>NC_136975.1:12750875-12888375 GCF_032717465.1 Coenobita brevimanus | reverse complement strand
ACGATAGAAAAGAGATAATGATGCAACAGTGCGGCAAAGTGACAGAGGTTGAAGGGAGTCAGTAAGAGGAGGAGAGTTGATGAGACGAAAAGCATTTAACTCCACCCTATTGAGAAGAGCTGAATGTGGGGAGCTTCCCCACACATAAGAGTTGTACTCTAAACAGGGGCGAATAAAACCTGTGTATAAAGTCAACAGCTGTCCAGGAGTAAAGAAGATATGGAGTCGGCTTAGCAAACATAATCTCTTGGGGGCAGATTTTATGAGATGGAGTATGATCTTTCCAAGATACGTCCCGAGTGAATGAAACCCCAAGCATGTTCAAGGATGATGCAGGATTAAGCAGAATATTATTAAACATTAGTGGGTACTCCTGTGGAAGATTGTTTCGGGTTGATAGGTTTAAAGATTGAGTTTTTTATGCATTTAAAACAAGATCACTTTCACCCCAGTCAGAGATAAGAGCTCAGTCAGCCAGTAGGTGTGCCATAGCCTCATTCCTTGTTTGTTGAAGTAACTGCTGAGATGGACTTTACGGGAACTGATAAACTCTCCCATTTAACAACAGAGTGGTGTCCTGAACTTGTTGTTCTTCTCAGGAAGTTCTCTGATGTTTTCTAGGACACTTCAGGACGGAAAGAAGTGGCACATCACCACGTGGATGTTGGAGACGCCAGCCCAGTAGAGCAGTCACCCTACCGTGCTAGTCCTCAGAAGCAGCCTATAATCCAAGAAAAACTGACCTTTATCATTTTCTCACTTATATTCACCTCACTCACTTTCAAAGCCTCCGCGCCACACCTACCTCTCCTAGCTCTCACCCATCTCATACTACTCTCAGCTTTCCCTCCACCAGGTAGTGGTCAGACATACCTCCACCCTTCCCTCTCAAAAGTCCCACAGCCAACAATCTTCCTCTAGCATTGCTGGACACAACCACATCGTCCATCAACGCTTTATCAACAACTCTTCCACCCTCCTGTCTCACCCATTTCTACTTATAAATATTTTTCTTCTCAAACAAGGTTTTTCCAATCATCTCTCGTACAACACAGATCCCTATCATTTGTTTCCCATTTTCATTTCTTCCATGCATACCAACTACAATTTTAATTGTTACATTTGCCACTCTAGCATTCAGATCTCCCATCATTACCACATTCATATTTGCTCCAAAACTCTGCGACACTCGTCAATATCATTTCAGAAACACTCCCTCTCTTCTGCATCCCTTTAACTACCATCGCCCATTTTGCACTCAGATACCCACAACTCACGTCCAAATTTCGCTTTCACCCACATCAGGCGGTGGCTGAATAGGTAGAGAGGCGGCCTGCAGTCCTAATGGACCCAGGATCAAATCTCGGCTAGGGCAGGGAACAGTTTAAGGGTTTGGACTTCCTAAAAGCAGACTTTCCTGATCTACCATATGATTCGCCGACATGTAAAAATACCCCCAGTAATACCAATACACCAATCCTGTATGAGACATGCCTAGAATGCATTCAATATGGATGGTGGGTGTTGGCGCCGAAATGGTGACATATGGAGGTGTAGGAGGATTACTCGGCCTTGGGATAGCTCACTGCCCACGAGAAATAGGCCCTGAGGCCTTTGCCCACAGTCGGACACGTAAAAAAAATAAAAATCACACACTGCTGCACTTCTGGGCTCACTAACAATTCCACATCTTCTCTCGCCCTTCCTCTATCAGCACCTGACATCCTTCCATTCACTCTTTTAAATTTTGACTCGCCTTTCCCTGTGACCTTTGTTTCCCTCAAAGCTAACACATCCAACTTTTTTTTTTGCAAACATTCTCCCAATCTTCTCCCTTTTAGCCTCAGTCGCACTACATCAACGCACATTCATAGATCCAATCTTCAGGGTACATGGATAACTCATTCCCTAATCCATTTCTATGTTCTGTCTCATTGTTGGAACTTAAAAACAGTTAAAGGGGTCCTTACTCCCCTCATCTCGCCCCTTTTAGTTGCCTTTTATGACACACAGGGAGGCCGTCAGGCAGTACTTCTTTGATTTTCCCTGGAATGATTAATGTTTCCGTGGCCGGGAGCCATCTCAGTGTGCCTTGCGCATTACGGAGGTTATTCTCTCGGGCATGGAAGCATACATTCCTTTCTCATATCCTTTCACTAACGCAAGAAAGCCTTGGTTTAATCACGCTTGTTCTAATGATGTCCGCAACAAGAAGAGGGCCTACAAAAGGTACCGGAGCCAACCCACCCCTCAATCACATCATCTTTACATTTCTGCCCGGAATCGTGCTAAGTCTGTTCTTTGCTCTACTAAAAATAATTTCATCCATACTAAATGCTCTCAACTCTCCAACTCGAATTCTTCCCGCTCCCTGTGGCATCTTGCCAAAAATCTTTCTAACAACTTTACCTCATCATCCTTCCCTCCTCTTTTATACTCTGATGGTTCTGTAGCTATTTCTTCTACTGATAAAGCAGATCTCTTCACACAGACTTTCTCCTCCAATTCCACCTTAGACGATTCCAGTGCTGTTCCTCCATCACTTCCCCTCTCTGACTTCCTCATGGCTGACATTAAAATTTCTTCAGTTGGTGTATTTTCTGCCATCACTGGCCTCAATACTAACAAGGCATATGGGCCTGATGGGGTCCCTCCTGTTGTTCTCAAGAACTGTCCTTCTGTACTTACACCCTGCCTAGGCATACTCTTTCGCCTTTGTCTGTCAAATTGTACCTTTCCTTCTTGTTGGAAGTTTGCTCTCATTCAGCCAGTCCCAAAGAAGGGTGACCACTCCCAACCCTCCAACTATCGTCCAATTGCTTTAACGTCCTGTATTTCAAAAGTTTTCGAGTCAATTCTCAATAGAAAATTTTAAGGCATCTTTCCTATCACAACCTTCTTTCACATCGTCAGTACGGGTTCCGTCAGGGACGCTCCACTGGCGATCTTCTCAACTACCTTTCAGACTCCTGGTCATCCTCCTTTCGGGACTTTGGCGAAAGCTTTCCCATTGCACTTGACATCTCAAAGGCTTTCGATCGAGTCTGGCATAAATCTTTAATTTCCAAACTGCCCTCCTACGGTTTCTATCCTTGTATCTGTGCCTTCATCGCTAGATTCCTTTCTGGTCGTTCTATAGCTGCTGTTGTAGACGGCCATGGTTCTTCTCCTAGATCTATCAACAGTGGTGTTCCTCAGGGCTCTGTCCTATCACCAACTCTCTTCCTTTTATTCATCAATGATCTTTTAAGCTGTACATCTAACCCTATCCACTCATATGCTGATGACTCCACGCTTCACCTTTCCATTCGGTTCCCGCAACGCCCAACTCAACAGTTACTTCAACAAACAAGGGATGAGGCTATGGCACACCTAATGTCTGACTTGGCTCGTATCTCTGACTGGGGTAAAAATAATATGGTTCTTTTTAATGCATCTAAGACTCAATTCTTACACCTATCAACCCGACAAAATCTTCCACAGGTATACCCACAGATGTTTAATAATATTCAGCTTAATCCTGCATCATCCTTGAACTTGCTTGGGGTTTCATTTCCTAGGAACTTATCTTGGAAAGATCATATTACATCTCTTGTAAAATCTGCTTCCAAGAGATTGGGTGTGCTAAGCCGACTCCGCTCTTTCTTTACCCCTGCACAATTATTGACTCTATACAGGGGTTTTATCCGCCCCTGTATGGAATACAACTCTCATGTGTGGGGAGGCTCCCCACATACAGCTCTTCTCAATATGGTGGAGTCAAAGGCTTTTCGTCTCATTAACTCTCCTCCTCTTACTGACTCCCTTCAACCTCTGTTTCTTCGCCACACTGTTGCATCTTTATCTCTTTTCTATCGCTACTTTAATGGTCACTGCTCCTCTGAACTGTCTGCTTGCATTCCTCCACCTCTACGACGGGCGCGTAGCACCCGTCTGGCAGCAAACCATCATCCCTTTTCTCTCCAACTCTCTAATGCAAGAGTTAACCGTTACTCCCAGTCTTTCATTTATGCAACAGGTCAGCTCTGGAACTGTCTCCCTCTGTCTGTATTTCCTGCTGCCTATGATCTCCAGTCTTTCAAACGCAGTGTGTCCAGGCATCTCACAATGATCGGATCTTGAATTTGGCTTTCTATTGCATTTTGTTTTTCTCTTGGAGGGAACTGTTACTGCGGGCTCTTGGCCTTTGGTTCCTTCTTCCTCACATAAAAAAAAAAAATGGTGGCAGAATTCTTCCTAACACAACCTGGCCGCAGAGTGTAGTACCATCCCATAGTGAGGTCAGATTGTCCCCCCCGCCACAGGGGGGATAATGTGGTATAACAGTAGATACAAAATTTTACACTGAAAGTTATCAAACAAATATGTAAAAGATCACACTTGGTAACTCACACTTGGTACCTCACACAATGGCACACACACACACACACACACACACACACACACACACACACACACACACACACACACACACATAAAAGGAATGGAAAACACCAGAAAAAGGGCACTTGATGATCATCATTACTAGATTTTATATTTATCAGGCAAGATAATGATATTGACAACATAATGTATCACCGTCCATTTGGCAAAAGCGGCCATGTGTTATGAAATTTCAACTGCTGGATTGCATATGATATACTTGGCAACAATGAAAGGTACAAAAAGAGCCTAAACTACAAAAATGGCGAATACCATGACCTAAAGAAGTACTTCATAGAAATAAATTGGGAAAATGAGCTTAGACGACAGTATATAAAAGTTATATTATAGAAAGTTGTGAATTATAATAAATAGGAGACCAAAATTATATCCCTCAGCACAAAGAAACATAAATAAGGATAAAGAAGTGGTTTAACACCGAATGTAAAAAATCAAGGGAAAAGAGACTTGCTTTGGAACAGATCCAGAAGACACAATAGTGAGAGGGCATAACAACTATTAACAGGCAAGAAATGATTATACAAGGATAAGGAGGGAGACTCAAAGGCAGTAGTGATCAACTGGAGCTTTTTCACAGCTACATCCGAAGCCAAACCAAAGTTAAAGATAAAATACAGTCTATCGTGGATGAAGGCATAACCTATATCCAAGAAAAAGAATGTACAAAGTTCTTAAAAATTTTAACTCAGTTTTTAAAGAAGAAAGTAATTTTGAAAGAGATGATAAGGAATATGCATGCCTACACATTTTACCAGAGATATGAATATCAGAGCAAGAGGTACAAGAAGAGTTAAGTAAATTAGACAAAGGAAAAGCTAATGATCCTGACGAAATTTCAGGTTGAGTGCTACATGAATGTGCAGAAGACTTAAGCAGACCAATAAATTTAATATTCAAGAATCCTTAGGTCATGGTAAACTACCTGATATCACGAAGAGAGCAAACACTGTTCCCCTATTCATGAAAGGAAATATACAGAATCCACACAACTACCGACTAGTATCATTGAACAGTGTTGTAAGCAAGGTACTAGATAAGACAATAATAAAAATTTGGGTAAACCATCTAGAAAAGTACAATATGATAACAGACAGACAGTTCGGTTTTTGAAAAAGAAGATCAAGTGTTACTAATGTATTAAGCTACTACGACAGAGTTGCAGAAACACTGCAGGAAAGAGAGGGAAGGGTGGACAGTACCTATTTCGATTGTAACCCACTGCGTGCCAGCTATATTTAGCCATGTGGGTCAATCCAGTGCCGGCCATTTTTCGACCTTTTTATTTTTTTGGCTAAAATGATAGATTTTCATGTGGAGACAACGAATTTTGCCATTAAAATGCTCACCGACGCTCGGAGATGAGTTATATTGAGTCCTGGATACTCATGTACAGGTATAGCCACTCTCTCATGCTCACCACATACATGGGAGAAAGTTGTTTTCTATGTACTGTAAGGTATACTCAGGTATTTATGCTTAAAAGGTATAGCACCGTTCAGTATACTTTTCTGATTACTTATTACATCAGCATCTATCACAATTTGCATGTCTTTCTCACTGTGAATGCATTATCTTGAGTTGAAGATAGGTACAACCTGACTTCCATTACATACAGTCCTGGCACTTACAAGAAGGTATTTACAACTTGACCACTATATAGTCTGTACACTTACAAGAAAAAATGTACAACTTACACTTAATATGAAAATATTTACAAAATACCTTCACTATGTACAGCACTGGGTGAGGCACACAGGCAGAGTGAAGCAGAGCGAGCATGAGGGGGGGGGGGACGAGTGAGTGTATGGCCTTGACAGCCTGGGGGATGGTATAGGATCAGTTACCTTACATGCCTGCCAATTTTTACCCGCGATTCTTGAAAAATGTGGTCACAGTGAAGTTTTTTATTTTATATCATTTTAAAGCGGCACTGGCACTGGCTGCGGAATTATGTCGGACCATTTTAAAACGGCACTGGAACGCGGCAGGTCAAGAAAGCATTTGAGAGTGTACCACACCAAAGACTTTTATGGAAACTGTACCATGAAGGAGGAATCCAAAGTTATCTGTTCTGCTGGATGCAGAATTTTCTCAGAAGAGGGGAAAAGAGAACAGTACATATGGATATTTTCTCATCATGGAGGGAAGTGACAAGTGGAGTTCCACAGGGCTCAATGCTGACACCAGTTATTTTTTTAGTATATATAGATGATATAGACAGGAACATTTGAAATGGAAGCTATCTAAATAAATTTGCTGATGATGCAAAAATACAAAGAAGAATAACAAACACAAACTCTCGAAAAGAGCTATAAAAAGAATTAAATAAGCTTCGTGAATGGAGCAATAGATGGCAAATGAGAATTCAGTGTGGACAAATGCCACATAATTATGTTTTGTAAAAGTGTAAAAAGACCAGATTGGAATTATGAGCTAGGAAGTTCAATTCTACACATCAGAAACATAGAAGGACCTAGAAGTGATTATGAATATCGGTCTAGCTCCGGTTGACCTCATAAATATGAGAAGGTACAAAACAGGCACACACTGCCTGCAAATATGAGAATAGCATTCTCATATATAAATAAAGACATGCTGAGAAAGATAATCATATCATTCATCATAGAAGCCCTAGAATGTGCATCAGTGGTCTGGAATCCTCATTTAAAAAAAAAAAAAAAAAAAATAGATAAGAATGAAAATTACACAGGGCTGCTTCATAATGGGTACCAAGATAAAAGGATCTAAGCTATGAAGAAAGACTAGAAAAAGTGAACCTGTCAGCGTTACAAGAAAGAAGGAAAAGAGACATGGTAACATTATATAAATGGATCTCAGGGAAAGAGAAAATAGACATCAATGAATGTATAACCTATGGAGAGGCATCAGCAAGAGGGAACTGCAAAAAACTGCATAAAATGAGAGGCGACAAGACGTAAGGAAATTCAGTTTCCCAACTAGGGCAATTACAGTGGAATGCACCACCGAATGAAACAGTCTCAAAACTATTCATAAATTTAAGGATATGTATGATTAAAAAAAAAAAAAATTAAAACACGGAACAGTACGAGCTTGACTCATTCCTGTGAAGATACAATTAGGTTAGAACAATTAGGTAAGAACTTTTAATCAGACGCCCAACTTGCCAGACAGCGGGTAGCATGGCCGTAGTGTCATAAAGTTTATATACTGCAGTACAGTGCCAATAGTATTATCATGGTTTCTTTTTGTACCAGTTTTACAAGGAAATTATATCATTGTTACTGGAATTACCGTATTACTATATGATTTTTAAATTTAAATTAAATTTAAATTGAAAAATATGCGTGTTCACTTCTATTTCTGCATCTATGACGATGTTATGAAGCAATTTGCTCGTTTTTCTTTATTTTTGCATATCATTTAATATCTAATTAGTCTGATTTTTAACTAATATATAAGTACTTGAACTGATACAGCTATGTATTTAAAGTTTGAAATGAAGTAAAACAACTCTTCTTAAAGAATTAACCTATATAGGTGGCCAATGGGTATGGTGCAATACTGTAGAGCCTTATTCAATGATAATGGATTTTCAGCCGTTATGGTGTAGGGGTGCGAGTAGTGTTGTGTGTGGTGTAGGAGCGTTGTGTGTTTGTGTTGGTGTTACAGCAAATGATGTGTGATGCATAATTGTGGTGCGGTGTAGTGCAATGGGAAGATTCGTGATACTGGGTCTTTAGACATTATACCGAAGGGATGAGTGTGGTGAGGTGTGTAGTGTTGGGACTGTGTGTGCGTTCGCGTTGCAGCAGATGTGTGATGCGTGGTTGTGGTGTGGTGCGGGGCAACAGAACCTTCTTTAGTGAAACTGGGTCTTCAGGCGTTATGGTGTAGGGGTGAGAGTGGTGTGGTGTGTGCTACACGAACAAAGTGTGTTAGTCTTTTAGCAGATGATATGTGATGCATGGTTGTGGTGTGGTGTGATGCAACAGAGCCTCGTTTTTTTTTTATGCAAGAAAGAATGAACCGAAGGCCGGAGCTTGCAAACCGTTCCCTCAAAGAAAAAACAAAAACAATACAAAAGAGCGCCAAAATCACGATCCATTCATTTCGAGATGCCTGGACACAATACGTTTGAAAAGCTGCAGATCATAGGAAGTAGGAAACACAGATAGAGGGAGACAGTTCCAGAGTTGACCTGTTGCATAAATGAAGGACTGGGAGTAACGGTTAGCTCTTGCATTAGAGAGCTGGACAGAAAAAGGATGAGAGTTTGTTGCTAGACGGGTGCTACGGACCCGTCATTTAGGTCGAGGGATGCAAACAGACAGGTCAGAGGAGCAGTGACCATGGAAGTAACGATAGAAAAGAGATAATGATGCAACAGTGCGGCAAAGTGACAGAGGTTGAAAGGAGTCAGTAAGAGGAGGAGAGTTGATGAGACGAAAAGCATTTAACTCCACCCTATTGAGAAGAGCTGAATGTGGGGAGCTTCCCCACACATAAGAGTTGTACTCTAAACAGGGGCGAATAAAACCTGTGTATAAAGTCAACAGCTGTGCAGGGGTAAAGAAGATACGGAGTCGGCTTAGCACACATAATCTCATGGAGGCAGATTTTACGAGATGGAGTATGATCTTTCCAAGATACGTCCCGAGTGAATGAAACCCCAAGCATGTTCAAGGATGATGCAGGATTAAGCAGAATATTATTAAACTGAATGAAACCCCAAGCATGTTCAAGGATGATGCAGGATTAAGCAGAATATTATTAAACTGAATGAAACCCCAAGCATGTTCAAGGATGATGCAGGATTAAGCAGAATATTATTAAACATTAGTGGGTACTCCTGTGGAAGATTGTTTCGGGTTGATAGGTGTAAAGATTGAGTTTTTTATGCATTTAAAACAAGATCACTTTCACCCCAGTCAGAGATAAGAGCTCAGTCAGCCAGTAGGTGTGCCATAGCCTCATTCCTTGTTTGTTGAAGTAAATGCTGAGATGGACTTTACGGGAACTGATAAACTCTCCCATTTAACAACAGAGTGGTGTGCTGAACTTGTTGTACTTCTCAGGAAGTTCTCTGATGTTTTCTAGGACACTTCAGGACGGAAAGAAGTGGCACATCACCACGTGGATGTTGGAGACGCCAGCCCAGTAGAGCAATCACCCTACCGTGCTAGTCCTCAGAAGCAGCCTATAAACCAAGAAAAACTGACCTTTATCATTTTCTCACTTATATTCACCTCACTCACTTTCAAAGCCTCCGCGCCACACCTACCTCTCCTAGCTCTCACCCATCTCATACTACTCTCAGCTTTCCCTCCACCAGGTAGTGGTCAGACATACCTCCACCCTTCCCTCTCAAAACTCCCACAGCCAACAATCTTCCTCTAGCATTGCTGGACACAACCACATCGTCCATCAACGCTTTATCAACAACTCTTCCACCCTCCTGTCTCACCCATTTCTACTTATAAATATTTTTCTTCTCAAACAAGGTTTTTCCAATCATCTCTCGTACAACACAGATCCCTATCATTCGTTTCCCATTTTCATTTCTTCCATGCATACCAACTATAATTTTAATTCTTACATTTGCCACTCTAGAATTCAGATCTCCAATCATTACCACATTCATATTTTCTCCAAAACTCTGCGACACTCGTCAATATCATTTCAGAAACACTCCCTCTCTTCTGCATCCCTTTAACTACCATCGCCCATTTTGCACTCAGATACCCACAACTCACGTCCAAATTTCGCTTTCACCCACATCAGGCGGTGGCTGAATAGGTAGAGAGGCGGCCTGCAGTCCTAATGGACCCAGGATCAAATCTCGGCTAGGGCAGGGAACAGTTTAAGGGTTTGGATTTCCTAAAAGCAGACTTTCCTGATCTACCATATGATCCGCTGACATGTAAAAATACCCCCAGTAATACCAATACACCAATCCTGTATGAGATATGCCTAGAATGCATTCAATATGGATGGTGGGTGTTGGCGCCGAAATGGTGACATATGGAGGTGTAGGAGGATTACCCGGCCTTGGGATAGCTCACTGCCCACGAGAAATAGGCCCTGAGGCCTTTGCCCACAGTCGGACACGTAAAAAAAATAAAAATCACACACTGCTGCACTTCTGGGCTCACTAACAATTCCACATCTTCTCTCGCCCTTCCACTATCAGCACCTGACATCCTTACATTCACTCTTTTAAATTTTGACTCGCCTTTCCCTGTGACCTTTGTTTCCCTCAAAGCTAACACATCCAACTTTTTTTTTGCAAACATTCTCCCAATCTTCTCCCTTTTAGCCTCAGTCGTACTACATCAACGCACATTCATAGATCCAATCTTCAGGGTACAGGGATAACTCATTCCCTAATCCATTTCTATGTTCTGTCTCATTGTTGGAACTTAAAAACAGTTAAAGGGGTCCTTAATCTCCTCATCTCGCCCCTTTTAGTTGCCTTTTATGACACACAGGGAGGCCCTCAGGCAGTACTTCTTTGATTTTCCCTGGAATGATTATTGTTTCCGTGGCCGGGAGCCATCTCAGTGTGCCTTGCGCATTACGGAGGTTATTCTCTCGGGCATGGAAGCATACATTCCTTTCTCATATCCTTTGACTAACGCAAGAAAGCCTTGGTTTAATAACGCTTGTTCTAATGCTGTCCGCAACAAGAAGAGGGCCTACAAAAGGTACCGGAGCCAACCCACCCTTCAATCACATCATCTTTACATTTCTGCCCGGAATCGTGCTAAGTCTGTTCTTTGCTCTACTAAAAATAATTTCATCCATACTAAATGCTCTCAACTCTCCAACTCGAATTCTTCTCGCTCCCTGTGGCATCTTGCCAAAAATCTTTCTAACAACTTTACCTCATCATCCTTCCCTCCTCTTTTATACTCTGATGGTTCTGTAGCTATTTCTTCTACTGATAAAGGAGATCTCTTCACACAGACTTTCTCCTCCAATTCCACCTTAGACGATTCCAGTGCTGTTCCTCCATCACTTCCCCTCTCTGACTTCCTCATGGCTGACATTAAAATTTCTTCAGTTGGTGTATTTTCTGCCATCACTGGCCTCAATACTAACAAGGCATATGGGCCTGATGGGGTCCCTCCTGTTGTTCTCAAGAATTGTCCTTCTGTACTTACACCCTGCCTAGGCAAACTCTTTCGCCTTTGTCTGTCAAATTGTACCTTTCCTTCTTGTTGGAAGTTTGCTCTCATTCAGCCAGTCCCAAAGAAGGGTGACCACTCCCAACCCTCCAACTATCGTCCAATTGCTTTAACGTCCTGTATTTCAAAAGTTTTCGAGTCAATTCTCAATAGAAAATTTTAAGGCATCTTTCCTATCACAACCTTCTTTCACATCGTCAGTACGGGTTCCGTCAGGGACGCTCCACTGACGATCTTCTCACCTACCTTTCAGACTCCTGGTCATCCTCCTTTCGGGACTTTTGCGAAAGCTTTCCCATTGCACTTGACATCTCAAAGGCTTTCGATCGAGTCTGGCATAAATCTTTAATTTCCAAACTGCCCTCCTACTGTTTCTATCCTTCTATCTGTGCCTTCATCGCTAGCTTCCTTTCTGGTCGTTCTATAGCTGCTGTTGTAGACGGCCATCGTTCTTCTCCTAGATCTATCAACAGTGGTGTTCCTCAGGGCTCTGTCCTATCACCAACTCTCTTCCTTTTATTCATCAATGATCTTTTAAGCTGTACATCTAACCCTATCCACCCATATGCTGATGACTCCACCCTTCACCTTTCCATTCAGTTCCCGCAACACCCATCTCAACAGTTACTTCAACAAACAAGGGATGAGGCTATGGCACACCTAATGTCTGACTTGGCTCGTATCTCTGACTGGGGTAAAAATAATATGGTTCTTTTTAATGCATCTAAGACTCAATTCTTACACCTATCAACCCGACAAAATCTTCCACAGGTATACCCACAAATGTTTAATAATATTCAGCTTAATCCTCCATCATCCTTGAACTTGCTTGGGGTTTCATTTCCTAGGGACTTATCTTGGAAAGATCATATTACATCTCTTGTAAAATCTACTTCCAAGAGATTGGGTGTGCTAAGCCGACTCCGCTCTTTCTTTACCCCTGCACAATTGTTGACTCTATACAGGGGTTTTATCCGCCCCTGTGTGGAATACAACTCTCATGTGTGGGGAGGCTCCCCACATACAGCTCTTCTCAATATGGTGGAGTCAAAGGCTTTTCGTCTCATTAACTCTCCTCCTCTTACTGACTCCCTTCAACCTCTGTTTCTTCGCCGCACTGTTGCATCTTTATCTCTTTTCTATCGCTACTTTAATGGTCACTGCTCCTCTGAACTGTCTGCTTGCATTCCTCCACCTCTACGACGGGCGCGTAGCACCCGTCTGGCAGCAAACCATCATCCCTTTTCTCTCCAACTCTCTAATGCAAGAGTTAACCGTTACTCCCAGTCTTTCATTTATGCAACAGGTCAGCTCTGGAACTGTCTCCCTCTGTCTGTATTTCCTGCTGCCTATGATCTCCAGTCTTTCAAACGCAGTGTGTCCAGGCATCTCACAATGATCGGATCTTGAATTTGGCTTTCTATTGCATTTTGTTTTTCTCTTGGAGGGAACTGTTACTGCGGGCTCTTGGCCTTTGGTTCCTTCTTCCTCACATAAAAAAAAAAAATGGTGGCAGAATTCTTCCTAACACAACCTGGCCGCAGAGTGTAGTACCATCCCATAGTGAGGTCAGATTGTCCCCCCCGCCACAGGGGGGGATAATGTGGTATAACAGTAGATACAAAATTTTACACTGAAAGTTATCAAACGAATATGTAAAAGATCACACTTGGTAACTCACACTTGGTACCTCACACAATGGCACACACACACACACACACACACACACACACACACACACACACACATAAAAGGAATGGAAAACACCAGAAAAAGGGCACTTGATGATCATCATTACTAGATTTTATATTTATCAGGCAAGATAATGATATTGACAACATAATGTATCACCGTCCATTTGGCAAAAGCGGCCTTGTGTTATGAAATTTCAACTGCAGGATTGCATATGATATACTTGGCAACAATGAAAGGTACAAAAAGAGTCTAAACTACAAAAATGGCGAATACCATGACCTAAAGAAGTACTTCATAGAAATAAATTGGGAAAATGAGCTTAGACGACAGTATATAAAAGTTATATTATAGAAAGTTGTGAATTATAATAAATAGGAGACCAAAATTATATCCCTCAACACAAAGAAACATAAATAAGGATAAAGAAGTGGTTTAACACCGAATGTAAAAAATCAAGAGAAAAGAGACTTCTTTTGGAACAGATCCAGAAGACACAATAGTGAGAGGGCATAACAACTATTAACAGGCAAGAAATGATTATACAAGGATAAGGAGGGAGACTCAAAGGCAGTAGTGATCAACTGGAGCTTTTTCACAGCTACATCCGAAGCCAAACCAAAGTTAAAGATAAAATACAGTCTATCATGGATCAAGGCATAACCTATATCCAAGAAAATGAATGTGCAAAGTTCTTAAAAATTTTAACTCAGTTTTTAAAGAAGAAAGTAATTTTGAAAGAGATGATAAGGAATATGCATGCCTACACATTTTACCAGAGATATGAATATCAGAGCAAGAGGTACAAGAAGAGTTAAGTAAATTAGACAAAGGAAAAGCTAATGATCCTGACGAAATTTCAGGTTGAGTGCTACATGAATGTGCAGAAGACTTAAGCGGACCAATAAATTTAATATTCAAGAATCCTTAGGTCATGGTAAACTACCTGATATCACGAAGAGAGCAAACACTGTTCCCCTATTGATGAAAGGAAATATACAGAATCCACACAACTACCGACTTGTATCATTGAACAGTGTTGTAAGCAAGGTACTAGATAAGACAATAATAAAAATTTGGGTAAACCATCAAGAAAAGTACAATATGATAACAGAATGACAGTTTGTTTTTTAAAAAAGAAGATCAAGTGTTACTAATGTATTAAGCTACTACGACAGAGTTGCAGAAACACTGCAGGAAAGAGAGGGAAGGGTGGACAGTACCTATTTCGATTTTAACCCGCTGCGTGCCAGCTATATTTAGCCATGTGGGTCACCCCAGTGCCGGCCATTTTTCGACCTTTTTATTTTTTGGCTAAAATGATAGATTTTCATGTGGAAACAACGAATTTTGCCATTAAAATGCTCACCGACGCTCGGAGATGAGTTATATTGAGTCCTGCATACTCATGTACAGGTATAGCCGCTCTCTCATGCTCACCACATACATGGGAGAAAGTTGTTTTCTATGTACTGTAAGCTATACTCAGGTATTTATGCTGAAAAGGTATAGCACCGTTCAGTATACTTTTCTGATTACTTATTACATCAGCATCTATCACAATTTGCATGTCTTTCTCACTGTGAATGCATTATCTTGAGTTGAAGATAGGTACAACCTGACTTCATTACATACAGTCCTGGCACTTACAAGAAGGTATTTACAACTTGACCACTATATAGTCTGTACACTTACAAGAAAAAATGTACAACTTACACTTAATATGAAAATATTTACAAAATACCTTCACTATGTACAGCACTGGGTGAGGCACACAGGCAGAGTGAAGCAGAGCGAGCATGAGGGGGGGGGGACGAGTGAGTGTATGGCCTTGACAGCCTGGGGGATGGTATAGGAACAGTTACCTTACATGCCTGCCAATTTTTACCCGCGAATCTTGAAAAATGTGGTCACAGTGAAGTTTTTTATTTTATATCATTTTAAAGCGGCACTGGCACTGGCTGCGGAATTATGTCGGACCATTTTAAAACGGCACTGGAACGCGGCAGGTTAAGAAAGCATTTGACAGTGTACCACACCAAAGACTTTTATGGAAACTGTACCATGAAGGAGGAATCCAAAGTTATCTGTTCTGCTGGATGCAGAATTTTCTCAGAAGAGGAGAAAAGAGAACAGTACATATGGGTAATTTCTCATCATGGAGGGAAGTGACTAGTGGAGTTCCACAGGGCTCAATGCTGACACCAGTTATTTTTTTAGTATATATAGATGATATGGACAGGAACATTTGAAATGGAAGCTATCTAAATAAATTTGCTGATGATGAAAAAATACAAAGAAGAATAACAAACACAGACTCTCGAAAAGAGCTATAAAAAGAATTAAATAAGCTTCGTGAATGGAGCAATAGATGGCAAATGAGAATTCAGTGTGGACAAATGCCTCATAATTATGTTTTGTAAAAGTGTAAAAAGACCAGATTGGAATTATAAGCTAGGAAGTTCAATTCTACACATCAGAAACAGAGAAGGACCAAGAAGTGATTATGAATATCGGACTAGCTCCGGTTGACCTCATAAATATGAGAAGGTACAAAACAGGCACACACTGCCTGCAAATATGAGAATAGCATTCTCATATATAAATAAAGACATGCTGAGAAAGATAATCATATCATTCATCATAGAAGCCCTAGAATGTGCATCAGTGGTCTGGAATCCTCATCTAAAAAAAAAAAAAAAAAAATCGATAAGAATGAAAATTACACAGGGCTGCTACATAATGGGTACCAAGATAAAAGGATCTAAGCTATGAAGAAAGACTAGAAAAAGTGAACGTGTCAGCATTACAAGAAAGAAGGAAAAGAGACATGATAACATTATATAAATGGATCTCAGGGAAAGAGAAAATAGACATCAATCAAAGTATAACCTATGGAGAGGCATCAGCAAGAGGGGACTGCAAAAAACTGCATAAAATGAGAGGCGACAAGACGTAAGGAAATTCAGTTTCCCAACTAGGGCAATTACAGTGGAATGCACCACCGAATGAAACAGTGTCTCAAAACTATTCATAAATTTAAGGATATGTACGATTAAAAAAATAAAAAATAAAACACGGAACAGTACGAGCTTGACTCATTCCTGTGAAGATACAATTAGGTTAGAACAATTAGGTAAGAACTTTTAATCAGACTCCCAACTTGCCAGACAGCGGCTAGCATGGCAGTAGTGTCATAAAGTTTATATACTGCAGTACAGTGCCAATAGTATTATCATGGTTTCTTTTTGTACCAGTTTTACAAGGAAATTATATCGTTACTGGAATTACCGTATGACTATACGATTTTTAAATTTAAATTAAATTTAAATTGAAAAATATGCTTGTTCACTTCTATTTCTGCATCTATGACGATGTTATGAAGCAATTTGCTCGTTTTTCTTTATTTTTGCATATCATTTAATATCTAATTTGTCTGATTTTTAACTAATATATAAGTACTTGAACTGATACAGTTATGTGTGCTGCATAATTGTGGTGCGGTGTAGTGCAATGGGAAGATTCGTGATACTGGGTCTTTAGACATTATACCGAATGGATGAGTGTGGTGAGGTGTGTAGTGTTGGGACAGTGTGTGCGTTCGCGTTGCAGCAGATGTGTGATGCGTAGTTGTGGTGTGGTGTGGGGCAACAGAGCCTTCTTTAGTGAAACTGGGTCTTCAGGCGTTATGGTGTAGGGGTGAGAGTGGTGTGGTGTGTGCTACACGAACAAAGTGTGTTAGTCTTGTAGCAGATGATATGTGATGCATGGTTGTGGTGTGGTGTGATGCAACAGAGTCTTGTTTTTTTTTTATGCAAGAAAGAATGAACCGAAGGCCGGAGCTTGCAAACCGTTCCCTCAAAGAAAAAACAAAAACAATACAAAAGAGCGCCAAAATCACGATCCATTCATTTCGAGATGCCTGGACACAATACGTTTGAAAAGCTGCAGATCATAGGAAGTAGGAAACACAGATAGAGGGAGACAGTTCCAGAGTTGACCTGTTGCATAAATGAAGGACTGGGAGTAACGGTTAGCTCTTGCAATAGAGAGCTGGACAGAAAAAGGATGAGAGTTTGTTGCTAGACGAGTGCTACGCACCTGTCATTTAGGTCAAGGGATGCAAGCAGACAGGTCAGAGGAGCAGTGACCATGGAAGTAACGATAGAAAAGAGATAATGATGCAACAGTGCGGCAAAGTGACAGAGGTTGAAGGGAGTCAGTAAGAGGAGGAGAGTTGATGAGACGAAAAGCATTTAACTCCACCCTATTGAGAAGAGCTGAATGTGGGGAGCTTCCCCACACATAAGAACAGGGGCGAAAAAAATCTGTGTATAAAGTCAAGAACTGTGCAGGGGTAAAGAAGGTACGGAGTCGGCTTAGCACACATAATCTCTTGGAGGCAGATTTTACGAGATGGAGTATGATCTTTCCAAGATACGTCCCGAGTGAATGAAACCCCAAGCATGTTCAAGGATGATGCAGGATTAAGCTGAATATTATTAAACATTAGTGGGTACTCCTGTGGAAGATTGTTTCGGGTTGATAGGTGTAAAGATTGAGTTTTTTATGCATTTAAAACAAGATCACTTTCACCCCAGTCAGAGATCAGAGCTCAGTCAGTCAGTAGGTGTGCCATAGCCTCATTCCTTGTTTGTTGAAGTATCTGCTGCGATGGACTTTGTAGGAACTGATAAACTCTTACATTTAACAGCAGAGTGGTGTGCTGAACTTGTTGTACTTCTCAGGAAGTTCTCTGATGTTTTCTAGGACACTTCAGGACGGAAAGAAGTGGCACATCACCACGTGGATGTTGGAGACGCCAGCCCAGTAGATCAGTCACCCTACCGTGCTAGTCCTCAGAAGAAGCCCATAATCCAAGAAAAACTGACCTTTATCATTTTCTCACTTATATTCACCTCACTCACTTTCAAAGCCTACCCGCCACACCTACCTCTCCTAGCTCTCACCCATCTCATACTACTCTCAGCTTTCCCTCCACCAGGTAGTGGTCAGACATACCTCCACCCTTCCCTCTCAAAACTCCCACAGCCAACAATCTTCCTCTAGCATTGCTGGACACAACCACATCGTCCATCAACGCTTTATCAACAACTCTTCCACCCTCCTGTCTCACCCATTTCTACTTATAAATATTTTTCTTCTCAAACAAGGTTTTTCCAATCATCTCTCGTACAACACAGATCCCTATCATTCGTTCCCCATTTTCATTTCTTCCATGCATACCAACTACAATTTCAACTGTTACATTTGCCACTCTAGCATTCAGATCTCCCATCATTACCACATTCATATTTGCTCCAAAACTCTCTGACACTCGTCAATATCATTTCAGAAACACTCCCTCTCTTCTGCATCCTTTTAACTACCATTGCCCATTTTGCACTCAGATACCCACAACTCACCTCCAAATTTTGCTTTCACCCACATCAGGCGGTGGCTGAATAGGTAGAGAGGCGGCCTGCAGTCCTAATGGACCCAGGATCAAATCCCGGCTAAGGCAGGGAACAGTTTAAGGATTCAAATTTCTTAAAAGCAGACTTTCCTGATCTACCATATGATGCGCCAACATGTAAAAATACCCCCAGTAATACCAATACACCAATCCTGTGAGACATGCCTAGAATGCATTCAATATGGATGGTGAGTGTTGGTGCCGAAATGGTGACATGTGGAGGTGTAGGAAGATTACTCGGCCTTGGGGTAGCTCACTGCCCCCCTAGAAATAGGCACTGAGGCCTTTGCCCACAGTCGGACACATAGAAAAAAAAAAATCACACGCTGCTGCACTTCTGGGCTCACTAACAATTCCACATCTTCTCTCGCCCTTCCTCTATCAGCACCTGACATCCTTCCATTCACTCTTTTAACCCACGGCGTCCCGTCGACATACTTCCACGTCCTCACGTTATGTCACTGCCAATCCCGTTGACGTTCTTCAACGTCCTACAATTGCAAGGTTCATAATTTCCACAATTTTCAACATTCGCGCGAGATTTTCGATTCACCCACGTACCCAAGCCTCCCCTACCTGCCCCCAGGCGGGCAGCGTCCCAGACCCCGCGTGACCTGCGCTCGTCCTTGTCTCAGTCACTCACCTGTCAGCAGTGACCAAGGGCAGACATGGCGCGTAAAGGTCTCTCAGACGACAAAATACAATCCGCCCTGGATGCCTTCACTGGAGATAGTGATTCTCCACTTGATGATGATGTGGTGGATCGAGATTATGTGCAGCCTGAGGAGGAAATAACAAGCAGTGATGAGGAGGTCCCTTCGCCCCGGAAAAAGCGGTATGTCACGTATCGTAAGGCAAGGGAAGGCCAGCCTGCACCCTAAACACCTGCATGGACCTCTCTCCATCTCCTAGAGAGAGATTCTGATGAGGACGAGGATGAGGATGATGACGATGACGGCGGCTTAGGACGTGATGTTGCCTCGTGGTTGGGGAAGGAAAAAATCTCACCCCGAGGATCAGAAGGTGGGGCGAGAAGGCAAATAAAGTATGGCCTAGTGTTTTGTCTGGGGAAGGCGAAAGTGGTGTGGTGGGAGTGCGGGGTGAAAGGGAAGTGGTGTGAGGGAGGCAGCACGAGCACGTGGTGCACGTAGGCCTAGGGGAGAGGAGGTGCAGCCACTCCCCAGCACGTCTTTCGCCATACAATATTTCCAAACTTCCTCCACACAGCCCCAGGATGTGGGGAAAGGAAGGAAAGGGAAGGGAAAGGGTAAAGGAAAAGGGAGAGGGAAGAGAAGTGCGAGTGATGAAAGGCGCCGCTCTCCACCTCCCCCACCACCACCAATGTTGCATTGTGCCTTCAGCCATTTTCAGAGAGTACCATAACTTCCTACACTACTGAAACTGTGTGAGATGGCGATATGACGCTCAGTATAATGGTAAGGCCAGTCAGTATGTGCCAAGTCTTATATAAACTTGAAACGGGTGTAATGTTTGCAGGAAAGTAATGTATAAGTTGAGAAATAGTGTAAGTTGAACGAAGTGATATGAAAACTACACCCACTGTATAAATCTGCGAAAATATGACGCTCAATATAACACTCTGGTCAGTAAATATGTGATAGCAAGAATATAAGGTGGAAACGGGTGTAATGTTAGCATGCATAAAACGTATAAGTTGAAAAATAGTGTAAGTTGTAATAATTGATGTCACGAGTACACCCACTGTGTAAATCTGCGAAAATATTACGCTCAGTAGAACATTCTGGTCAGTAAGTATGTGATAGGAATTATATAAAGTGGAATTTGTTGTAATGTTAGTAGTAAGGTAATTTATAAGTTGAATACTAGTGTAAGATTAAACAAATGATATCGCGATAACACTCACTGTGTAAGTACGCGCTAATATGACGCTCAGTTGAATCGTAAGGTCTAAAATTATGTGATATCAATTATATCAAGTGTAAACATATGCAATGTTAGTGGAGAATTATTATATAAGTACAAAAAGAGGTTGTAAGTTGAAATAGTAGTCATAGCGACTTCACCGTGTGTGTTATTATGCGCTATTATTATGCTAGATATTTACGTAAGGCCTGAAATAATCTCAAAACAGTTCTATAAAGTTGAAAAGTGTATAATAATATTAGAAAAGTATTATGTAAGTAGAAAAAACACAATACGAGTTGAAACAACAGTCACAGAGAGTTCACTCACTCCGTAAATAGCGCTCCGTAAATAAGCGCTAACGTAAAAACAGTTCAATAAAATGTAAAATGGTATAATGTTATTGTAGAAGTATTATGTAAGTAAAAAAAATGATATGTATCATGATTTTAGAATGTTAGCGATTCATCGTGACCAAGTTGCCCAATTTTGCTTGTTTCGCACGATGGTACAATGCTTATTTCTGCTCTATTTTTGTATGAAATCCAATATACTCTTTTATCACATGTTTTTATGTTTGTAATAAATTCATATCTACTTACTTTCATTGGTTTCCCAGACTTATAATACCATAGAAAACGTTAGAGGCTCAGACCGCCTATGGAGAAAACGGGGCCAGGTGGGACCAAGGCATACCTGGTTAGGGTAATTATGGACCCCGGGGAACAATTTCTTTGCCACTGACCTTTGTTTCTGACCAAAAGCGAAAGTTTTAGCAGAAAAAAAAAGGGGTCAAAAAATGGTCGGGATTGGGGGCTAACAGTGGTCAAAAAGTGGTCGGGACGGGGCGGGTTAAACTTTGACTTGCCTTTCCCTGTGAGAATAGCATTCTCATATATAAATAAAGACATGCTGAGAAATATAATCATATCATTCATCATATAAGCCCTAGAATATGCATCAGTGGTCTGGAATCCTCATCTAGAGAAAAAAAAAAAAAAAAGATAAGATTGAAAAGTACACAGGGCTGCTACATGATGGGTACCAACATAAAAGGATCTAAGCTATGACGAAAGACTAGAAAAAGTGAACCTGTCAGCATTACAAGAAAGACGGAAAAGAGACACGATAACATTATATAAATGGATCTCAGGGAAAGAGAAAATAGACATCAATGAATGTATAACCTATGGAGAGGCATCAGCAAGAGGGGACTGCAAAAAACTGCATAAAATGAGAGGCGACAAGACGTAAGGAATTCAGTTTCCCAACTAGGGCAATTACAGTGTAATGCACCACCGAATGAAATAGTGTCTCAAAACTATTCATAAATTTAAGGATATGTATGATTAAAAAAAATTTAAAACACGGAACAGTACGAGCTTGACTCATTCCTGTGAAGATAGAATTAGGTTAGAACAATTAGGTAAGAACTTTTAATCAGACGCCCAACTTGCCCAACAGCGGCTACCATGGCCATAGTGTCATAAAGTTTATATACTGCAGTACAGTGCCAATAGTATTATCATGGTTTCTTTTTGTACCAGTTTTACAAGGAAATTATATCTATTGTTACTGGAACTACCGTATTACTATATGATTTTTAAATTAAAATTAAATTTAAATTGAAAAATATGCTTGTTCACTTCTATTTCTGCATCTATGACGATGTTATGAAGCAATTTGCTCGTTTTTCTTTATTTTTGCATATCATTTAATATCTAATTAGTCTGATTTTTAACAAATATATAAGTACTTGAACTGATACAGCTATGTATTTAAAGTTTGAAATGAAGTAAAACAACTCTTCCTAAAGAGTTAACCTATATAGGTGGCCAAAGGGTATGGTGCAATACTGTAGAGCCTTGTTCAATGATAATGGATTTTCAGGCGTTATGGTATAGGGGTGCGAGTGGTGTTGTGTGTGGTGTAGGAGCGTTGTGTGTTTGTGTTGGTGTTACAGCAAATGATGTGTGATGCATAATTGTGGTGCGGTGTAGTGCAATGGGAAGATTGGTGATACTGGGTCTTTAGAGATTATACCGAAGGGATGAGTGTGGTGAGGTTTGTAGTGTTGGGACTGTGTGTGCGTTCGCGTTGCAGCAGATGTGTGATGCGTGTTTGTGGTGTGGTGTGGGGCAACAGAGCCTTCTTTAGTGAAACTGGGTCTTCAGGCGTTATGGTGTAAGGGTGAGAGTGGTGTGGTGTGTGCTACACGAACAAAATGTGTTAGTCTTTTAGCAGATGATATGTGATGCATGGTTGTGGTGTGGTGTGGTGCAACAGAGCCTTGATTTTTTTTTATGTAAGAAAGACGAAACCAAAGGCCGGAGTCTGCAAACCGTTCCCTCAAAGAAAAAAGAAAAACAATACAAAACAGCGCCAAAATCACGATCCTTTCATTTCGAGATGCCTGGACACAATATGTTTGAAAAACTGCAGATCATAGGAAGTAGGACACACAGATAGAGGGAGACAGTTCCAGAGTTGACCTGCTGCATAAATGAAGGACTGGGATTAACGGTTAGCTCTTGCATTAGAGAGCTGGACAGAAAAAGGGTGAGAGTTTGTTGCTAGACGGGTGCTACGCACCCGTCATTTAGGTCGAGGGATGCAAGCAGACAGGTCAGGGGAGCAGTGACCATGGAAGTAACGATAGAAAAGAGATAATGATGCAACAGTGCGGCAAAGTGACAGATGTTGAAGGAAGTCAGTAAGAGGAGGAGAGTTGATGAGACGAAAAGCATTTAACTCCACCCTATTGAGAAGAGCTGAATGTGGGGAGCTTCCCCACACATAAGAGTTGTACTCTAAACAGGGGCGAGTAAAACCTGTGTATAAAGTCAAGAACTTTGCAGGGGTAAAGAAGATACGGAGTCGGCTTAGCACACATAATCTCTTGGAGGCAGATTTTACGAGATGGAGTATGATCTTTCCAAGATACGTCCAGAGTGAATGAAACCCCAAGCATGTTCAAGGATGATGCAGGATTAAGCAGAATATTATTAAACATTAGTGGGTACTCCTGTGGAAGACTGTTTCGGGTTGATAGGTGTAAAGATTGAGTTTTTTATGCATTTAAAACAAGATCACTTTCACCCCAATCAGAGATAAGAGCTCAGTCAGCCAGTAGGTATGCCATAGCCTCATTCCTTGTTTGTTGAAGCAAATGCTGAGATGGACTTTACGGGAACTGATAAACTCTCCCATTTAACAGCAGACTGGTGTGCTGAACTTGTTGTACTTCTCAGGAAGTTGTCTGATGTTTTCTAGGACACTTCAGGACGGAAAGAAGTGGCACATCACCACGTGGATGTTGGAGACGCCAGCCCAGTAGAGCAGTCACCCTACCGTGCTAGTCCTCAGAAGCAGCCTATAATCCAAGAAAAACTGACCTTTATCATTTTCTCACTTATATTCACCTCACTCACTTTCAAAGCCTCCACGCCACACCAACCTCTCCTAGCTCTCACCCATCTCATACTACTCTCAGCTTTCCCTCCACCAGGTAGTGGTCAGACATACCTCCATCCTTCCCTCTCAAAACTCCCACAGCCAACAATCTTCCTCTAGCATTGCTGGACACAACCACATCGTCCATCAACGCTTTATCAACAACTCTTCCACCCTCCTGTCTCACCCATTTCTACTTATAAATATTTTTCTTCTCAAACAAGGTTTTTCCAATCATCTCTCCTACAACACAGATCCCTATTATTCGGTCCCCATTTTCATTTCTGCCATGCATACTAACTACAATTTCAACTGTTACATTTGCCACTCTAGCATTCAGATCTCCCATCATTACCACATTCATATTTGCTCCAAAACTCTGCGACACTCGTCAATATCATTTCAGAAACACTCCCTCTCTTCTGCATCCCTATAACTACCATCGCCCATTTTGCACTCAGATACCCACAAATCACGTCCAAATTTCGCTTTCACCCACATCAGGCGGTGGCTGAATAGGTAGTGAGGCGGCCTGCAGTCCTAATGGACCCAGGATCAAATCCCGGCTAGGGGAGGGAACAGTTTAAGGATTTGAATTTCCTAAAAGCAGACTTTCCTGATCTACCATATGATCCGCCGACATGTAAAAATACCCCCAGTAATACCAATACACCAATCCTGTATGAGACATGCCTAGAATGCATTCAATATGGATGGTGGGTGTTGGCGCCGAAATGGTGACATATGGAGGTGTAGGAGGATTACTCGGCCTTGAGATAGCTCACTGCCCCCGAGAAATAGGCCCTGAGGCCTTTGCCCAAACTCGGACACGTAAAAAAAAAAAATCACGCACTGCTGCACTTCTGGGCTCACTAACAATTCCACATCTTCTCTCGCCCTTCCTCTATCAGCACCTGACATCCTTTCATTCACTCTTTTAAATTTTGACTCGCCTTTCCCTGTGACCTTTGTTTCCCTCAAAGCTAACACATCCAACTTTTTTTTCGCAAACATTCTCCCAATCTTCTCCCTTTTAGCCTCAGTCGTACTACATCAACACACATTCATAGACCCAATCTTCAGGGTGCAGGGATAACTCATTCCCTAATCCATTTCTATGTTCTGTCTCATTGTTGGAACTTAAAAACAGTTAAGGGGGTCCTTAATCCCCTCATCTCGCCCCTTTTAGTTGCCTTTTATGACACACAGGGAGGCCCTCAGGCAGTACTTCTTTGATTTTCCCTGGAATGATTATTGTTTCCGTGGCCGGGAGCCATCTCAGTGTGCCTTGCGCATTACGGAGGTTATTCTCTCGGGCATGGAAGCATACATTCCTTTCTCATATCCTTTGACTAACGCAAGAAAGCCTTGGTTTAATCACGCTTGTTCTAATGCTGTCCGCAACAAGAAGAGGGCCTACAAAAGGTACCGGAGCCAACCCACCCCTCAATCACATCATCTTTACATTTCTGCCCGGAATCGTGCTAAGTCTGTTCTTTGCTCTACTAAAAATAATTTCATCCATACTAAATGCTCTCAACTCTCCAACTCGAATTCTTCCCGCTCCCTGTGGCATCTTGCCAAAAATCTTTCTAACAACTTTACCTCATCATCCTTCCCTCCTCTTTTATACTCTGATGGTTCTGTAGCTATTTCTTCTACTGATAAAGCGGATCTCTTCACACAGACTTTCTCCTCCAATTCCACCTTACACGATTCCAGTGCTGTTCCTCCATCACTTTCCCTCTCTGACTTCCTCATGGCTGACATTAAAATTTCTTCAGTTGGTGTATTTTCTGCCATCACTGGCCTCAATACTAACAAGGCATATGGGCCTGATAGTGTCCCTCCTGTTGTTCTCAAGAACTGTCCTTCTGTACTTACACCCTGCCTAGGCATACTCTTTCGCCTTTGTCTGTCAAATTGTACCTTTCCTTCTTGTTGGAAGTTTGCTCTCATTCAGCCAGTCCCAAAGAAGGGTGACCACTCCCAACCCTCCAACTATCGTCCAATTGCTTTAACGTCCTGTATTTCAAAAGTTTTCGAGTCAATTCTCAATAGAAAATTTTAAGGCATCTTTCCTATCACAACCTTCTTTCACATCGTCAGTACGGGTTCCGTCAGGGACGCTCCACTGGCGATCTTCTCAACTACCTTTCAGACTCCTGGTCATCCTCCTTTCGGGACTTTGGCGAAAGCTTTCCCATTGCACTTGACATCTCAAAGGCTTTCGATCGAGTCTGGCATAAATCTTTAATTTCCAAACTGCCCTCCTACGGTTTCTATCCTTCTATCTGTGCCTTCATTGCTAGCTTCCTTTCTGGTCGTTCTATAGCTGCTGTTGTAGACGGCCATCGTTCTTCTCCTAGATCTATCAACAGTGGTGTTCCTCAGGGCTCTGTCCTATCACCAACTCTCTTCCTTTTATTCATCAATGATCTTCTAAGCTGTACATCTAACCCTATCCACTCATACGCTGATGACTCCACCCTTCACCTTTCCATTCGGTTCCCGCAACGCCCATCTCAACAGTTACTTCAACAAACAAGGGATGAGGCTATGGCACACCTAATGTCTGACTTGGCTCGTATCTCTGACTGGGGTAAAAATAATATGGTTCTTTTTAATGCATCTAAGACTCAATTCTTACACCTATCAACCCGACAAAATCTTCCACAGGTATACCCACAAATGTTTAATAATATTCAGCTTAATCCTGCATCATCCTTGAACTTGCTTGGGGTTTCATTTCCTAGGGACTTATCTTGGAAAGATCATATTACATCTCTTGTAAAATCTGCTTCCAAGAGATTGGGGGTGCTAAGCCAACTCCGCTCTTTCTTTACCCCTGCACAATTGTTGACTCTATACAGGGGTTTTATCCGCCCCTGTGTGTAATACAACTCTCATGTGTGTGGAGGCTCCCCACATACAGCTCTTCTCAATAGAGTAGAGTCAAAGGCTTTCCGTCTCATTAACTCTCATCCTCTTACTGACTCCCTTCAACCTCTGTTTCTTCGCCGCACTGTTGCATCTTTATCTCTTTTCTATCGCTACTTTAATGGTCACTGCTCCTCTGAACTGTCTGCTTGCATTCCTCCACCTCTATGACGGGCGCGTAGCACCCGTCTGCCAGCAAACCATCATCCCTTTTCTCTCTAACTCTCTAATGCAAGAGTTAACCGTTACTCCCAGTCTTGCATTTATGCAACAGGTCAGCTCTGGAACTGTCTCCCTCTGTCTGTATTTCCTGCTGCCTATGATCTCCAGTCTTTCAAACGCAGTGTGTCCAGGCATCTCACAATGATCGGATCTTGACTTTGGCTTTCTATTGCATTTTGTTTTTCTCTTGGAGGGAACTGTTACTGCGGGCTCTTGGCCTTTGGTTCCTTCTTCCTCACATAAAAAAAAAAAATGGTGGCAGAATTCTTCCTAACACAACCTGGCCGCAGAGTGTAGTACCACCCCATAGTGCGGTCAGATTGTTCCCCCCGCCACAGGGGGGATAATGTGGTATAACAGTAGATACAAAATTTTACAGTGAAAGTTATCAAACGAATATGTAAAAGATCACACTTGGTAACTAAAACTTGGTACCTCACACAATGGCACACACACACACACACACACACACACACACACATATAAGGAATGGAAAACACCAGAAAAAGGGGACTTGATGATCATCATTACTAAATTTTATATTTATCAGGCAAGATAATGATATTGACAACATAATGTATCACCGTCCATTTGGCAAAAGCGGCCATGTGTTATGAAATTTCAACTGCAGGATTGCATATGATATACTTGACAACAATGAAAGGTACAAAAAGATCCTAAACTAGAAAAATGGCAAATACTATGACCTGAAGAAGTACTTCATAGAAATAGATTGGGAAAATGAGCTTAGTCGACAGTATATAAAAGTGATATTATAGAAAGTTGTGAATTATAATAAATAGGAGACCAAAATTATATCCCTCAGCACAAAGAAACATAAGTAAGGATAAAGAAGTGGTTTAACACCGAATGTAAAAAATCAAGAGAAAAGAGACTTGCTTTGGAGAGATCCAGAAGACACAATAGTGAGAGGGCATAACAACTATTAACAGGCAAGAAATGATTATACAAGGATAAGGAGGGAGACTCAAAGGCAGTAGTGATCAACTGCAGCTTTTTCACAGCTACATCCGAAGCCAAACCAAAGTTAAAGATAAAATACAGTCTATCGTGGATCAAGGCATAACCTATATCCAAGAAAAAGAATGTGCAAAGTTCTTAAAAATTTTAACTCAGTTTTTAAATATGAAAGTAATTTTGAAAGTGATCATAAGGAATATGCATGCCTACACATTTTACAGAGATATGAATATCAGAGTAAGAGGTACAAGAAGAGTTAAGTAAATTAGACAAAGGAAAAGCTAATGATCCTGACGGAATTTCAGGTTGAGTGCTACATGAATGTGCAGAAGACTTAAGCAGACCAATAAATTTAATATTCAAGAATCCTTAAGTCATGGTAAACTACCTGATATCACGAAGAGAGCAAACACTGTTCCCCTATTCATGAAAGGAAATATACAGAATCCACACAACTACCGACCAGTATCATTGAACAGTGTTGTAAGCAAGGTACTAGATAAGCCAATAAGAAAAATTTGGGTAAACCATCTAGAAAAGTACAATATGATAACAGAAAGACAGTTCGGTTTTTGAAAAGGAAGATCAAGTGTTACTAATGTATTAAGCTACTACGACAGAGTTGCAGAAACACTGCAGGAAAGAGAGGGAAGGGTGGACAGTACCTATTTCGATTTTAACCCGCTGCGTGCCAGCTATATTTAGCCATATGGGTCACCCCAGTGCTGGCCATTTTTCGACCTTTTTATTTTTTGGCTAAAATGATAGATTTTCATGTGGAAACAACGAATTTTGCCATTAAAATGCTCACCGACGCTCGGAGATGAGTTATATTGAGTCCTGCATACTCATGTACAGGTATAGCCGCTCTCTCATGCTCACCACATACGTGGGAGAAAGTTGTTTTCTATGTACTATAAGGTATACTCAGGTATTTATGCTGGGAAGGTATAGCACTGTTCAGTATACTTTTCTGATTACTTATTACTTCAGCATCTATCACAATTTGCATGTCTTTCTCACTGTGAATGCATTATCTTGAGTTGAAGATAGGTACAACCTGACTTCATTACATACAGTCCTGGCACTTACAAGAAGGTATTTACAACTTGACCACTATATAGTCTGTACACTTACAAGAAAAAATGTACAACTTACACTTAATATGAAAATATTTACAAAATGCCTTCACTATGTACAGCACTGGGTGAGGCACACAGGCAGAGTGAAGCAGAGCGAGCATGAGGGCGGGGGGACGAGTGAGTGTATGGCCTTGACAGCCTGGGGGATGGTATAGGAACAGTTACCTTACATGCCTGCCAATTTTTACCCGCGAATCTTGAAAAATGTGGTCACAGTGAAGTTTTTTATTTCATATCATTTTAAAGCGGCACTGGCACTGGCTGCAGAATTATGTCGGACCATTTTAAAACGGCACTGGAACGCGGCAGGTTAAGAAAGCAGTTGACAATGAACCACACCAAAGACTTTTATGGAAACTGTACCATGAAGGAGGAATCCAAAGTTATCTGTTCTGCTGGATGCAGAATTTTCTCAGAAAAGGGGAAAAGAGAACAGTACATATGGGTAATTTCTCATCATGGAGGTAAGTGACTAGTGGAGTTCCACAGGGCTCAATGCTGACACCAGTTTTTTTTTAGTATATATAGATGATATAGACAGGAACATTTGAAATGGAAGCTATCTAAATAAATTTTCTGATGATGCAAAAATACAAAGAAGAATAACAAACACAGACTCTTGAAAAGAGCTATAAAAAGAATTAAATAAGCTTCGTGAATGGAGCAATAGATGGCAAATGAGAATTCAGTGTGGACAAATGCCACATAATTATGTTTTGTAAAAGTGGAAAAAGACCAGATTGGAATTATAAGCTAGGAAGTTCAATTCTACACATATCAGAAACAGAGAAGGACCTAGAAGTGATTATGAATATCGGACTAGCTCCGGTTGACCTCATAAATATGAGAAGGTACAAAACAGGCACACACTGCCTGCAAATATGAGAATAGCATTCTCATATATAAATAAAGACATGCTGAGAAAGATAATCATATCATTCATCATAGAAGCCCTAGAATGTGCATCAGTGGTCTGAAATCCTCATCTAAAAAAAAAAAAAAAATAGATAACATTGAAAATTACACAGGGCTGCTACATAATGGGTACCAAGATAAAAGGATCTAAGCTATGAAGAAAGACTAGAAAAAGTGAACCTGTCAGCATTACAAGAAAGAAGGAAAAAAGACATGATAACATTATATAAATGGATCTCAGGGAAAGAGAAAATAGAAATCAATGAATGTATAACCTATGGAGAGGCATCAGCAAGAGGGAACTGCAAAAAACTGCATAAAATGAGAGGCGACAAGACGTAAGGAAATTCAGTTTCCCAACTAGGGCAATTACAGCGGAATGCACAACCGAATGAAACAGTGTCTCAAAACTATTCATAAATTTAAGGATATGGATCATTAAAAAAAAAATTTAAAACACGGAACAGTACGAGCTTGACTCATTCCTGTGAAGATACAATTAGGTTAGAACAATTAGGTAAGAACTTTTAATCAGACGCCCAACTTGCCAGACAGCGGCTAGCATGGCCGTAGTGTCATAAAGTTTATATACTGCAGTACAGTACCAATAGTATTATCATGGTTTTTTTTTATACCAGTTTTACAAGGAAATTATATCTATTGTTACTGGAATTACCGTATGACTATATGATTTTTAATTTTAAATTAAATTTAAATTGAAAAATATGCTTGTTCACTTCTATTTCTGCATCTATGACGATGTTATGAAGCAATTTGCTCGTTTTTCTTTATTTTTGCATATCATTTAATATCTAATTAGTCTGATTTTTAACTAATATATAAGTACTTGAACTGATACAGCTATGTATTTAAAGTTTGAAATGAAGTAAAACAACTCTTCTTAAAGAGTTAACCTATATAGGTGGCCAATGGGTATGGTGCAATACTGTAGAGCCTTGTTCAATGATAATGGATTTTCAGGCGTTATGGTGTAGGGGTGCGAGTGGTGTTGTGTGTGGTGTAGGAGGATTGTGTGTTTGTGTTGGTGTTACAGCAAATGATGTGTGATGCATAATTGTGGTGCGGTGTAGTGCAATGGGAAGATTGGTGATACTGGGTCTTTAGACATTATACCGAAGGGATGAGTGTGGTGAGGTGTGTAGTGTTGGGACTGTGCGTGCTTTCGCGTTGCAGCAGATGTGTGATGCGTGGTTGTGGTGTGGTGTGGGGCAACAGAGCCTTCTTTAGTGAAACTGGGTCTTCAGGCGTTATGGTGTAGGGGTGAGAGTAGTGTGGTGTGTGCTACACGAACAAAGTGTGTTAGTCTTGTAGCAGATGATATGTGATGCATGGTTGTGGTGTGGTGTGGTGCAACAGAGCCTTGTTTTTTTTTTTTTTAATGCAAGAAAGAAGGAACCAAAGGCCGGAGCCTGCAAACCGTTCCCTCAAAGAAAAAACAAAAACAATACAAAAGAGCGCCAAAATCACGATCCATTCATTTCGAGATGCCTGGACACAATACGTTTGAAAAACTGCAGATCATAGGAAGTAGGAAACACAGATAGAGGGAGACAGTTCCAGAGTTGACCTGTTGCATAAATGAAGGACTGGGAGTAATGGTTAGCTCTCGCATTAGAGAGGTGGACAGAAAAAGGATGAGAGTTTGTTGCTAGACGGGTGCTACGCACCCGTCATATAGGTCGAGGGATGCAAGCAGACAGGTCAGAGGAGCAGTGACCATGGAAGTAACGATAGAAAAGAGATAATGATGCAACAGTGCGGCATAGTGACAGAGGTTCAAGGGAGTCAGTAAGAGGAGGAGAGTTGATGAGACGAAAAGCATTTAACTCCACCCTATTGAGAAGAGCTGAATGTGGGGAGCTTCCCCACACATAAGAGTTGTACTCTAAACAGGGGCGAATAAAACCTGTGTATAAAGTCAACAACTGTGCAGGGGTAAAGAAGGTACGGAGTCGGCTTAGCACACATAATCTCTTGGAGGCAGATTTTACGAGATGGAGTATGATCTTTCCAAGATACGTCCCGAGTGAATGAAACCCCAAGCATGTTCAAGGATGATGCAGGATTAAGCTGAATATTATTAAACATTAGTGGGTACCCCTGTGGAAGATTGCTTCGGGTTGATAGGTGTAAAGATTGAGTTTTTTATGCATTTAAAACAAGATCACTTTCACCCCAGTCAGAGATAAGAGCTCAGTCAGTCAGTAGGTGTGCCATAGCCTCATTCCTTGTTTGTTGAAGTAACTGCTGCGATGGACTTTGCGGGAACTGATAAACTCTCCCATTTAACAGCAGAGTGGTGTTCTGAACTTGTTGTACTTCTCAGGAAGTTCTCTGATGTTTTCTAGGACACTTCAGGACGGAAAGAAGTGGCACATCACCACGTGGATGTTGGAGACGCCAGCCCAGTAGAGCAGTCACCCTACCGTGCTAGTCCTCAGAAGCAGCCCATAATCCAAGAAAAACTGACCTTTATCATTTTCTCACTTATATTCAACTCACTCACTTTCAAAGCCACCCTGCCACACCTACCTCTCCTAGTTCTCACCCATCTCATACTACTCTCAGCTTTCCCTCCACCAGGTAGTGGTCAGACATACCTCCACCCTTCCCTCTCAAAAGTCCCACAGCCAACAATCTTCCTCTAGCATTGCTGGACACAACCTCATCGTCCATCAACGCTTTATCAACAACTCTTCCACCCTCCTGTCTCACCCATTTCTACTTATAAATATTTTTCTTCTCAAACAAGGTTTTTCCAATCATCTCTCGTACAACACAGATCCCTATCATTCGTTCCCCATTTTCATTTCTTCCATGCATACCAACTACAATTTCAACTGTTACATTTGCCACTCTAGCATTCAGATCTCCCATCATTACCACATTCATATTTGCTCCAAAACTCTGCGACACTCGTCAATATCATTTCAGAAACACTCCCTCTCTTCTGCATCCCTTTAACTACCATCGCCCATTTTGCACTCAGATACCCACAACTCACGTCCAAATTTTGCTTTCACCCACATCAGGCGGTGGCTGAATAGGTAGAGAGGCGGCCTGCAGTCCTAATGGACCCAGGATCAAATCCCGGCTAGGGCAGGGAACAGTTTAAGAATTTGAATTTCCTAAAAGCAGACTTTCCTGATCTACCATATGATGCGCCAACATGTAAAAATACCCCCGGTAATACCAATACACCAATCCTGTATGAGACATGCCTAGAATGCATTCAATATGGATGGTGAGTGTTGGCGCCGAAATGGTGACATGTGGAGGTGTAGGAAGATTACTCGGCCTTGGGGTAGCTCACTGCCCCCCTAGAAATAGGCCCTGAGGCCTTTGCCCACAGTCGGACACGTAGAAAAAAAAAATCACACACTGCTGCACTTCTGGGCTCACTAACAATTCCACATCTTCTCTCGCCCTTCCTATATCAGCACCTGACATCCTTCCATTCACTCTTTTAACCTGCGGTGTCCCGTCGACATACTTCCACGTCCTCACGTTATGTCACTGCCAATCCCGTTGACGTACTTCAACGTCCTGCAATTGCAAGGTTCATAATTTCCACAATTTTCAGAATTCGCGCGAGATTTTTGATTCGCCAGCGTACCCAAGCCTTCCCTACCTGCCCCCAGGCAGGCAGCATCCCAGACCCCGAGTGACCTGCGCTCGCCCTTGTCTCAGTCACTCACCTGTTATCAGTGACCCAGGGCAGACATGGCGCGTAAAGGTCTCTCAGACGACGAAATACAATCCGCCCTGGATGCCTTCACCGGAGATAGTGATTCTCCACTTGATGATGATGTGGTGGATCGAGATTATGTGCAGCCTGAGGAGGAAATAACAAGCAGTGATGAGGAGGTCCCTTCGCCCCGGAAAAAGCGGTATGTCACGTATCGTAAGGCAAGGGAAGGCCAGCCTGCACCCAAAACACCTGCATGGACCTCTCTCCATCTCCTAGAGAGAGATTCTGATGAGGACGAGGATGAGGACGATGACGATGACGGCGGCTTCGGACGTGATGTTGCCTCGTGGTTGAGGAAGGATAAAATCTCACCCCGAGGATCAGAAGGTGGGGCGAGAAGGCAAATAAAGTATGGCCTAGTGTTTTGTCTGGGGAAGGCGAAAGTGGTGTGGTGGGAGTGCGGGGTGAAAGGGAAGTGGTGTGAGGGAGGCAGCACGAGCACGAGGTGCAGGTAGGCCCAGGGGAGAGGAGGTGCAGCCACTCCCCAGCACGTCTTTCGCCATACAATATTCCCAAACTTCCTCCACACAGCCCCAGGATGTGGGGAAAGGAAGGAAAGGGAAGGGAAAGGGTAAAGGAAAAGGGAGAGGGAAGAGAAGTGCGAGTGATGAAAGGCGCCGCTCTCCACCTCCCCCACCACCACCAATGTTGCATTGTGCCTTCAGCCATGTTTCAGAGAGTACCATAACTTCCTACACTACTGAAACTGTGTGGGATGGCGATATGACGCTCAGTATAATGGTAAGGCCAGTCAGTATGTGCCAAGTCTTATATAAACTTGAAACGGGTGTAATGTTTGCAGGAAAGTAATGTATAAGTTGAGAAATAGTGTAAGTTGAACGAAGTGATTTGAAAACTACACCCACTGTATAAATCTGCGAAAATATGACGCTCAGTATAACACTCTGGTCAGTAAATATGTGATAGCAAGAATATAAAGTGGAAACGGGTGTAATGTTAGCATGAATAAAACGTATAAGTCGAAAAATAGTGTAAGTTGTAATAATTGATGTCACGAGTACACTCACTGTGTAAATCTGCGAAAATATTACACTCAGTAGAACATTCTGGTCAGTAAGTATGTGATAGGAATTATATAAAGTGGAATTTGTTGTAATGTTAGTAGTAAGGTAATTTATAAGTTGAATACTAGTGTAAGATGAAACAAATGATATTGCGATAACACTCACTGTGTAAGTACGCACTAATATGACGCTCAGTTGAATCGTAAGGTCTGAAATTATGTGATATCAATTATATCAAGTGTAAACATGTGCAATGTTAGTGGAGAATTATTATATAAGTACAAAAACAGGTTGTAAGTTGAAATAGTAGTCATAGCGTCTCCACCGTGTGTGTTATTATGCGCTATTATTACGCTAAATATTTACGTAAGGCCTGAAATAATCTCAAAACAGTTCTATAAAGTTGAAAAGTGTATAATAATATTAGAAATGTATTATGTAAGTAGAAAAAACACAATACGAGTTGAAACAACAGTCACAGCGAGTTCACTCACTCCGTAAATAAGTGCTAACATTACGCTAAATGTTATCAAAAGGCCTGTGAATACGTAAAAACAGTTCAATAAAATGTAAAATGGTATAATGTTATTGTAGAAGTATTATGTAAGTAAAAAAAATGATATGTATCATGATTTTAGAATGTTAGCGATTCATCGTGACCAAGTTGCCCGATTTTGCTTGTTTCGCACGATGGTACAATGCTTATTTCTGCTCTAGTTTTGTATAAAATCCAATATACTCTTTTATCACATGTTTTTATGTTTGTAATAAATACATATCTACTTACTTTCATTGGTTTCCCAGACTTATAATACCATAGAAAACGTTAGAGGCTCAGACCGCCTACGGAGAACACGGGGCCAGGTGGGACCAAGGCATACCTGGTTAGGGTAATTATGGACCCCGGGGAACAATTTCTTTGCCACTGACCATTGTTTCTGACCAAAAGCGAAAGTTTTAGCAAAAAAAAAAGTCAAAAAATGGTCGGGATTGGGGGGTACCAGTGGTCAAAAAGTGGTCGGGACGGGGCGGGTTAAACTTTGACTTGCCTTTCCCTGTGACCTTTGTTTCCCTCAAAGCTAACACATCCAACTTTTTTTTCGCAAACATTCTCCCAATCTCCTCCCTTTTAGCCTCAGTCGTACTACATCAACGCACATTCATAGACCCAATCTTCAGGGTGCGGGGATAACTCATTCCCTAATCCATTTCTGTGTTCTGTCTCATTGTTGGAACTTAAAAACAGTGAAGGGGGTCCTTAATCCCCTCATCTCGCCCCTTTTAGTTGCCTTTTATGACACACAGGGAATATTGTGGCAGAATTCTTCCTAACACAACCTGGCCGCAGAGTGTAGTACCACCCCATAGTGCGGTCAGATTGTCCCCCCCGCCACAGGGGAAATAATGTGGTATAACAGTAGATACAAAATTTTACAGTGAAAGTTATCAAACGAATATGTAAAAGCTCACACTTGGTAACTCACACTTGGTACCTCACACAACGGCACACACACACACACACACACACACACACACACACACACACACACACACACACATAAAAGGAATGGAAAACACTAGAAAAAGGGGACTTGATGATCATCATTACTAGATTTTATATTTATCAGGCAAGATAATGATATTGACAACATAATGTATCACCGTCCATTTGGCAAAAGCGGCCATGTGTTATGAAATTTCAACTGCAGGATTGCATATGATATACTTGGCAACAATGAAAGGTACAAAAAGAGCATAAACTACAAAAATGGCGAATACCATGACCTGAAGAAGTACTTCATAGAAATAGATTGGGAAAATGAGCTTAGACGACAGTATATAAAAGTTATATTATAGAAAGTTCTGTGAATTATAATAAATAGGAGACCGAAATTATATCCCTCAGCACAAAGAAACATAAATAAGGATAAAGAAGTGGTTTAACACCGAATGTAAAAAATCAAGAGAAAAGAGACTTGCTTTGGAACAGATCCAAAAGACACAATAATGAGAAGGTGTAACAACTATTAACAGGCAAGAAATTATTATAGAAGGATAAGGAGGGAGACTCAAAGGCAGTAGTGATCAACTGGAGCTTTTTTACAGCTACATCCGAAGCCAAACCAAAGTTAAAGATAAAATACAGTCTATCGTGGATCAAGGCATTACCTATATCCAAGAAAAAGAATTTGCAAAGTTCTTAAAAATTTCAACTCAATTTTTAAAGAAAAAAGTAATTTTGAAAGAGATGATAAGGAATATGCATGCATACACATTTTTACCAGATATATGAATATCAGAGCAAGAGGTACAAGAAGAGTTAAGTAAATTAGACAAAGGAAAAGCTAATGATCCTGACGAAATTTCAGGTTGAGTGCTACATGAATGTGCAGAAAAATTAAGCAGACCAATAAATTAAATATTCAAGAATCCTTAACTCATGGTAAACTTCCTGATATCTCGAAGAGAGCAAACACTGTTCCCCTATTCTAGAAATGAAATATACAGAATCCACACAACTACCAACCAGTATCATTGGACAGTGCTGTAAGCAAGGTACTAGATAAGCCAATAAGAAAAATTTGGGTAAACCATCTAGAAAAGTACAATATTATAACAGAAAGACAGTTCGGTTTTTGAAAAGGAAGATCAAGTGTTACTAATGTATTAAGCTACTACGACAGAGTTGTAGAAACACTGCAGGAAAGAGAGGGAAGGGTGGACAGTACCTAATTCGATTTTAACCCGCTTCATGCCGGCTATATTTAGCCATATGGGTCATCCCAGTGCCGGCCATTTTTCGACCTTTTTATTTTTTGGCTAAAATGATACATTTTCATGTGGAAACAACGAATTTTGCCATTAAGATGCTCACCGACGGTCGGAGATGAGTTATATTGAGTCCTGCATACTCATGTTCAGATATAGCCGCTCTCTCATGCTTACCACATACGTGGGAGGAAGTTGTTTTCTATGTACTATAAAGTATACTCAGGTATTTATGCTGGGAAGGTATAGCACTGTTCAGTATACTTTTCTGATTACTTATTACTTCAGCATCTATCACAATTTGCATGTCTTTCTCACTGTGAATGCATTATCTTGAGTTGAAGATAGGTACAACCTGACTTCATTACATTCAGTCCTGGCACTTACAAGAAGGTATTTACAACTTGACCACTATATAGTCTGTACACTTACAAGAAAATATGTACAACTTACACTTAATATGAAATTATTTACAAAATGCCTTCACTATGTACAGCACTGGGTGAGGCACACAGGCAGAGTGAAGCAGAGCGAGCGTGAGGGGGGGGAGGACGAGTGAGTGTATGGCCTTGACAGCCTGGGGGATGATAGAGAAACAGTTACCTTACATGCCTGCCAATTTTTACCCGCGAATCTTGAAAAATGTGGTCACAGTGAAGTTTTTTATTTTATATCATTTTAAAGCGGCACTGGCACTGGCTGCGGAATTATATCAGACCATTTTAAAACGGCATTGGAACGCGGCAGGTTAAGAAAGCATTTGACAGTGTACCACACCAAAGACTTTTATGGAAACTGTACCATGAAGGAGGAATACAATGTTATCTGTTCTGCTGGATGCAGAATTTTCTCAGAAGAGGGGAAAAGAGAACAGTACTAATGGGTAATTTCTCATCATGGAGGGAAGTGACTAGTGGAGTTCCAGAGGACTCAGTGCTGGCACCAGTTATTTTTTTTAGTATATATAGATGATATAGACAGGAACATTTGAAATGGAAGCTATCTAAATATGTTTCCTGATGATGCAAAAATACAAAGAAGAATAACAAACACAGACTCTTGAAAAGAGCTACAAAAAGAATTGAATAAGCTTCGTGAATGGAGCAATAGATGGCAAATGAGAATTAAGTGTGGACAAATGCCACATAATTATGTTTTGTAAAAGTGGAAAAAGACCAGACTGGAATTATAAGCTAGGAAGTTCAATTCTACACATATCAGAAACAGAGAAGGACCTAGAAGTGATTATGAATAACAGACTAGCTCCGGTTAACCTCATAAATATGAGAAGGTACAAAACAGGCACACACTGCCTGCAAATATGAGAATAGCATTCTCATATATAAATAAAGACATGCTGAGAAAGATAATAATATCATTCATCATATAAGCCCTAGAATATGCATCAGTGGTCTGGAATCCTCATCTGAAAAAAAAAAAGAAAAAAAAAGATAAGATTGAAAAGTACACAGGGCTGCTACATGATGGGTACCAAGATAAAAGGATCTAAGCTATGAAGAAAGACTAGAAAAAGTGAACCTGTCAGCATTACAAGAAAGAAGGAAAAAAGACATGATAACATTATATAAATGGATCTCAGGGAAAGAGAAAATAGACATCAATGAATGTATAACCTATGGAGAGGCATCAGCAAGAGGGGACTGCAAAAAACTGCATAAAATGAGAGGCGACAAGACGTAAGGAAATTCAGCTTCCCAACTAGGGCAATTACAGTGGAATGCACCACCGAATGAAACAGTGTCTCAAAACTATTCATAAATTTAAGGATATGTATGATAAAAAAAAAGTTTAAAATACAGAACAGCACGAGCTTGACTCATTTCTGTGAACATACAATTAGGTTAGAACAATTAGGTAAGAACTTTCAGTCAGACGCCCAACTTGCGCAACACGGCTAACATGGCCATAGTGTCATAAAGTTTATATACTGCAGTACAGTACCAATAGTATTGTCATGGTTTCTTTTTGTACCAGTTTTACAAGGAAATTATATCTATTGTCACTGGAACTACCGTATTACTATATGATTTTTAAATGTAAATTAAATTTAAATTGAAAAATATGCTTGTTCACTTCTATTTCTGCATCTATGACGATGTTATGAAGCAATTTGCTCGTTTTTCTTTATTTTTGCATATCATTTAATATCTAATTAGTCTGATTTTTAACTAATATATAAGTACTTGAACTGATACAGCTATGTATTTAAAGTTTGAAATGAAGTAAAACAACTCTTCTTAAAGAGTTAACCTATATAGGTGGCCAATGGGTATGGTGCAATACTGTAGAGCCTTGTTCAATGATAATGGATTTTCAGGCGTTATGGTGTAGGGGTGCGAGTGGTATTGTGTGTGGTGTAGGAGCGTTGTGTGTTTGTGTTGGTGTTACAGCAAATGATGTGTGATGCATAATTGTGGTGCGGTGTAGTGCAATGGGAAGATTGGTGATACTGGGTCTTTAGACATTATACCGAAGGGATGAGTGTGGTGAGGTGTGTAGTGTTGGGACTGTGTGTGCGTTCGTGTTGCAGCAGATGTGTGATGCGTGGTTGTGGTGTGGTGTGAGGCAACAGAGCCTTCTTTAGTGAAACTGGGTCTTCAGGTGTTATGGTGTAGGGGTGAGAGTGGTGTGGTGTGTGCTACACGAACAAAGTGTGTTAGTCTTGCAGCAGATATGTGATGCATGGTTTTGGTGTGGTGTGGTGCAACAGAGCTTTGTTTTTTTTATGCATGAAAGAAGGAACCAAAGACCGGAGCTTGCAAACCGTTCCCTCAAAGAAAAAACAAAAACGTTACAAAAGAGCGCCAAAATCACGATCCATTCATTTCGAGATGCCTGGACACAATACGTTTGAAAAACTGCAGATCATAGGAAGTAGGAAACACAGATAGAGGGAGACTTTTCTAGAGTTGACCTGTTGCATAAATGAAGGACTGGGAGTAACGGTTAGCTCTTGCATTAGAGCTGGACAGAAAAAGGATGAGAGTTTGTTGCTAGACGGGTGCTACGCACCCGTCAATTAGGTTGAGGGATGCAAGCAGACAGGTCAGAGGAACAGTGACCATGGAAGTAACGATAGAAAAGAGATAATGATGCAACAGTGTGGCAAAGTGAAACAGGTTGAAGGGAGTCAGTAAGAGGAGGAGAGTTGATGAGACGAAAAGCCTTTAACTCCACCCTATTGAGAAGAGCTGAATGTGGGGAGCTTCCCCACACATAAGAGTTGTACTCTAAACAGGGACGAATAAAACCTGTGTATAAAGTCAACAACTGTGCAGGGGTAAAGAAGGTACGGAGTCGGCTTAGCACACATAATCTCTTGGGGGCAGATTTTACGAGATGGAGTATGATCTTTCCAAGATACGTCCCGAGTGAATGAAACCCCAAGCATGTTCAAGGATGATGCAGGATTAAGCAGAATATTATTAAACATTAGTGGGTACTCCTGTGGAAGATTGTTTCGGGTTGATAGGTGTAAAGATTGAGTTTTTTATGCATTTAAAACAAGATCATTTTCACCCTAGTCAGAGATAAGAGCTCAGTCAGCCAGTAGGTGTGCCATAGCATCATTCCTTGTTTGTTGAAGTAACTGCTGAGATGGACGTTGCGGGAACTGAATGGAAAGGTGAAAGGTGGAATCGTCATCGTACGAGTGGATAGGGTTAGGTGTACAGCTTGGAAGGTCATTGATGAATAAAAGGAAGAGAGTTGGTGATAGGACAGAGCCCTGAAGAACACCACTGTTGATAGATCTAGGAGAAAAATAATGGCCGTCTACTACAGCTGCTATAGAACGACCAGAAATGAAGCTATAGATGAAGACACAGATAGAAGGAGAGAAACCGTAAGAAGGTAGTTTGGAAATTAAAGATTTATGCCAGACTCGATGGAAAGCCTTTGAGATGTCAAGTGCAATTGCAAAGCTTTCGCCAAAGTCCCAAAAGGAGGATGACCAGGAGTCTGAAAGGTAGGTGAAAAGATTGCCAGTGGAGCGCCCCTGACGGAACCCATACTGACGATCAGAAAGAATGCCATGATAGGAAAGATGCTTTAAAAGTTTTCTGTTAAGAATTGATACTGGGTGTTTAGGCATTATGATGTAGTGGGGAGAGTGGTGTGGTGTGCTGTGTGGTGTAGGGGCGGTGTGTGTGTTATTGCTGCAGCAGATGATGTGTGATGCATGGTTGTGGTGTGTTGTGGTGGTTATGATAAGGTAAAGGATACACCTTGGTTTAGTAGGGCACATTGGCTTATCAGAGTTTAATAATTATAGTCATTATAAGATAGCAACAGAAATCTTGTGTGGTTTGAGTAAGTAGTTCTAGGTTGTTATGTTACAGAGTTTATAACCATTAGGTCACTTATATTAAAATTACTTTTAATACTATTGTATAATACTGTATTTAAAAGTAGGATACTATGACTGTCTTTGTTGTAATAGTAAATGAAATTACATTTATTAATAATATATTAAAATTAACATTTTAATTTGTTCAATGCCATATATTATTATATCCAGTAGTTGATTCATCTGCTATGATTGGCTGTTTATGTATGATGAGATTTTATATTATGTATTTATAATAATTTAAGAACAGCGAGTGTGTAAGATTCCTTATCGAAACGATTTTGTATGCCACACTTCTGTACAACCCGGCCACGCTGGTGGTGCGTATGTAAGTACTTGGTGTATTGTTAGTGGCAGTTGTTGTCATATTTACTGCTTGACATGGTGTTTATAAATCGTATGATTGGGTGGTGTGAATGATATTTTTTTTAATAACAGAAGAGACGAAGGAAAAACAAATGAATAAAAAAAAAATCCATACACCAGATTACTGGTGTACTCTGTTCATAAAATATCTGTAACAGTCAGACTTGAACAGCTGTAGGTTGAAGGGAAACAACTCTGGGGAAGCGAGTTCCAAAGAGATGAAGTTCGGGAAATGAAAGATTTCTGTTAGGCAGAAGTTTTGCAATATGGCTGAGTGACATTCCAGTCATGAGCACTACCAGATGCCCGTGTAGCATGAGAGAAGGCGTGGAGAGGTGGCACCATGGATGCAACTTCATCTGAGCATTTGCCAAAAAAAAATCTGTAAAATAATGCAAGGGAGGCAACATTCGTTCTTACTTGTAGGGGAGGTAGTTTCTTTGTAATGGCAGGGTCGTTAATAATTCTAACAGCCTTGTTCTGAATTTTGTCTAGTTGTTTTAATGCAACCTCTCCACATCCATTCCACAAGGGTAAGCAATATTCAAGCTGAGAGCGCACATGACTCTTATAAATAACAGCTAACTGCTCGTCAGTGAAGATGTTACGGAGTCTGTACATTAATCCATGTTTCTTTGAGGCGGTTTTAGCAAGTGATCTAACATGAGAGGTCCAGCTGAGGGCATTGTTAAGTGAGACGCCAAGAATTTCATTACTTTTGGAGATGGGACTATCAGTAGTACTGAAGGTAATATACGAATCTGGCAATATCTGTCTATTAGTAAATTGTATATATTTTACTGGCATTAAATGAGGCAAGGTTGTTTTGTCCCCATTCACCGATCGTAGATAGGTCTTGATTTATGGAGATGGCTGTACTGAGTTGAGAGGTAGAGATATTAGACTTTGTAAATGGGTGTCTAAGTGTGAATAAACTATGCAGTGTTGAGTCATCTGCATATGAGTGGATGGGATTATGGGTGACAGATAAGAGATCATTAATATGAACCAGAACAGGGTTGGGGACTGATCCCTGTGGCACGCCGGCATTAATTGAGTGGAAATTGGAATATTCATCATCTACTTTTACTCTTATTTCCCTGTCACTGAGATATGAGGAGATCAAAGGAGCAAAAGACGTTAGTCCATAGCAAGGGAGTTTGGACAGCAGGGAACGGTGCCATACTCTATCGAAAGCTTTAGAAATATCCAAGGCTACAATATGAGCTTCTCCATATAGGTCAATTGATTGATGGATGGTATGAGTTAGGAGATTGAGTATGTCAATGGTGGATCTTTCGTGGCGAAAACCATATTATCTATCACTAACTAAGATGTTGGATTCAAGATATTTAACAATGTGCTTATTGATTAAAGTTTCAAATACCTTACCACGAGATGTGACTGCTATTGGTCTGTAATCAGAGGGGGCAGAGGAACTTCCTTTCTTCGGAATTGGGTGGATATTGGCTTTTTTCCATGAATTTGGGAATGAAGAAGTACATATGCATAGTCTGAATAATTTAGCTAGAACAGAGGCAAGTTCAGAGGAACACTTCTTCAAAACAATTGGCGGAATTCCATCTGAGCTTGGAGCTTTGTTGGTGGGTAAATTGTCTAGGATGGATTTTACGTATCTTGTCTGTATTTTAAGTGGAACAATTTCGGGAGAGTCAAGTTCTAGTACTGGGACGTTCTGGCTGGTATCGTCTATGGTAGAATTTCTGGCAAATGTACTGGCAAAAATATCTGCTTTCACACGTGGGTCATTTGTAATGTTGCCATCTGAAGATTTCAGTTGGGGAATGGATAATGATCTGTTAAAAAGTTATTACTGAAAGAATTAAGAGTTGACCAGAATATTCTATTTTCACTAGGGTTGTTGAGTAGTTTTAATGCTTGTTTTTGAAGAAAGTTTGATTTAGCTAGATTTATTACATCTTTTGCATGATTACTAGCGATTCTAAATTGAGAGTGATTCAGATGTTTTTGATTTTAATTAAGAGTTATATGGTAATGACTTTTGGGCTGTTGCTCTGGCACAATTGCCATCAAACCATTTTGGAGAGTTCGATCATTATGGCAGGAGTCGACCCCACAGGTTCCATGGATTTTGAATCTTCAGAAGAAGTGACACCAAGGGAAATTAACTTATTGATGAATTCAGTAACTTTATATTCTAATTTCATGGACACAGCGAAAACTTCAGAATACCGTAGTTTAGTAAATTTTGTGAAGTCATTTAATATTTCTCTCATTTTAAGGATAATATCGGACCTGTTCATGTTATATGGTCTACCTAAGGTACACAAACCATCAGTTCCCCTCCGTCCTATCATGGCTGGTTACAATACTGTTTCATTTAAATTGTCCAAGTTTCTTGTCCAACTTCTAAATGCTCTAACCACCAATGAGTTCACAGTGAAGAACTCGTACGAGTTTGCAGATTCCCTGTCCAAGATTTATATACCTGACACTTATTTTATGTGCAGTTTTGATGTTACCTTCCTTTTTACTAATATACCCATTGATGAAACCATAAACATAACTCTGAAAGTGCTCTATAAAGACAATAAACTTTTCAGGGAAATGACAAGACATGTATTCAAAGAACTTTTGGTCCTTTGTATTAAGAATAGCTTGTTTATTTTCAGTAACGAACTCTATAAACAGATTAATGGTGTTGCTATGGGATCACCCCTTGGACCTACTTTTGCCAACATCTGTTTATGTTATTATGAAAAATTATGACTAAGAGATTGTCCAAGTAACATTAAACCATGGATGTACCAAAAGTATGTCGATGATACATTTGTCATCATTAGAGATAAAAACCATGCTCAGGATTTTTTGCACTACATTAACACTTAAGTGTCATGATAACATACAGTTCACGATTGAAACAGAGTCCAACGGTTGTCTCCCATTTTTAGATATCCTAATTAGGAGAGATAATGGTAAATTCATGTGTTCTGTGCTCCGTAAGCCTGCTTTCTCAGGTTTGGGTAGCAGTTTTTTCAATTATTATTGTTGCAAAATGTTTAAGATCAATGCTGTTAAGACTTTGTTACAAACACCATTTTTTCTTTCATCTACGCATTCTCTATTCCATGATGAGATTTGGTTCTTAAGAAATTTTTTCTTAAATAATAGGTATAGTGATAACTTATTCTATCGTCTTGTAAGAAATTTTCTTAACAACCGCTACATGCCTCAACAACAAATCTCTACTGCTAGTAAGGAGGTAATTTATCTCAGTTTACCCTACTTGGGTGATATTTCGGTTCAAAATGAAAAACCGTTTGATTCACAGCCTTGTTAAATTTTTTCCTCAAACTTACTTTAAGATTATACTCAGTAATTCATTCAAATTTGGCTCATTTTTTTCACGTTAAAGACCCTGTTCCGACAGACCTCCGTTCGTCTGTTGTTGTTTCACTTGCCCAGGTTGCCAGGCCGGGTATATTGGTAGCACAATCCGTGTTTTCAAGGTTAGGACATACGAACATATACAGCGTTGCCAGACGTACGATAATTATCGTACAATACAATAATTTGGCACTATGTACGTGTACGTACCATGCATACGATAATCCAATAATTTATGTATTGTGCAATATTTCATTCAAATAATGCGATATTATTTCTATAATTAAGACTTTGGAGGATTTTCATTAAATAACTTGCTTGTCTAACATTTCATAAACATACGACATGAGATCTCGGGGAATATACTGTAAATGCCGAACGTGCCGCGTACTTACAAACTCACGTGTTAGAGTTCCTGTCCGTGTGTATCGTTCTCTGTGTGGGCGTCATGGATCATAGGTCGAGGCCATAGGTCGTGGCCTCGCATAGGTCTACCCCTATTCAGCTCCTGTTGGCCTGCGGCTGGTGGGAGCACTGGGCTCCATGAGTCGTGTCTGTAAGGGCTGTTTTATCATGGCTGATTCAAGTGGAGGCTTGTAATATTTATTAGTTTCCAGTGACTTCGGGTCTTCTCCATTACCTCACTGTGAACTCACCTTCACTTGTCATTTTCTGAAGTTTGTTTCCCTTTCGGAGATAATGACTTGTTCTCTAGTCCACAGCTTTGTGTGTGTGTGTGTGTGTGTGTGTGTGTGTGTGTGTGTGTGTGTGTGTGTTTCAGCATGTCTAATATATGTTATTATTTATTTATTTCAAATATGTGAAAGCAGTAAAACAGTTAAAGAATAATGAGGCACCAGGGGAGGATGGTTTATTTCCGGAAATGTTTAAAGTGGAGGGGGATAGATTAATAATGATCTTGACCAAGCTATTCAATAAGATATGGGTGACGGGGTTACTACCATCAGTTTGGAAGAATGGTGTAATTGTTTAAGTTCCGAAGAAGGGAGACCTGAGTGAATGTGGTAATTGGAGGGGAATCTCTTTGTCACCGATAGCTTTGAAAGTTTTCAGTAGAGTGTTGTTCAATAGGCTGGAGCCGGTGGTTGAGGGTATTCTGAGGGATGAACAGGCTGGTTTTAGAAAGGGACGTGGTTGCAATGATCAGATCTTTATAGTTAGGCATTTGATGCAGCAAGTTAATGAAATGAGAGTACCGTTAAGTCTTTGTTTTGTTGATTTTGAAAAGGCTTTTGATAGTGTTTCGAGAGAGACTATGGGGAAGATCATGAGACATTATGGAATACCAGAGGAGTTTGTGAGGGTCATTATGAACATGCATGAGGACACATTTTGTAAAGTGATGGTTGATGGTTGTCTGAGTGATTCGTTTGAAGTCAAGCCCGGAGTAATTCAAGGTGGTGTTCTATCGCCTTTACTATTTATATTGGTCATTGATTACATTATGAAACGAGTTGGAACAGAAACCGGTGCAGGTATACTTTGGGGAGAGAACAGGAAACTTTTGGATTTAGATTATGCAGATGATATAGTTTTGATTTGTGATGGGCCAGAAGAGATGCAGAGAGTGTTGGACTGTTTGGTGAGTGAAGGTCGCAAGGTGGGTTTGGTTATTAAGTGTGGAAAAACTGAAATAATCAATATGAATATGGAAAATGCGCAGGAATGTGTAATTGGAGGTATGGTTGTAAAGCAAGTTGATTGGTTTAAATATTTAGGTACTTATTTAGCCAAGGATGGTTCTTTGAACTTTGAATTCGAGGAAAGGTTAAAGAAGGCTAATCAGGCAATGGGAATGCTTAAAAATATTTGGAATAATAAAAATTTTTCTGTGCATACAAAAATCAGACTTTATAAGGTAATGGTTAGGAGTATCTTAATTTATGGACACGAGTCTTGGTACAGCACAGTGACTATGGAAAATAAATTCTTGGTGTTTGAAAACAAAGCACTTAGAAGAATATTAGGAGTTAAGTGGTGGGACAGGATACCAAATAGTAGAATTAGAGAAATAACGGGAGTGCAGCCGGTCGATGAATATGTTAGGTTCTCACGATGGAAGTGGCTAGAACATGTGTATAGGAGACAGGGAATAGTACGAGGTACACCAGGGTGGGTGGCACTTGGTAGGAGAGGTAGAGGAAGGCCAAAAGAGACGTGGGTGAGGACAATGAGACGGGAAGCTGGAGATGAGTGTTGGGGAGATCTTGAGGAGTTAGCACAAGATAGGATGTGGTGGTGTGAGTTCATCGAGGCCCTATGCATCCCCGAGGGTGCCACAGGAAATGATTGATTGATTGATGTGAAAGAAAGGTAAATTTGCATAGAATGAATGCTTATAACCAGTGTGCAACCATAGTTACTCAAGATAGGTTAGCCTCTGCCTTAAGTTGAAGGCTTATTGTAGGTCATTAGTCTACATATTCAGACATTAAGTAAAGTTACCCTTAAGTAGCCAATGTGCATTATTCATGTGCGAATATGTAGTAGTAATGCGGCCAGACGGGATAAATATGGGGGAAAAAGACTTCAGTTCAATATGTACGATTATTTTGATTACAAAACAATAATTATAACACGCCTTGTACAATAATATGGGCTTGGGAATCTGGTAAAGCTGAACATATGGGTCAGTCGAGCAGGACAGGCCGACGACTCATGTCTGCAACTGACTCAGCAGTAAGAGATTATTGTGAATCTTGTGGTATCTTACTTAAAAAGGAGTATTCTAAAATGTTAGCTTCTTCATCAAATAATAACTTAAGATTGCTAGAATCAACATATATAAAGTCCCATAATCCATCTCTAAATACAGTAACACTATGTCTGCAGTACCTCTTTATATTAGGTAACTGATTTAATATCCTTTCCCATCCCCCTATTTTATTTTTGTCATATGTACTGTAGACCGTATGTCTCTGTGTGATTTTTCACTTTCACAATTTTGTGATTTTAGTGTTTTGACTAGAGTTTTTGTTTTCCATTTTTTGATCATTGATGATGACATTTTAAATGTCGAAACGTTTAAAGATGCTGCTCATGTCAACGTTCGTTGTCCTCTTCCTTCTGAAATTGAGGTTCCCTACTAACACCCCACTACCTGAATGGATATATTAGTAGAGGATGAGATTTGTGCTTCTGTAAGGAAAAGGGCCAGAGGGGATATGGATAGAAGGAAAAAATGAACTGACTTTAAGTTTGTGCCAAGGCCGCGTATGTTCGTGAAGAATAAGGCCGCACTTTCACTTCTCCCCTGATGAGCATCATTGGAAATTGCAAGAGTCGCTGCCAGCACAGTTGCTTGATGGCGACCTGGAGGACCCTGTGCCACCAGCCCTACCCTGCCGGTGGTGGCAATCCGAGGTACCACCTCATTTGAGAGTAACATTGCAGCGGCCATTGCTAAAGAGAGTGAATGTTATGCGCATGTAGTGTGGTGTAGGCACTTGAAGGTAGAGGTGTTATGAGAACATGCTGGCCTACTTTCTGTGTAAATGAATGCACTGAAAATGTTCAGCAAAGGGAAATGGTCAGGATCAAGTCCTGAGGGCAGGTGAAACGGAAGCTCCAGCTCTCACTATTACCAACTTGCCATCCACCTCGGGAGTACTGCCCTGTTCAACTGGTACTACAGTCTACTGGTGCCACTAATTATCAGTGGGTGTATGGTTATGTGCTATACGGCGTGTAGTTACAGCTGATTTGTTAGGGAAATGAAGTAGGTGCTCCAAAGATAATGGAGTGAGCAAGAGGTGTGCGAAAGGCTTCCCACGTCTCATTGTTATTTGTGGACAAAGTTCATAACTGAAAATAGGCTTCAGAGAGGTACTTATATTGTAAATGATAATGGTGATACTTATATTAAGGCTGTGGGGGGAGGCAGTGCCTGTTTTTTTTGTTTTTTTATGTGTGGAAAAAGGAACCAAAGGCAACGAGCCCACAAAACTGTTCCTTCCAAGAGAAAAACAAAAAAACATGAGAGAGCCAAATTCAAGATCCGATCATTTCGAGATGCCTGGACACACTGCGTTTGAAAGACTGGAGATCATAGGAAGCAGGAAATACAGACAGAGGGAAACAGTTCCAGAGTTGACCTGTTGCATAAATGAAGGATTGCGAATAACGGTTAACTCTTGCATTGGAGAGTTGGACAGAAAAGGGATGAAAGTTAACTGCTAGACGGGTGCTACGCACACGTTGTAGAGGTGGAGGAATGCATGCAGACAGTTCAGAGGAGCAGTGACCATTGAAGTAGCGATAGAAAAGAGATAAAGATGCAACAGTGCGGCGAAGAGACAGAGGTTGAAGGGAGTCAGTAAGAGGAGGAGAGTTAATGAGGCAAAAAGCCTTTGACCCCACCCTATTGAGAAGAGCTGTATGTGGGGAGCCTTCCCACACATGAGAATTGTACTCCACGCAGGGGCGGATAAAACCCCTGTATTGAGTCAACAATTGTGAAGGCGTAAAGAAGGAACGGAGTCGGCTTAGCACACCCAATATCTTGGAAGCAGATTTTACAAGAGATGTAATATGATCCTTCCAAGATAAGTCCCGAGTAAATGAAACCCCAAGCATGTTCAAGGATGATGCAGGATTAAGCTGAATATTATTAAACATTAGTGGGCATACATGTTGAAGATTTTGTCGGGTTGATAGGTGCAAAAACTGAGTCTTTGATACATTAAAAACAACCAGATTATATTTACCCCAGTCGGGTGGCGATGATAATACTGTGTGATGTTGGCAGCAGTCCTGATAACCTCTCAGGTCAGCACCTCCCTCGCTAACCATCCCACCAACAATCCATCATCCTCACTCCCTCTCACACAGTAATTTTAACACTTTTTCACATTTTCCATGTTTTATATCGCTGATATCTAAAAATTTTCTTTCACATATAAATCGATTTCCCCTTTTCTGTGGAACGGGTATCAGCTTCTATGATCCAACAATAATTTTTACTATGATTCCGAGACGAATACACAGAGCTCCTGGAGAACACGTCCTCTCACTCCACCACCCAGAACACTACCCAGAAAACTGCTGCTGCTGCTGCTGCTACTACTACTACTACTACTGCTACTACTACTACTACTACTACTACTACTATTACTACTGCTACTACTACAACTCAGTGACGTTGTCAGCGAGTGCGTGGAAGATGAAGAAATAGATACCGGTGCAGGGAGGCCAGGCAACCACTGTGAACCATGGACTACCTGCCCAGACTCGTTAGCAGCTCCTGCCAAGAATCACGTCAAAACTCTTTTTACCGGGGTTGAAAAAAGGGTCCCTGTATATAGATTTTTTTGTGGACGAAATTACTGTCACTGTTGTTGTTGCTGCTGCTCTACCGCGGTCTGTCTGGGCAAGCGGAACCATCGACCACAGGCAAGCATCCACCTCCTTATGACAGGCAGCGTCTCGCCAGTCGGAACAGCCCCTCCACATGGCGAAGAGCAGGAAAGCTGGAGGAGACAAAGCTCCAAAATGAAGGGCTCTGTATGGAAAATATGTCTGAATATCAATTTCGCCTTTGTAATACCGGCTGAGTTCCCTGCCTGGGAGTGCTGTGCACCGGGCCGTCATATAACCGAGCGACTCTTCTGTCCAGTTGTACAATCGCCCTACACCTCCCGCCCTACCCCCTAGAAGAGGATGGTGGACTGCCGAAGAAAGCCGTGTTTTACTGATTTTTGGCAGCCTCCTAACGATTTTATTCATCTTTAATGGTCTCCAGTGGTTTGGATGTTAATTAAGACTAGGATCCGTATTCTCGTCGGCTAAGGACGCTCCATAACACCTCTTCCTAGCAATTTATTTTGCTTATTACACCTTGCCGTCCTATTGTGCTACTTAAATAATCTAATATCACCACTGACTCCATAAACAATTCGCAAATGAATAATACCCAGCCGTCTCCAAAAATGAATAGGCAAGGAAGAGGTGTTGCGGTGCTGCCTCAACTGACGTGCATACTACCTTGTGCTTAAACCCCCCATCTCGAACAGCCGAACCTTTATTAATAATATTCTTTACTAAATTTTTTTTATAAATGTTGTTACCTCCAGATGATTTTGTTATTTTTAAGGGGTGTTTTCAAAATGAGTAAAACTTTCTCAAGGTAGGGAGCATAACGTGAGAACAGACGTAATCGGATTGAAGTGGTTAATACATATATGACGTATTTTTCATTGTATTTTTCACTCGTTAGGCCAAAGCCAGATTTTATTCAGCCTATAATGGGGTATTGTGGTAGTGATGGGGGTTAATGATGACTACTACATAAAATCCCTCCAGACAGACAGACACACAGACAGACAGAAGACAACCCCTCAAGTTCGAGAAAGTCTGTCCCGACCCGAATGATGGCGACTGGAGACAGCAATAATAAAAGTAAAATGATAAACTCATGAGATTCACCTTCTGACCTGGATACTGGGGAATGTGGAGTGGGTGGAGAGGACGGCGGGGTGAGGTAAAGGGGGAGTGTGGAGTGGATGGAGATGGGGGGGATGATGGGAGAGATTAGATTAGCTTATTTATTATGTTAAAAATCTTCCTGTGGAACTGTCAAGGGGATATACCAGCGGACATGTTAAAAGAAGACAAAAAAAAAAAAAAGGCATACTCAGAATGAAGTTAATACTCTTTAGCAGTAATAAAGTACTTAAAATGACAAAATAATTCATAAAACATCAGTTACCTACAAAAGTGGAAGGAGGAACTGGCATTTCAGAAAGGACAGGAGCATAAGTAACCCCAGGCTGGAAGAAGCGAGTCTGGGCTCTCTCTTTAGCTTCAGGAAAAGAAACCACCTCATGTGTTCGAACAGACAAAATCTCCTTCTCAGGGCAGTTGCGAGGGCAGTTTCTAGAATTAACAGCATAAGGAGTAAAAGTAGATGATGTATATTCCACATTCCACTCGGTTAACGCCGGCGTGCTCAGGGATCAATTCTGGCACCAACCCTGTTCCTCGTTCATATCAGTTATCTCTTATCTGTCATCCACAATCCCATCCATTCTTATGCAGATAACTCAACACTTCATAGTTCATTCACATTCAGACTTCAGAGTCTGATATCTCTAACTCTCACCTCAGTACAGCCATCTCTTTAAATCAAGACTTATCCACGATCAGTGAATGGGGACAAAACAACCTTGTTTCATTTAATGCTAGTAAAACTAAATATATACAATTTACTAATAGGCAGGTATTGTCAGAATCGTATTTTATATTACCTTCAATGCTACAAATATTCCCATTTCCAAAAATATTGAAATTCTCGGCGTCTCGCTTAACAATGCCCTCAGCTGGACCTCTCATGTCAGATCACTTGCTAAAACTGCCTCAAAGAAACTTGGATTATTGTACAGAGTCCGTAACTTCTTCACTGACGAGCAGCTAGTTATAATTTATAAGAGTCATGTGCGCTCTCAGCTTGAATACTGCTCACCCTTGTGGAGTGGATGTTGAGAGGTTGCATTAAAACAAGTAGACAAAATTCAGAACAAAGCTGTTAGAATTATTAATAACCCTGCTATTACTAATAAACTACCTCCCCTACAAGTAAGAAGGAATGTTGCCTCCCCTGGGTTATTTTACAGATATTTCTACAGGAAATGCTCAGACGATGTTACGTCCATGGTGCCACCTCTCTATGCCTTCCCTCGTGCCACACGGGCAGCTGGCAGCGCTCATGACTGTAATGTCACTCAGCCATACTGCAGAACTTCTGCCTATCAGAATTATTTCATTCCCCGAACTGCATCTCTCTGGAACTCTCTTCCCCAGAGTTGTTTCCCTCCGGACTTCAACCTACTGCTGTTCAAGTCTAACTGTTACAGATATTTTATGAACAGCGGACACCAGTAATCTGGTGCATGCATTTGTTTTTTTCTTATTGATTTGTTTTTCCTTCCTCTGTTCTGTTATTAAAAAAAAAAAAAAAAAAAAAAAGGGGTCCTTTAAGTCACTGGTATGATTTGGTCTGCCACGGGAGACACAGACACAAGGAAGGCCTGTCTGCATGGTGGTAAAATGCAGCTCGCATGTCCATAGCCCTGATAGAGGAAACATTGCTTTGGGGTGGGCATGTATGGTTTCACAGGACGTGACAGCCAAGCAAGGTGCACAGAACTAGGTAAGGGTAGCTTGTCAAATGTCAGGAACAAGGTCGGAGTCAGGGTCAGGATACCACCTATTTTCTTCTGCAGGTGCTCAACATTCACCACACTACACAACTGCCGTTCCTTGAACAGTTGTGCCTCTGATTATCGGAGTAGGTCACGGGAAAATGACTCCCTTACATCGGTTAAACGTTGGATGAGGAACACAGGTAACATCGGCACCAGAAACAAAAGTCAGAATATCCAGTAGCTGAGAGCTTTTTTCTGGGGAGGACACCTCAACCAGGATGCTTCCATCCCTCCGTGATGAGATTTTAGGTTCTCTCCCACATGCAGACACAGTGGCACAATGCTAACAAAGATTATCAACATCTAGCACCGATCTACCCACAAAAGGTAGCAGTATTAGATATTTCACATATGATGCGGGCACCATTTCTGCTGGGCCTAACCCCAGAGTCGCAACAGCCCGTGAATGCCTCCCAGTCCCAGCTGAATGCTGGGACAGAGAAGTATGGTTCCCAGAGGCCTGGAATGGCTCCAGATTGGCAATAAGTGAGAAAGAGTTTAAAGAATGTTTGGAGACAGATGCAGCATCGTCAACAAGATTTTTATTTATACTAGCCATATATAGCCACCAAAAATTTCTTTCTCTCACCCCTTCACCCGCCACGGAGCCTTCATGAGGCCCGAAAATCTGGGAGTGGCTTTGGTCGCCTTGGCAAGTACCACATCTCCCAACACAGCACACACAACAACAGTGTTTTTTCCACACCGAGAAATGACTCTCCGGCGGTCATTTCTCGAGGACTTTTTCTAGCCGGTGACACTGACAGCACTTCGGGACCCGTCAACAAGTACATATGTCCAACATGTTCAAAAAGCATCACATCGAGTCGACAGACAAATAGTTCACTTCAGTGCAATTTCTGCAAGAACTGGACCCATTTCACCTGCACAACACTTGCATCCAAACAGTACTACACAAACACCTGAACCTTTTCCATATGCTCCTTCCCTCAACCCTCTAACCCCCACCCCCACTAGCCCCTCTCCTACTTCCTCCTCTGCCTAACCCACTGATCCTTCCCAAACCATCCATTCCCCCAACATTTCCCATTCCACCTAACTCTGATCCACCCCAACCCTTATCTTTATCACAATCTTCTCCTAGCCCTTTCCCTCCACCCCCACCCCCACCTCCCCCCCGTGCTACAGCACCCAACACTTATCATGCACACAACATTAACATTCTTCAAATAAACATAGATGGCATAAACACCAAAAATCAAGAACTCACACAATTCATCAAACAACAAAACATACACATTGCCATCTTACTAATATATATATATATATATATATATATATATATATATATATATATATATATATATATATATATATATATATTGTTACGGAACAGAGAAAGATAATGTACACTTTAAGTGAGAATACTAAAAATCACTACTGTCCCGTAAAGTTCCAGGTTCAAAACAAAAGAGTTAGGTAAAATTACAAGTTAAAGTTTAATGCTCAAACTAACAACAAAACATTCAGAACTCATAAGGATAATGTAATGGCAAATAAACAGGTTAAATATATGGTTAACTGCAATAGCCTCTATTAACACGAAATCAGCAAGAGTAAATTTATCTAAGTCAGCCCTGATAAATGAAAATACACCGGGTTATGCTCAGTTAATGCAAGATAAATTATTACAGATACAAAATATTATTTAAAATGACTGATATAAAACCCAACATTAATCACAAAGACCTCACTAGGCCTAAGAATCAACCCTATGCTACACAGTACAAGAAAAATGCAACAACAGTTATACTCAAATTACACACAGCTGCTAGATGTTTGGAGATTTCTTGAGCACTCACAATAATAATATCTGTACAGGGGAGGACAGAGATGTGAACAAAATGAGGAGCAGATCTAAGTGGCAATGATGCAGACACTGAGCTCATTATATAGGGGCCAGGAGAGCTTGATACAACTTGTAAGAAGGACACGCAAATGAAGCCATGGGGACAAAGAGCTGAAAATCCCGCACTGAAGAACAGAGAGAACGACTTACTCTACTATAACGGTAGAAGGGGGGGACTGAGGCAGAACACGCTCGTGATCAAACATGCAGCATACTGTGCGTTAAAATTACACAAAGGATGATGAAATCATAGGCTATGTAACACCTCTCCACAAAGAAAAAAGAAATTTACAAAGGAAATTTCTTATTACTCTAAAACAATCTGTATCTGGCATTACAGAACATGCAAAAGTCTTTCCTAGTGTTACAAAACATGAGATCTCCCTAGCACGTTCAGTCATAGGTACTTGCCAGTATCCCTTTAACAAATCAAACTTACTTATGTACCTAGCCTTTCTGATCTTGTCTATGCAATCTTCCACACGAGGGAGAGGGTAAGTGTCTGTTTTGGTTATCTGATTAACACGTCTGTAGTCAATGCAAAGCCGCTGTGACCCACCTGGCTTAGGGACCAGAGTGACAGGAGAACTCCACTCGCTCTGACAGGGCTCAATCATCTTGTGGTCCAACAGGTAGCCAAGCTCCTTCTGGATGAGAGAAACTTTCACTGGGTTCACACGGTAAGGAGGCAGTTTAATTGGCTTTGCGTCTCCAACCTCGACATCATGCATCAACACAGTAGTTCTTCCTGGAGTGGCACGGAACACTTGCGGGTACTCCTGCATTAATGCCGAAAACTCCTGCCTTTCCTCGGGAGGTAGATGAGAAAGCTTAGTCTGGAGATCATTCATGATATCAGGATTCTTCCCCAAACTATCACTCAGGCTCATACTGCATGGGAGAGCTTCACTTGCAGACTCGGGTGGAACAGCTACAGTGCAGACTGGATTATTTTCGTCCCGCCTGTGATATAACTTTAGCATGTTGATGTGACATAGTTGCTTGCTCTTTCTACGATCTGGTGTGGCGATGACATAGCTGACATCACTGAGTTTCTTCTCCACGAAATAAGGACCACTAAACTTGGCTTGAAGAGGTTGCCCATGCACTGGTAGCAGAATCAAAACCTGATCTCCTGGCTGAAAGTGGCGTAACGTGAACTTCTTATCATACCAAGTCTTCATCTTCTCCTGGGCAGCTCCTAAATTCTCTCTCGCCAGCTGTAAAGCAGTGGACAGCCGTTCTTTGAACTTCATCACATACTCCAGCAGGTTGACGTCATCTTCCTCCGACAGCCAGCATTCCTTGAGTAGCTTAAGGGGTCCTCTTACTTCATGGCCAAACAGTAGTTCAAAAGGTGAGAAGCCCAGTGATTCATTTGGAGATTCTCTTGCAGCAAACACAACGAATGGAAGACCTTTATCCCAGTCTTTCTGATGTTCCAAACAGTATTTCTTGAGCATCGATTTGAGTGTTTGATGATATCTCTCCAACGCTCCTTGGGTCTGGGGATGGTAAGCTGAAGACGTGATCTGGGTGATGCCCAACTCTTTCAGAGACTGCTTGAAAACGTTTGACATGAAATTACTTCCCCGGTCTGACTGTACCTCCTTGGACAGACCAAACTTTGTGAAGAACCCTAGCATTTCCTTAACCACGTTCTTTGCTGAGATATTTCTAAGTGGAATGGCTTCAGGATAACGAGTAGCCATATCAATCAGGGTCAACACATAAGAAAATCCTTAAGAAGTCTTAGGAAGAGGGCCCACAATATCCACCAACACACGGGTGAAAGGCGCCTCAAAAGGAGGAATGGGAACTAGAGGTGCAACCTTTTCGGTCTGATTACACTTCCCCACAACTTGACAGGTGTGACAAGACTTACAATACCAGGAAACATCCCTGAAGATACCTAGCCAGTAGAAGTATTTCAAAATGCGTGCCACAGTCTTCCTCACTCCAAGGTGTCCTGCCAAACTGGAATCATGAGCCACTCTAATGATATCCTGCCTACAAACACGAGGGATGACAACTTGATGTACAACCTCCCATTCACAGTCGGCTGATGCTGTTGGGGGTCTCCACTTCCTCATAAGTACTCCTGACTTTACATAATAACAAGTAGAAGCACCGGCTGACTCTTCTTCACTGTAAGCAGAGTTAGCTAGACCTTTCAACTCAGGGTCAGCAACCTGCAACTGAACCAACTCTTGACGAGACAAATTATCAACACTACGGGGTACTGCCTCATCTGGTGAGTGGTCCAAATTAGCAAGAAAAGTGTCAGCTAGGATAACATCATCATCATCATTATCCTCTAAATCACCAGTAACTTTAGACTTAGCCCTAGTGACAGCACATGCAGGGAACACATCAGGGACATCACAATCCTGGGACGCAGCCACTGGCTCACTAGACAACTGAGGAGCTGGACACACCTGACTTCCACCAATATCATTTCCAAGTAAGAAAGTTACACCTGACATTGGGAGTGTCTCAACCAACCCAACCATAACGGAACCATTAACAAAACCAGACTCTAAATTCACTCTGCACAGAGGGACAGAGAATTAATTATTCCCTACACCTTGTAAGATTACAGTTTCATCAGAGGAATTAACATTAGAGCCTAGAACACTGGTCAGCATAAGGGATTGGCAAGCACCTGTATCACGATATATTTGAACTGATTTCCTGTCATTACTGTCCAGAGGACTGACAAAACCATCAGACAGGAAATTAGCACATGAACTCTTGAGAGTGTCACCCACGTTACTGCTCAAAAGAGGAGCTCCATCATGAGAATTTAAGTTACCCCTCAAAGCAGGTTCAGTTAACTCAGTTAAAGAATTCTGGGAACTCTCAAGAGTGGACACTAGACCAATTGACTGAATATTTAAAGACTCCTTTTTGTTCACATCACGCTGTCTCCTGAAACATTTCTCCGTAGTATGACCAAGCTTACTACAATAAGTACATTTACTTTTCTGAAATCTAGAGGTGAAGCTGGTATTTACTTCCTGAGAAACATCATCTTTATTCTCTTTCCTGTTACCTGTACTCTGAGTAGAGGCAACGTACTTACTCTCAGCTTTCCCTTTTTCTTTAGAATATCTCTTGTGAGTGAGAACATATTCATCAGCTAAAACTGCAGCATCAGACAAATTATCTATTCTTCTCTCATCAAGATATAGGCTTACATCTTTATTAACACACCTTTTGAAGTCCTCCAGCAAAATCATCTGCTTAAATTTACCAAAATCAGAATCCACATTCTTAGAATTTAACCACTGCTCTAACAGATCTTCTTTGATTTTTGCATACTCAACATGGGATTGCTTATCTTGCTTGTAAGTTGTCCTAAATTTTACTCTATAGGCTTCAGGAACAAGCTCATAGGCCTTAAGAATCAAGCTCTTAACTACATCATAATTATCAGACTGATCCTGAGGCAAAGATGCATAAGTTACTTGAGCTTTACCGGTGAGAACAGTTTGAAGGAGTACTGGCCAATACTCCTTAGGCCAATTAAAACCTGTAGCTACCCTCTCAAACAACTGAAAATACTTTGTTAAATCAGATTCATTAAAAGGAGGGACAAGTTTAACATTTTTAGCCACATCAAAATCATCAGAGCTAGATGATCCAGTTCCACCTTGTTTCATGCGATACTCATGGTCTGCCTGAATCCTGGCAAGTTCAATTTGTGCCTGTATCTGTGCCTCCTGAATACGAGCATTTGCCTGAAATTCAGCCTCCTTAGCTTTTGCCTCCTGCAGGGCTAGCTGTAACTTAGCTAATTCAATCTGCGTTTGCTCATTTGGAGGAGTTACATTAAACAAGCTTTCATTAATCATGTCAACAATTTGATCTTTAGAATGATGAGAGCGAACAGCAATTCCCAATTGTTGAGCAACAAGCTTAAGTTCATTCTTTTCTTTATCACACACTGTTTGCAAATTTGACAAAAAATCTTTGGCTTCATCAAGTGTAGTAATAGTAGACATCATGAATAAGTAACAGTCACAAAATATCGAGCAATATCCTTATGATAATATCCTGAATATCCTGATAAGTGGTCGCCAAATTTATGTTACGGAACAGAGAAAGATAATGTACACTTTAAGTGAGAATACTAAAAATCACTACTGTCCCGTAAAGTTCCAGGTTCAAAACAAAAGAGTTAGGTAAAATTACAAGTTAAAGTTTAATGCTCAAACTAACAACAAAACATTCAGAACTCATAAGGATAATGTAATGGCAAATAAACAGGTTAAATATATGGTTAACTGCAATAGCCTCTATTAACACGAAATTAGCAAGAGTAAATTTATCTAAGTCAGCCCTGATAAATGAAAATACACCGGGTTATGCTCAGTTAATGCAAGATAAATTATTACAGATACAAAATATTATTTAAAATGACTGATATAAAACCCAACATTAATCACAAAGACCTCACTAGGCCTAAGAATCAACCCTATGCTACACAGTACAAGAAAAAATGCAACAACAGTTATACTCAAATTACACACAGCTGCTAGATGTTTGGAGATTTCTTGAGCACTCACAATAATAATATCTGTACAGGGGAGGACAGAGATGTGAACAAAATGAGGAGCAGATCTAAGTGGCAATGATGCAGACACTGAGCTCATTATATAGGGGCCAGGAGAGCTTGATACAACTTGTAAGAAGGACGCGCAAATGAAGCCATGGGGACAAAGAGCTGAAAATCCCGCACTGAAGAACAGAGAGAACGACTTACTCTACTATAACGGTAGAAGGGGGGGACTGAGGCAGAACACGCTCGTGATCAAACATGCAGCATACTGTGCGTTAAAATTACACAAAGGATGATGAAGTCATAGGCTATGTAACACCTCTCCACAAAGAAAAAAGAAATTTACAAAGGAAATTTCTTATTACTCTAAAACAATCTGTATCTGGCATTACAGAACATGCAAAAGTCTTTCCTAGTGTTACAAAACATGAGATCTCCCTAGCACGTTCAGTCATAGGTACATGCCAGTATCCCTTTAACAAATCAAACTTACTTATGTACCTAGCCTTTCTGATATATAGATATATAGATATAGATATATATTCAGAACACAAAAACACCTACATTTCATAATTTCACCACCAACAAACAAGACCAGCCTGACGGCGGTGGTGGTAAACTCATCACCCTAGTACACCAATCCATCAACTTTTCAGATACTAATGCACACACAAAATCACTTCTCCGCCCACATGACACCACAACAGAAACACAATATATTAAAATACGCACTGACAATAAATCACACATAACATTCGCCAATACTTACATTCCCCCCCAGTTATCCCCCACAGTACCACACAATTACTCTCTTCAAATAATCCGCATCACTAACATACCCAACATCATCCTGGGTGGTGATTTCAAAGCCAAGGCATCGGCCTGGCATGCCAACAATCCTGACATAGAACGATGGCTGGTACTACAATCCCAAACAGATAATCTTTTCATCCTCAACAGCCTCCATCAATGTACTCATATCCCACACCAAGCCCTCTTCCTCCCATCGTCCCCTGACATCACCGTTTGCTCCCCAAATCTTGCCCCCACAACATCCTGGAGAGATGTCAAAACCCTTGGCTCTGACCATCTCCCAGTCATCGTCACTACCAAAGCCAGAATCATCCCAGTTGGTCACAGACACAAATATACTAATTATAAGAAAGCCAACTGGAAGCCTTCACAAATGAAACAGAACACACTTTGAAACATTAAACAGTACACCCATGACAAACATCAACACATTTGTGCACACTTTCTGTGCACTATTCAAATCGCAGACAAAAGACACATCCTTCGAGGCAACAGGAAGAGACACAATCCCAATATCACATCAGAAATTCATGACCTCATCAGTCAATGCGACACACTACAACACTCCCCAACACATCATACACAAGACACAATACAACAAATACAAGAACTCAACACTCACAAAAACAGTTAAGTATCAGAGCAGCAAACACTAAATTGGAATATTTATCTCCAAACACTTGATGACAAAACAAACCCCAGCAAACTCTACAAAACACTAAACAGCATCACACTCACCAACAGCAACACTACACAAGCACACGCTGCCTTGACAACAACAGACACCTTACCTTCAAACAAGCAACAAGTAAACACTCTCATCAATCACTTTTCACATCGTCAGTCATCTAAAACCCCATCGCGATGACCGACGTGTCATCCGACACAAGAGACAGCTCCCCACAGACTCAGACTTCTCACCCTAAACTTACAACCAGACCAAGCACATCACTAGCAACCTTAAACACTCATTTACCTGTGGCCCAGGCAACATAAGTGACATACACTTTAAACATCTTTGACCACGGGGATACAAGCACTGACCAACATATCAAACTGCAGCTGCTCACACAACATAATACTCAGCATCTGGGTGCATAATACTGTCATCACTCTCCCTGAACTCAACGAAGACTCGACGTTAACTTTGTCACACCTCCCCATCACACTACACTTTACCCCCTTCAAAGTTACTGAACGCATGATATTACAATTAGTAACACCTCACATCCCCCCAGCCCCATCAAAACATGGTTTTAGGCTGTTACACTCCACAAACACTCTTTTTTACTGAATTACATAAAGAGTTTTTGATGGCATCAATTCAGCTTGGCCACCAAACAGAACATTCCGAGTCACACTAGAAATTAGCAAAGCTATTGATTCCAATACCCCCCACAAACTCACAAACAAAATATCCAACACAAACATGCACAAAAACACAAAAAGATGGCTGAAAAACTATTTATCAAGCAGATGTGCACATGTAACATCTGCCGGTCAGTCATCGAACATCAGAAACTTTACAAAAGAAGATCTGTTTTGTCCCCTACACTCTTTAACCCTTACATGCACGACATACCCACATCCCACACACCACAAATACACATAGCTTCCTATGCAGGCAACATAACACTTACATGTACACACCAAAATGCAAACACAGCCGCACACTTCCCCCCAACCTTACCTCAACACACTACACGAATGGTTCACCACAAACAGACTCAATGTTGCCCCAGCCAAATTTTCAGTAACCCTTCTCTTAAAGTGGACAGTAGAACATAGTCACAATCCACACCTCACCATAAACAGCACTCCCCTACCACACACACACACACACACACACAATCCATGCTGTAACATGCAATACTTCAATGTCATTTAAACACCACATCTCAAAGATTAAAAATAAATTAACACCAAGACTCAATGCTGTAAGGTCATTTACCCATACAATATTTGGACACAACAAAGAAACCACCATCACAGTATACGAGCAATTTACACGTTCAGTGATGAACTATGCAAGCTCTGCTTGGGTCTCAAAACTCACTGAAACACACTACAACACCCTACAGGCCATACAGAACATGACCCTAAAAATAATCACAGGCTGTACAGCTACTGCACCTTCAGATCACCTACACCAATAAATCGAAGTCCTCAAAATCAAAGATCATCTAGACATGAGGGGCACACAAATTATTGCTGCACCCTCAACTAACCCACACCATCCATTACACTACATGGCAGCACATCCATACACACCAAGGAACATCAAAACAACACCCAACACACGATATCATACATAAATACTGTCATCTCTCCCCCCTCGCCCACCTCAAACCAGCTTCCAGAAGCATATCCATGCCCTAATCACACGCCGCTCCATTCACTCACTCAAAGACAACACACACCTGCATTCACAGCCTGCTGATATCCACTCTTCTGAATCTTACCTCCCTCGTGAGGACAGAGTCCACCTGGCCAGGCTGAGATGTGGGCATCATCCAGCCCTCTTGAGTTATCAGAAGAAGCTGGATGACTCCGCCACTGATGCCTGTCCATGATGCAACACAGCACCCCATATTATTAAGTACATTATGGAAGACTGCACTGGACAAATAGCCTGTGTCAGCAACACAACATACACTCCTTGAGAGCTCTGTGGGAAAGCCAGGTCTCAGCCATGGCCTCCTCTGGGGACTCGGAGCTGTTCAGCCAGACTGCCTAGGGAACAACAACAGCTACTACTACAAGAGGAGGTCATATGCCAGGGATAACACAACTGGCGACCCCAGAGGTAGTGAGGGAGTATATGCAGGCAACCTCTGTGGGACCCGGACAAGGGTGGCTCCAGGACGACAGAAGCCACCTGGTCCCCCATTGCCCACTTGACCCTAGCAAATTAGTGGCCAGGTGACTGACCTGGTCAGCCCCAACCAGGCCACCTATCTAGCTGAAATAGGGTATCAAGGAGATGTGTTCCTTGCTGCAGGGGACAAAGTGCAGCATTGCTCAACCCCCAGGACTCCCGTTTCCAAGCATCACAGGACGCCACTCACGGCAAATACGTGGGGAGACAAAAACCCCACCCAAAATGGAAGATGGGCAGGAACGATCAAGACCACCAGCAGACCTCCTCTACCAATGATGTAGGGGGGGGGGGTGCTTGGTCGACAAGGCTGACAAATGCCGAACCCTATAAAAGTTGGCACAACTCCAGAATAGATTGCACTACCAGCCCCGCCACCACGTCAAGGTGACCCCCTCTCAGCAGGGTGTGATGGGGGTGTGTGCCGTGAATGGAGAGGGGTGGTAATGGGGGAGTGTGCAGTGGGTAGAGAGGGGGGTAAAAGGGTGAGCGTGGAGTGGGTGGAGAGAGGGGGCAAAGGGTGTGTGTGGAGTGGGTGGAGAGAGGGGTAAATTGGGATGGGTTAAGGGGGAGTGTGGAGTGCGTGGAGAGGGGGGTAAAAGGAGAGTGTGGAGTGGGTGGAGAGGGGGGGGTAAATGGAAATTGTGGAGTGGGTGGGGAGGGGGCAGGAGAGATAATTGGGGAGTGTGGTGTGGGTGTTCTTGATAAAGAAGGGGAAAAGGGGGAAGGGAAGAATATATTGTACGTCTTATCGCTATTGCGCCACAGTCTCACGAGGCGGTGCTGTGTAGAAAGTGTGATTTGTGTATTACGCGGCTGTCCTTACAGGTGACTTGGGAGCATTCGTGACATCTCCTTTGAGGTGAGTTTGTTTATTGTCTCTCTCTCTCTCTCTCTCTCTCTCTCTCTCTCTCTCTGTATATATATATATATATATATATATATATATATATATATATATATATATATATATATATATATATACTGTATATATATATATATACATGTATCTGTTACCCGTCGCCTTAATTCCCTCCCCTTCTCTCTCTTTATCTACAGTATGTATCTGCTGCCAGACGCCTCTCTCTCTCTCTCTCTCTCTAACGCCAGAAACCTCAATCCCGTAAGGGGTGGCCTCAAACAAATCTCCATGTCTCTCAGTCCTGTCATTTGGCTGCCCTTTCTCCATCGCACACGCTCCACCCTCTTATATCTCCATACTCCATCCCTCCATCACATCCTAAATCAGTGGGATCTGGTTATAAATGCTTCAGAATTTTTTTTGGACCATTAAATACAACAAATGAAAGGTTGAATGTAAGTGAAAAGGAATGCTTTCTCCCATTATCGGTCAGATAACACTGAACACTCCATTTTTTTTTTTTTTAACTGAGCGGCATTGGTCACAGACAACGAAAAGATTCGTTAAATTACTATGATTTTGTCATTTGGTCAACATTCCGCGGCATAACAAGCAAGAACGCACTTACCTACTGTCTTTTTTGTTTATTTGTTTGTTTTTTAATGAAATCCAATAGACAGTATATTCTTTTCTCCCCACTAGCAAGAGGGCTTTAAATTTTCTGTGTCCTGTAATTGTCAAGTTTTGTCATTGATTGATTGTGTGTGTGTGTGTGTGTGTGTGTGTGTGTGTGTGTGTGTGTGTGTGTGTGTGTGTATACCTCTCAGTATTATCAGCATAATACAGCCTCTCAATATTATCAGGATAATACACCCTCTTAATATAGTCAGCATAATAAACTCTCAATATAGTCAATATATCACAGCCTCTCAATATAGTCAGCATATCACAGCCTCTCAGTATTTGTAACATAACACAGCTTCTCTCTATATATAATCGGCATAACACAGTCTTTCAATATAATCAGCATAACACAGCCTATCAATACAATCACCATAACAGCCTGTCAATATAATCAGCATAACACAGCCTATGAGTATAGTCTGCATAAAACAGCCTTTCCATGTAGTCAGCATAACCCAGCCTGTCACTAATAATCAGCATTACACAGCCTCTCAATAAAGTCAGCATAATGCAGCCTTTCAATATAGTCAGCATATTACAGCCTCTCAATATAATCAGCATAACACAGCCTCTCAATATAATCAGCATAACACAGCCTCTCATCATAGTCAGCATAACACAGCCTTTCAATATATCAGCATAACACAGCCTCTAAATAGCCTGAACATAACATAGCCTCTCTTTCTAGCCACCTTTCACAGCCCCTGAATATATTATAAAGCCTGTCGGTATAATCCATATATAATACAGCGTCTTATTACTTATAGAGACTGAGTATAATCAGTATAATAGATTCTCATTATAACTAGTCGTTAAATGTAATTCCTATAATCGTTTATTTTCGTATAACGGGACAAGGTTTTTGTCACAGCTTGGATGCTAAGTCGTGTTTGCGAGAAATTCAATGAACCTCTGCTACGAGTTAGGAAAGATGTCCTTGGTTACTAGTCAGATTCGCCCTCCAGTCTGAATACACCTGGCCATCGACTAAGCTAAAAGGAGTTAGAGATTATTTTCAGGTGGAAGAAAATTTATTACAACACAGGATTTCAATTTAATCAACATAATATGGAATTTCAGTTTACCATTTTCCCACCCAATAGACAAACATGGCGGGTTCACTGAGCGGGTTGGCGGAGTGGCTGACGTCGAGTTGGGTACTGACGAGCTTCCTAGCCCTTATCCTCCTCCTCATCTACTTTTCCCCTGGTGGCAGACCCAGGAACTTCCCGCCAGGTGAGTCCTCTGAAGTTGACTGTCGGAAGAAAAAAGGAAAAGGGACAATCTTCCTTTCTCTTCATCCTACTCCTTCTCCTCCTCCTGCTCTTCCTTTTTTTCTTCTCCTTCCTTTTTATCATCATCATCAGTCATCTCCTCCTCCTTCACCTCTTCTTCTTCTCTTCCTCCTACTCCTCCTGCTGGCAGACTCAAGAATTTTCCACCAGCTGAGTATCCTGCCCATGGGGTATCAAACAGAAATAACCATCCGAAAAGGTTAAGAGCAAATTTGTAGCCCTCGTAAGGCCACTTCCCTCTTGTTACTTATACCTGTTTTTACACTAACTACAAGGGACATAGAAAGGTTTATTATTTTCTTTCCTTGTCCTTCCTGTAAAATAAATCTTGTGAAAAAATAATCGTGAAAATAACGTCTGTTTTTGCAGGAAGATAAAGAATATGCAAGGATTCAACATTTTCTTTTTTCTTTCTACGAAACAAATCTTGTGGGAAAAAATAATGTGTAACTCCTGTATTTTTCTTTTTCTTCTAGAAAGGACGTGGAAAGGAGAATGCTGATTATCCTTATGTTTCGCTGCCCCGTGTTCCCTTCATAGCACCAGTTCCTGGGCTATTATTTTACATACACAACAACTTCTCTTCCATTTTATTTGTCATTTTAATATCGATATCATTTGAACCAGTAGAACACAAATGGCTACTGAGGCGTAATTTTCAAATTAAATCGCTTAGGAAAAGTTGTTACAAAATCTCATCCAGCCTGCAATTGGAAAAAACTTGTCCGGTTGCGTTCTTTGACCTCTCTCTCTCTCTCTCTCTCTCTCTCTCTCTCTCTCTCTCTCTCTCTCTCTCTCTCTCTTCTATCGTCCATCAGTAAAATTCAATTACTGACTGCCTTTTTTTTTTTTCTCTCTCTCTAGGGGAAGGAAAGACTGTAACTTGGCAAAACTGGATTGTCAGCCTTACTGGCCCCGGTGCTGTTGACAGACATTTATTCTTTGCCTTCTTTTTTTCTTCTTCTTCTTCCACAGGGCCTCTGATACTGCCCGTAATCGGTTCCCTCCACCTGATCCCCTTGGGACCCACTAGGAAGTTCCTGCAGGACATCAGGAAGAAATATGGCAACATGGCAAGCTTTGGCATGTTCAACACCAGGTGAAGCTAGATTATTATACCTTGGAAATATAATGTTCTGATGCCTGTAATTTCAGTAAGTTCAGTGTTGCTAGTTTTACCGTCTGTGTTATGCATTGCGATTATCGACATCGAGCTCAGCTTTAGCATTCAGCAGGAGATTCATCCTAAAATACGATCAGCTTCAGAAGGAAGAGAACAACGAACATAGACATGAACAGCAGATTTATTATAAACGTTTCGATTTTAAAATGTCATCAGTTATCTAAAAGGGGAAGAAAATCAAGACAAAACAATTAAAATTAGTCACATTATTGTGTAGGTGAAGAAACACACAGACACATGATCCAAAAATTAAAAAAAAAGTAGAGAGGGGACTGCAAAGGTAGTTTTCTTTTCCTGCCTACCCACCAATTGGACCAAAGCCCTTGGTGATTAAGGCAAATATAACAAAAGTGTTTTTTTTTAATGGCCATCACCCGCAATGAGGGGTATTATGCCAATTATTTCAAACTCGCAATAAAAATCAAAGAACCCCTGCACTACATGAAACAACCAATCTAGGGGGCCAAGCGTGGAGGGTGCATGTGGTAGAATGCTCGAAGATCAGCTAGAAGCACCTCCTCCTCCTTAACAAACAATGCTGGTCGGATCACCTCACCCTGGTCGGCAGTCCCGTGCAGATCACAGAGGTTGGAGTAGATGGTAGCTCCGAGCTGGTACGACTGGGTGTGGGCTTTGAGGGTTAGGATTCGTCTACCTGATCTTTGTGGTCCATGATGGGAGGGTGAGATGGGGTGCCCTCCACTATTGGAGGAGGGGAGGACTCAATGACATCCTCCTCGGCCGAGGAGCCGGTTGACACTGCCTCGGCCATGGAGGGGGTGTCACAAGAATCCTGCTTCTCCACAGTCTCTGGCAGAAAATGGTGTATTTCAGCTGCGGTCTGTGCCGTGTCTATTTGTGGTCCTGAGTTGGTGATCGCAATTATTGCAGTCTGCCTGTTGAGAGGAGCCTCGAGCCGTAGCCTCTTCCACGGTGTTGTTGGGGGCAGCAGGTCGCGGGTGCTGGGCCTGGCTCTCCCTTCGGTGAGGAACTGAGTGTACTTTGCGTGCAAAGCACTCAGGGATGACAAGGTGAGGCAGCCCATTCTCCTGAAAGAGCTTGGGTAGAAGACACAAAGTCCCTTTATTATCCCCACAAAAAGCATTTGCCGTCACAATGCACATCTCCACGATGGTGCTTATCTCCCCAGGACTCAAGGAATCATGGCCTGGCATCCCCGGGCCGTGAGATGTCACTGTGCCTCGGCAGAACCCCGCACAGCCACACCTCCTGGCCCAGTAACATCCCAAACCTCAGGACCCTTAGGAGTCCCAGAGAGACTATGCTCCACTGTTTCTTCATCCCCAAGGAAGCGTTGGAGGTGCCGTGGGTTTAATTTAACGATGGTGCAAAAACCATCACCCCCAGTATCCTGGTGCTTGATGAATCCATATCCCACCCTGACGTTAAATCAAAGCACGGTCCCTCTGACTTTCTGGGCCACTAGTGACTGTGGTCTACTGGATGCCCCCCTCAACGGGTCACAGGCAGTAGCAGGAGATGCGTCCTCTATCGTGGCTCGAACTACTCCTCTCTCTCTTCCTGTATCAGAAAAGGTCGAAAAACAGAGTTACGTAACAGAAAGAAATACTGCAGACACAGTATTATTTAGAGATGAGTTATGGGTCTGAATACATACTGATTCTATGAATCTTACGTTACTGTTTGATGAAGAAGCTAATATTTTAAAATACTCTCAAGTATATCACAAGATTCAAAAAGGTCTCTTACAGCTGAGTGAGGAGGGGACCTGAATCTTTGGCCTGTCCTGCCCGACTGACCCATATGTTCATCTGTCCTAACCATGAAAGCACGGATTGTGCTACCAATATATCCGGCCTGGCAACCTGGGCAAGTGAAACAATAAACAACAGATGAATGGAAGTCGGTCGGAACAGGGTCTTTAAGGTGAGAAAAAAGTAGCCAGTCTTGAACAAATTACTAAGTATAGTCTTCAAGATCAAATTTGAGGATAAAATGCAACAAGGCTGTGAATTAAACGATTTTTCATTTGAACCGAAACATCACCCAAGTAGGGTAAACTAAGATAAAATACCTCCTTACTAGCAGTTGAGATTGGTTGTTTAGGCAAGTAATGGTTGTTAAGAAAATTCCTTACAAGACGATAGAACGAGTTATCACTACGAGCATAGCTATTATTTAAAAAATATTGTTACGTCCCCATCCCACACTGCCACTGGCTCCAACAGCAGTAGTTCAGTATGGGAAGGAAGTTGCCCTGTGAGTTATTCTTCCTAGAGGCAGCCTTACGGTGTACAGTACACAAGATCAGCTCAGGCATGGTGAACAAATACTGGTTTCTAAAATTCACTATATTTTCCAGGAAATTTCACTTAATGCTTGCCAACGTCAATTCACTGTTTTCACAAATACCGGAGCTATAAAACCTTCACTAACTGCAATTATACTTAACCCAACCCGTACCGATTTTCCACCACTGACTCTCCCCAATCCCGACCAATTTTGGCAAAAAAAATGTTTTAGCTCAAACCTCCGCTTTTGGTGAGAGACATCGAAAATTCATAGAGAAATCGCTCACCTAAGGTTTAAAATACTCGATACAGGTAGCACTACTCCCTTACCTTACTGTGTTTTCTGTCAGGCTGACTCGAAAGAAAACGAGTTCTATGGAAGGGTAACTATTCCACACCACTCATAAACAATATTTATTTATTTATTTATCTGGTACGAATTTATATGTAGTACGAGAGTATATTGGTTTTCAAACAGTAATATAGGCAATATAAGCATTGTTTCACTCACTAACACAACAATATACTTGACCTTTTTTGGAGACATTACTTGATCATCACTTCTGACTGTTTCTTCCTCTAATGCTACGTAAACTTTGTCTTCTACATTGTCATCGATTGGGGAATCACTCTGGCCCTGAATGTCTTTATTGGCCAGGTCACTGACAACAGGTGAATTGCCAAGACAATGGCGTGTGGGAAGGGGGGAGATCATGCCGGGTAAGGCATTGTCCCTACCTGGCATCTTGTAGAGGAAGGTGTCCTGTGTATACGTACCAAATATCACATGCAAAAATTGAAAACTGTGCAAATTATGAACCTTTGCAATTGTGTGACATACTGCTACGTTGATGGGTCTAGCTGTGACAAAACGTCATGACGTACTCATACGTCGATGGGACGCCTCGGGTTAATGCTTGCTAACAACGCTTCACAATTTTCACAAGTACCGATGATAGGTATACAAACTTCACTAATTGCACTGACACTGCACTGACACTGAGCTACATTCAAACTGAACTAAAACCTGACTCACACTGCTCTAGTCCCTTCCCCATCCGTATATAGCTTTAAATTACTCTCAAAGCTTCTAGTTTACTCTAGGATCTACAGTTACCAAATCAGAGACATCCAACACATGCCAGAGTATTCTTACACTCCATAACACTCTAGATTCTTTAATACAGAAATTGAGAAAAGAAATACATGATTTAACCCGCAGCATGGCAGCTATTTTTAGCCATATGGGTCGCCTCCATGCGGGGCATTTTACAATTTTTTATTGGAGGGGGGGCTAAAATGATAGATTTTGATGCGAATACAATGAATTTCACCATTAAACTGTTCACCTAAGCTCGGGAATGAGTTCTATTGAGTCCTGCATACTCGTATACAGGTATATCTGCTCTCTCACACTCACCACATAGTTGAGAGAAAGCCATTTTCAATATAAGGTATACTCAGGTATTTAAGCTGGAAAGGTATAGCAGAAAACTTTTCTGATTACTTATTACTTCAACATCACTCACATTTGCATGTCTTTCTCACTTGTACAGTCCTGGCACATACATGAAGGTATTTACAACTTGACTTCACTATATAGTCCTTACACTTACAAGACTATATTTACCACTTACACTTACATGGAAATATTTACAAAATGCCTTCACTGTGTACAGCACTCGGTGAGGCACACTAGCAGAGTGAGGCAGAGCGAGCATGTGAGGGGGAGCGAGTTAGTGTATGGCCTTGATGGCCTGGGAGATGGTAGAGGAAGTTACCATACATGCCTGCTAATATATACCTGCAAATCATGAAAAATGAGGTCACAGTGAATTATTCTATTTTAAACCATTTTAAAACAGCACTGGCACTGGCTGCGGAATTATGTCAGACCGTTTAAAAACAGCACTGGCATGTGGCAGATTAATGCACAATCACAAAAACAAAACATGATAGAGAATAAGAACAGAGAATTAAATGCATAACATTCAAAGTAACTCTGTTCAAAAACAGCAGGCTAAAGGGCAACTCTGACGTGTAGCGGGACTACGAGAATCATCGGGAATTCTCCAGCGCAATCGGGAATTCTAACTCACCCACACATGCACACGTTCACACACTACATAACTCCTCATCTTCAAGCTACTGCCAGCATCTCAACACCTCTGGAGGAAGTGAGTTATCCATATTTTGTTGATCTGTATATGACCTATTTCTATAGTTCAAAATTTTTTACACAAATAAGTAATGTTTTTTACATACACACAAATGAGATGGAAGAAAGTTCAGCTTCAGTATCAGAACCTAGCAAAAAGACTAGTGGTCATGTTGAGTTTCTGACAACATTATCAAAAACCTTATGATATTTTACGTGTATACTTTGAGTAAAAAAAGAAAATAATAAAACGTAACGAGCGAAAAGATGTAGCCGTAGTTCAGGCAGAGAAAGAATGTTTTTTATCTCGCGTGAGGGTGAAGAGGAGTATTCTATATTTGTCGTCCAATTACTCCAAAACTATTGGACATATCGATTTTCCGTAAGAACCATGATAAAGAGCAGTAAATTCTAAGTATGTTCATTTGCAGAATATAAGCCTCTGGGAGCATTTTCTGTTGGAAAAGTTGGGTGAACAGACTGTTCCAGTAAAGTCAAAAGCGCTCGGAGGAGCAATCTCACTTTGTCGGCCAATTGCTTGATAAATATTGGACGTATCGATTTCCTGTAAGAACCATGATAAAGAGCAGTAAATTCTACGTATGTACAAGACATAACAATGTAATATCTATGATAAGAATTCGTTGTTACATAGCCGGGAATATTGCGTATGCTGTGCGCACATCACAAAAGTGATGTATGTACAAGACATAACAATGTAATATCTATGATAAGAATTCGTTGTTACGTAGCCGGGAATATTGCATATGCTGTGCACACATCACGAAAGTGACGTACGGACGTGAGTTCCCAGTCGTTTTTGGCGATTTACTCGAGAACTATGAGGCGTGTCGAAACCATTTTTAGGTCATTAGAAAGCAGGTGAAATTCTGCATAATATTAGGCAATAAAAACATAACATGGGTGAGAAACTTTCAGAATTAGAGCTCCTTGATTTTTTTCAAAAATGGCTTTCAGTTTTTGGTTATTTTCTCGAAAACTTCAAATCATATCAACACCGGATTTCTCTCTATAGAAAGCAGATGAAATTCTCTAACAAAACTTCTAATAACATTTTCCTGTATGATGGAAAACATTCGAATGGTGATGTTGGGAAGTGAACGTGACATAGCAAAACGTTTATTCACGGCCGCCTAATGTTGTTTTATTCGTTTTTTCCTGTTTTTTTGTGGTGCTTATCGGCTAGAACATTCATCGACGAATACGATGACATAGGTTTCATGGCAGTATATTAATGTTCGGGGCGAAAATAAGGAGAGAATACGTGTTATTTGCCGTGCGCGGGCGGCTTTGCAGATAAAGTCGTGTGCCGGAAAACTTACTGAAACTTACCGTGCGTGAGAGGGCTAAAAAGGCAGCTCGTCAGGCACGCAAGGCCAACCTGCCCACCATGTCTGGACCTAGTACTGAAAAGCAGGTAGACAACAAACAACCTAGTACTAGTTCTCCTCAGATAAAGACCAAAGCTGTAAAGCCAAAAGTGCAAAGATGGTGTGTCATCCATGGGCAGTGTCCTCATTCATCGGATTATTATCCAATTGTTCTTGCCAATCGGGAAAAACTAGGCAACCAAGCTAGCTCGGGGGAACTTTAGGGCCACACGCAGAAGTAAACAAAATTGCACAGTCCACCGATGAGTGTGTGGCAGCTATTAAACAGGTGGATTTGCTCTCGATACCTTGGATCATAGGGAAAGGACAGGTGTCATTGATAGTGGACACTGGAGCATGTGCAAATATTATTTCTAGTAAAGTGCTAGAGAGGTTGAAGTATGAAATGCCTCAAGCTAATTGGACATTGTCAGCATCTGACATGATTTTGACAGGTGTGACAGGGAGTAAAATGAAGATCGTAAGCCAGATACTGTTGACACTGAGGGTAGGTAAACGATCTCCTGTGTTATGTGCTACATTATATGTGGTTGAGGATTTCCCTCTGCCAGCTGATGGGTTATTGGGCTTTGAATCCATGGACGAGTATAACGTGATTATACACCCTAATGGACATTATATTTCCTTTATCTCGCCCCGTCCTGGAGACGTGAATTCACGTCCTCACATGATGTGCACTCATATCCCAGAGACCTAAATTAACGTGGCAACATTGCAAGGTCCCTAATTTGCACAATTTTCAATTTTCGCAAGTGATTTCGTGAGTGATTTTTGGCACGTATACACGGGACACCTTCCTCTATTCCTCTACAAGATGCCAAGCAGGGACAATGCCTTACACCGCATAACCTCTCCCCCCCCCCTGCATGCCATTGTCTCGGGAATTCATCTGTTACCAGTGACCTGGCCAATAAAGACATTCAGGGCCAGAGTGATTCCCCAATCGATGACAATGTGGAGGACAAAGTTTACATAGCATTAGAGGAAGAAACAGTCAGAAATGATGATCAGGTAATGTGGGAAAAAATGGTCATGAATGGTGATGAGTTAGTGAGTGAAACAATGCTTATAATGCCTATATTACTGTTTGAAAACCAATATACTCTTATACTACATATAAATTCGTGCCAAGTAAATAAATAAATACTGTTTATGAGTGGATAAAATAGTTACCCTCCCATAGAACTCGTTTTCTTTGGTGCCAGCCCGTTAGAAAACCCAGTCAGGTAAGGAGGTACTTGTACCTGGATCGAGTATTTTAAACCTCAGGTGAGCGATTTCTCTGAATTTTCGATGTTTCTCATCAAAAGTGAATCTTTGAGCCTAAAAAAAAACAGGTCAAAAAATGTCGGGTGTACCACTGCCCAGAAAACGTTGGGATGGGGCGGGTTAATAAAAAGAAGTTTGTAGGCCTTGGTCCCTCCGTAACACGAGCTGGAACTGGCATCCAATCAGGAGCCGTTCAACCAGTTATGACCCCGACAAGTGAAGCGTCAAGGGAGTCTCCAGATGCACATGAAACAGACGGTATGGACTGGAAGCAGGTCAGGGCTATAGTGAATGGGAATCACCACTTACCCAGTCGAACTGTCTACAAAATTCCTGTCCGATTACCTGATGTGTTGCAGGGAACTGATGTGGTATGTTTAACAGAGACAGTAAAACATAAGGCATTGTCGCTAGAGTCCACCCTGAGTAGAGTCGGACCAGATCAGAAGACGCCCCTCTTCATCACAAATATGAATGGTGGCGCAGTTAAACTCAGAGATGGATATTATATAGGCAACTTGATGTCCTATGGTGCCCCTGTAAAGGAAGTCAACGATGTACCAGTGATCTCCCCCGTAGTCACATCACAAACAACGACTCAGTCGGAATCTACACGTCTTGGGAGAGAAAAGTTGCTAGAACAATATGTGAAGGTAACAGATAATGTTGCTTATAAAATGAGGTTACTAGCATTTCTTAAAGAATTCTCCGACGTAGTGGCACTTCCAGGAGAACCGCTGGGTAGGACAGATAAGGTGAAACATCATATTGGGCTGTGCCCTGGCATAAATCCGATATATGTGCTTGCATACCGCCTACCACACAGCCAATGGAAAGCAGTGGAAGAGGAAGTTGAAAAGGTGCTTCATGATGAAGTCATTCAGTCTTCTTCCTCACCTTGGAATGCACCACTCTTTCTAGTGCCTAAAAAGGACGGTGGTGTGAGACCTGTTGTAGATTTTCGGCAAGTGAACAAGGTAACTATACTGGATTGTTACCCGATTCCGATTATCAGAGACTTACTGCAGTCCTTGGATAAAGGAAATATTGTGTTCACCTGCCTGGATCTAGCGTCAGGATATTGGCAGGTGGAGCTGACCGAAGAGTCACGTCCTATCACGTCCGATCACCGTGGGCATTTTGAATTTCTCCTGATGCCGTTTGGACTGAGTAATGCTCCTTTCACATTTCAGAGGATGATAAATCAGTTGTTTGGTGACGTGATTGGGCAGGACGTCCTGGCGTATCTAGATGACTTGATAATTGTAAACAAGGATATCCACACTCATTTTAGTAAGTTAAAATGAGTGATGGAAACCTTAAGATCCGCAGATCTGAAAGTCAAGCTATCGAAATGAGATTTTCTAAAAGCAGGTATTAGATTTCTAGGGCACTTAGTTGATGGCGATGGCATCAAGGCTCTGCTGGATAAGGTTACAGCCATGGTAAATTTCCTTACGCCCAAGTCCAAGGACGATGTTCGCTCATTCCTAGGGCTCACTGTTTATTACAGGAGCTTTCTCCACAATTATGCTGCTATCGCATCACCATTGACGACACTACTTAAGAAGGATGCTGCATGGCAATGGGGACCATTGGAAGCAAAAAGCTTCAATGACCTCAAGAAAGCCATGACAGAGACTCCCATGTTAGCGTTTCCTAATTATACTCAACCTTTTTACCTGTGCACGGACGCCTCAGATTTGGGACTAAGAGCGGTGTTACAGCAAAAGGATGAGGATGGCAAAATGCACACCATTGAGTATACCAATAGGGCACTAAGACCTCCAGAACAGAACTACTCAGTGACACATCTGGAGACATTAGCAGTCGTGTGGGCATTGGGACATTTCCGGGATATCGTTTTCGGGTACTGGATAATTGTTTTAACAGATCATGCACCCATATGCGAATTGTTTAAGGGGAAGAACTTGCACGGTAAGGTTGTGCGTTGGTTCAGCAATGTAATGGAGTTTCATCCAGAGGTCAGATATTTACCAGGCCGACAAAATGTCGTTGCCGACGCGCTGAATAGGAATATTGCTGTTATCATATCTGAGGATATCCCTCTTTCTGGGTATTCCCCGGACACAGTTAAGGCAGAACACTGTAAGGATACGATGTGGTCTCGAGTCATCTATGCCTTGGAGACTGGTGACGAGTCATGTCTACCCGAACTTTCGGTACCGATGACTCACTTCCATCTTCAACGGGGCCTTTTATATAAACAGCCACCTGGGAAGGACACTATGTATCAGTTGGTTGTTCCTACTACACTACAGCAAGCCGTGTTACAGTTGGTTCATGACGTACCTCAAGCGGGTCATCCTGGATGCGACAGATGCATACGTGAGGCAAGAAAGAAATACTATTGGCCGACCATGAGGAAGGACATAGAAGCCCACGTTAGTCAATGTGTCAAGTGCACGGAAATGCGAGGAATGACGGGACCTCTCACTCCCATTATGGAGTATCCCCTACCGGAGAAACTGTGGGATACAATCTCCATTGATCTCTTAGCTTTGCCGAGGAGTCATCAAGGCTCAAGCTATGTATTGGTGGCAGTGGACCATTTTTTGCGATTCACTGTTTTAGCACCTTTACAGACGAAAACTGCAGAGAGGTGGCGTACGCTTTTGTAACATCTGTGATTTGTCCATACTCAACACCTAAGGTATTCCTCAGCGATAATGGCACTGAATTTCGTAACCAAGTGTTAGAGGAAATCTGTCGTACGTACTGTATGGGGTAAGGCAAGTCTTTATTACGCCTTACAGTCCCAAGAGCAATGGCCTGGTGGAGAGGACAAACAGGAAGATACTGGAAGTCTTGAGACTGGCAATTTCAGTACAACAAGACTGGCAAGATTGGGTGCCACATGTAGCGGCGGCCATCAACTCTTCAGAAAATTCGTCAGCGGGGAAACCTCCTCATTATATCCTTTATGGAGAGGTGTTACCGTACGATTTGCTAGCTGGACCTCCTACCCGAGCGTATAATCAAGAGAATTATGCCAAAGTACAGCTTGCAAAATTTCAACGCATACATAGTGATGTATGAAAAAGATTAAAAGCCTCAAGAGTGGAGATGATGGTGAAACAACACACAGGTAGTCAAGAAAAGACGGAGATAGGCCAGAAGATTATGATAACCAACCCTGAGAGAACTTCCAAGCTCAGACCTAAGTTCCGCAGACCATATACCATTGTGGAACACGTGCATGGACATGCTTATCAAATGAGGAATGATGCTGATGGAACTCAGGAGGCAGTACATGCTGACAGGATCAAACCAGTAAGTCAAGAGCTAAGCCTAACTAACCAATCGTCTGATGTGTTGTCCCCTCTGTTTTCGTTGCAGTCTATGTCGTCGTCCGTACTGTCCCTAACCAAGAGTATTGCAGCAAGCTATGATCCCACAGTAAGATCGATTAAGGAAGTATCTTCTCTTACAGGCATGTGGCTCGCGATTGGACTCCTTTTGTGTTGCTTGGAGTGGACCTATGGAACGACGTCGGACACAGACACGACTGCATTAATGCCAGGAGCACTGAAGAGCCCACTTGGAGAGGTGGTGATAGTAGAGGATACGGTATGCATCTACTACCCAATGGAAGGATATCTCCAAACTCCAGATATTGTTAAAGAGGTCTCTAAGGGATTGTTTTATCTCAGACAGCAACTGTCGGAAGTCGGCAACTTATTCAACCGGAACCCGCAGTTGAAGACCTCAGATAATGAAGCTTTGGTACAAACCTTGCATGGTATAACCGAGCTACACACTGGACATATAGTTAGGCTCACAGACAGACTCACTAAATTGCATGTCGCTTTACCTTAATGCAGATACTGATCTTTCCAAGCATGTCCATGCACGTACTAAGAGAGGACTTGTGGATCTCGTAGGTATCGTGTCTCAAAAGCTTTGTGGTACAGCGCTAGACAAGGACATAGTGCAATTGGGTAGACAGTTGCATGATTTGGCATTGGCGGCAAAGGCGATTAACAGGCTAATCATACACACGTATGAACAGTTAGGTGAGTTCACTAAGAAAGCTAACGAGATAAGACTACCAACCATCTCGTACGAGTTGTGAACAACATCCAAACCACCTTACCAACCCTGCCTAATTTAGTGTTAATCGCTGGGTACTTACATGCCGTCGACGAATCAACCACTGCTTTGGAGATGCATGCAGCCAATATGGTGGACGGCTTAATCGATGTAGGTTTGAATAGGGTTAATGCTTTATTGCTTTCTACTCACATTTTGATCAATGCTCTTGATGTAGCTATGGTGAAGCATGGATTTACGCCACTTTTTGGCATGAGTCAACTGGAATGTTATTACCCATTGTTAGAGGCCCAGTTGACCCATGATGGCATCCTGATATTGGTACCTATGAGGAATGCTGTAACATACCATGCATGACGGTTCATTCCTTTCCCTTTTACTACTACCAACAACACACTTATTATCTGAATGAGGGACCAGAGGTGCTAGTTATGTCGAATGACAAAGGGTATATAGCTGAAACGACTGTGGATGAATGTGAAAAGTGTAAGACCTCATTTCTTGATCTCCATGTATGTCCTGCTTTCCATTTTGTCTTCATTCCGTCAAGGATAGAGAAATGTAAGATGACCTTGTTGGACACAAACACTTCCTCTGCACTGCAACATTGCACTTCCCAACCCATTCAACTGAAGTCAGTTTTCCGTGCTCATGTACATGCGTAACAATACTTGTTCTATCCTGAGACGGAAGACATAACACTCACATGTGCCTCACGAAGCCATTTCCTTATGGTAAAGGGTTACTATGTTGCACCTGATTATTGTGAGTTACACAGTAAGGAGATAGCAGTTCTACCTAACAAGCACCATCTAGCCTTGTCGGTGAACTTCTCGTCCCAGTTACGACACTTTTTCTCTTCATTCAATGTTTCTACCTTGAATGTGAACAGGCTGTCTCATGGGCTCAAGGAGATACAGTTCCTCACTCACCTGAACAAGACTGATTTAGAACCATATGCACTGTCCTATCTCCCTTCATACCCTTCTCCTTCCTATTTTGGTCCTGGCGTTGGTCTTCTACTTGTTGTGGTCTTGTCCTGTGTTTGTGTTTGGGGCTACTATCTACGAGGCGGAATGAGAAACCCACTAAAACCACGGATCCGTACTCACGGATAGCAGGTGGACATGGCTAAATAGTTAGCTACCCTACACATTGGTTAGGCTACACAGTAGTTAGGACAACAATGTCGACGGGGACGTCGAAAGGTGTGGCCGAGCAATGTTCTGGTGCCAATATTGTTTCCCATGACTAGTTGTAGTTTCACACTATTGTTACATATTACATATAGAATTGTTTATTTATAATTAACAATGTACAACAAATTGTGAATGATAAACAAACAAATGCCATTTCACTGTAAAGTGTGGCTTGGGATAGGATGTGCAATCAGACATCTTTTAATCAAAACCTAGAGTAAAGGGAAGGCATAGAGAAATATGAATTGTATATATGTTTAAGTCTTGGGGGAAATATTTGCCTTGTTGGTATACTTTAACACTAAGTTAGCCAGGGTTGGTAAGGTGGTTTGGATGTTGTTCACAACTCCTACGAGATGATTGGTAGTCTTATCTCATTAGCTTTGTTAGTGAACTCACCTAACTGATCATACGTGTGTACGATTAGCCTGTTAATCACCTTTGCCACCAATGCCAAATCATGCAACTGTCTACCCAATTGCACTACGTCCTTGTCTAGCGCTGTACCACAAAGCTTTTGAGACACGATACCTACGAGATCCACAAGTCCTCTCTTAGTATGTACATGGACATGCTTGGAAAGATCAGTATCTGCATTAGGTAAAGCGACATGCAATATAGTGAGTCTGTCTGTGAGCTTAACTATATGTCCAGTGTGAAGCTTGGTTATACCATACAAGGTTTGTACCAAAGCTTCATTATCTGAGGTCATCAACTGCGGGTTCCGGTTGAATAAGTTGCCGACTTCCGACAGTTGCTGTCTGAGATAAAACAATCCCTTAGAGATCTCTTCAACAATATCTGGAGTTTGGAGATATCCTTCCACTGGGTAGTAGATGCATACCGCATCCTCTACTATCACCACCTCTCCAAGTGGGCTCTTCAGTGCTCCTGGCATTAATGCAGTCGTGTCCGTGTCCGACGTCGTTCCATAGGTCTACTCCAAGCAACACAAAAGGAGTCCAATCGTGAGCCACATGCCTGTAAGAGAAGATACTCCCTTAATCGATCTTACTGTGGGATCGTAGCTTGCTGCAATACTCTTGGTTAGGAACAGTATGGACGACGACATAGAAAACAGAGGGGACAACACATCAGACGATTGGTTAGTTATGCTTAGCTCTTGACTTACTGGATTGATCCTGTCAGCATGTTCTGCCTCCTGAGTTCCATCAGCATCATTCCTCATTTGATAGGTATGCCCACGCACGTGTTCCACAATGGTATATGGTCCGCGGAACTTAGGTCTGAGCTTGGAAGTTCTCTCAGGGTTGGTTATCATAATCTTCTGGCCTATTTCCGTCTTTTCTTGACTACCTTTGTGTTGTTTCACCATCATCTCCGCTCATGAGGCTTTTAATCTTTTTCGTACTTCACTATGTATGCGATGAAACTTTGCAAGCTGTACTTTGGCATAATTCTCTTGATTATAAACTGGGGTAGGAGGTCCAGCTAGCAAATCGTACGGTAACACCTCCTCTCCATAAAGGATATAATGAGGAGATTTCCCCGCTGACGAATTTTCTGAGGAGTTGATGGCCGCAGCTACATGTGGCACCCAATCTTGCTAGTCTTGTTGTACCGAAATTGCCGGTCTCAAGACTTCCAGTATCTTCCTGTTTGTCCTCTCCACCAGGCTATTGCTCTTGGTTCTGTAAGGCATAATAAAGACTTGCCTTACCTCATACAGTACGTACAACAGATTTCCTCTAACACTTGGTTACGAAATTCACTATCATTATCGCTGAGGAATACCTTAGGTGTTGAGTATGGACAGATCACTGAGGTTACAAAAGCGTGCTCCACCTCTCTGCAGTTTTCGTCTGTAAAGGTGGTAAAACAGTGAATCGCAAAAAATGGCCCGCTGCCACCAATACATAGCTTCAGCCTTGATGACTCCTCGGCAAAGCTAAGAGATCAATGGAGACTGTATCCCACGGTTTCTCCGGTAGGAGATACTCCAAAATGAGAGTCAGAGGTCCCGTTGTTCCTCGCATTTCCATGCACTTGACACACTGACTAACGTGGGCTTCTATGTCCTTCCTCATGGTTGGCCAATAGTATTTCTTTCTTGCCTCACGTATGCATCTGTCGCGTCCAGGATGACCCGCTTGAGGTACGTCATGAACCAACTGTAACACGGCTTGCTGTAGTGTAGTAGGAACAACCAACTGATACATAGTGTCCTTCCCAGTGGTCTGTTTATATAAAAGGCCCCGTTGAAGATGGAAGTGAGTCATCGGTACCGAAAGTTCGGGTAGACATGACTCGTCACCAGTCTCCAAGGCATAGATGACTCGAGACCACATCATATCCTTACAGTGTTCTGCCTTTACCGTGTCCGGGGAATACCCAGAAAGAGGGATATCCTCAGATATGGTAACAGCAATATTTCTATTCAGCGCATCGGCAACGACATTTTGTCGGCCTGGTAAATATCTGACCTCTGGATCAAACTCCATTACACTGCTGAACCAACGCACAACCTTACCGTGCAAGTTCTTCCCCTTAAACAATTCGCATATGGGTGCATGATCTGTTAAAACAATTATCCGATACCCGAAAATGATATCCCGGAAATGTCCCAATGCCCACACAACTGCTAGTGTCTCCAGATGTGTCACTGAGTAGTTCCATTCTGGGGGTCTTAGTGCCCTACTGGCATACCCAATGGTGTGCATTTTGCCATCCTCATCCTTTTGTTGTAACACCTCTCCCAGTCCCAGACCTGAGGCGTCCATGCACAGGTAAAAAGGTTGAATATAATTAGGAAACACTAACACAGGAGTCTCTGTCATGGCTTTCTTGAGGTCGTTGAAGCTTTTCACTTCCGATTATCCCCATTGTCATGCAGCATCCTTCTTAAGTAGCGTCGTCAATGGTGATCCAATAGCAGCATAATTGTGGACAAAGCTCCTGTGAAAAAACAGTGAGCCCTAGGAATGAGTGAACATCGTCCTTGGACTTGGGCGTAGGGAAATTTACCATGGCTGTAACTTTATCTGGGAGAGCCTTGATGCCATCGCCACCAACTAAGTGCCCTAGAAATCTAATACCTGCTTTTAGAAAATTTCATTTCGATAGCTTGACTTTCAGACCCGCTGATCTTAAAGTTTCCATCACTCATTTTAACTTACGAAAACGAGTGTGGATATCCTTGCTTACAATTATCAAGTCATCTAGCTACGCCAGGACGTCCTGCCCAATCATATCACCAAACAACTGAATTATCATCCTCTGAAATGTCAAAGGAGCATTACTCAGTCCAAAAGGCATCCGGAGAAATTCAAAATGCCCACGATGATCGGACGTGATAGGATGCGACTTTTCGATCAGCTCCACCTGCCTATATCCTGACGCTAGATCCAGGCAGGTGAACACGATATTTCCATTACCCAAGGACTGCAGTAAGTCTCTGATAATCGGAATCGGGTAACGATCCGGTATGGTTACCTTGTTCACTTGCCGAAAATCTACAACAGGTGTCACACCACCGTCCTTTTTAGGCACTAGAAAGAGTGGTGCATTCCAAGGTGAGGAAGAAGGCTGAATGACTTCATCTTGAAGCACCTTTTCAACTTCCTCTTATGCTTTCCATTGGCTGTGTGGTAGGCGGTATGCAGGCACATATATCGGATTTGTACCAGGGCACAACCCAATATGATGCGTCACCTTATCTGTCCTACCCAGCAGTTCCCCTGGAAGTGCCACTACGTCGGAGAATTCTTTAACCCCTACACCGCGGGCATGTTTAGCAATGTTTTGCGTGTGCCGCGGGGTTATTCGGGCTCCGACAGACTCTCAAAAAATATTTGCCAAAAATCAGTTATTAGTCTTAGAATATTAAAATTACATATGCTTATGGCACATACCTTCAGCTTTCTCCTGGAATGTTTGTTGAGCCTTCGTCAGTTACCGTAGGACTTGTGGAGACCTCTGAAGTTGGGTAACGAAGTCTCCACTTTACACTTCCCGACAACCCGTAATATGATTACCACAGCCAGATATTAACACTATAAACACTACTCTATGATTTTCAAGTAGTTTGGGATCCATACTCCAAAAAACAAACCACTGTGAAAGCAATGAAAATTATGAGCGCGTCTGACTGTCGCACTTGCACTAGTTTCCTCTTGGTACTCTGTCATTTATTATTCATAAAATAATACACACTTTATATTTCTATTACTATATAAGACTTATATACATCTACAGTCTTTATCCATAAGTTTCCTTCAGTAGTATTAGTTTATTGTCACTGTGGGGATTCAATTTCTTTCCGTAAAATACGTAGCATTCACTTTCTCGTCCTGTATACTAGCACTGAGAGTGAATGTCACTTTCATCTTCACTCTCATAACTCATAGTATTCAGACATGCTAGAGTGAAACTTTCACTTTCATTACTCCTAGGGTATATACTCGTATTCTTATAATACTACTCATTTACATTTCTATTTACGTTCTCTATTTTATTTACATTATTTACATTTCTATTTTACTTACACTGTGTTATGCACTGTCACTTGAAGTAACTTATAAAACTATTCTCCATTGTTCATGTATATTTACATTCATTACTTTCACTTGCTGTTTACACATTATTTACAATTCCACTTCCACTGTTTTACTCAATAGAAAGATCGTAGTCACTCTGTTATCAATTGTCAGCCCTTTACCTCTTTCCACACGAGGTGTAGTAGGGGGTAAAGGTCACAGGGCCCTTTGCATGGGGGTGAAAAAGTCCCTGAAGTCAGCAAGAGGTAACAGACGTACCTCCACTTCGGAAGATGAGAGTAAACTGATAAGGGAGGGCCGGGTGGAGGCCTACTTAGGGGATATTCAGTACTACCAATGTTAGCTCTTGAAACAGCTATGTATAGCACTGAAATGATTGGCAGGAAATCTAGACAATACATTGTAAATTAGGTAGTTCCAGGTGAATGTAAATATCACTTAGGCTTCTCCCTTCCCTCCTTATATGTATATTTATTACGAAAATAGATTATACGGCATATTTCGAGGGGAAAAAAACAGGAAAAATTAGCGAACGAGTGCACGTGAGGTGTTGCCAGGTGATAATTAGCCAATTCCAGGTGTATGGCACTCTCACTTACCATATTTCTTTCTTGTATATATTATTTGGTATAAGAATAGGGCATAGGGCTTATTTCAATGGTTGAAATCAGTGAAAAATTCCAGGGAAGATTTACTTAGCGTAGCACGGCCGGGCAGGCAAGAGGATAGAGTAATGAAGGGGGGGTAGGGAGGGGAGTCAAGAACGGGGAGAAATGGCTGAATTGTCAACAATGGATGAGAGTACAGATGAGATTAGGAGTGCTGACTAGTGTTGGACATTGGCAGTACTGATAGATGATACAAGCCCCCACTTGTAAGCCTGGGTGAATTCAGAATAACACAGAATCACAAAAGTGACGCCCCGCGGTATGATCCCTTGCTCCCAAGCGTCACAAAAGTGACGCCCCGCGGTTAAGGGGTTAACCCCTAAAACGCAGGGCGTCGCATTTGCGACGTTCACTGAAAAGGGACATAACAGCTGAGCATCGCATTTGCCATTCGAGTTAATTTTGAATAAACGCGGGCAAGGATGTTCCAGCTGGTATTGTATATCAGTACCACCACCTTTTAGCTACAATTAGCATACTTTACCTTTGTACTACTGACCTCCGTTGTTGCCAAGTATCGCGTTTTTTCCCCCCCTCCCCCCCCACCATGGCCCGGCCAGCCTGGCTGTGATACATGGCAGTGCTCTGACTGATCAGAACTGTAAATCTGCGCTCTCCTCTCACAAGCAGTTTATGCTAATAGGAAACGCTTGTTTCCCCAGTTGTCACACTTGCTTTTTTTCGCACGGTTTCCCCCTGTTTAGTGTCAGTTTACCGCAGGCTTTCAAAGAGACATTATGGCCAGTTCTAGCTCTTCCGAATCAGTGCAAGTGGCCAACAGGAACGAGAATAAAGTGACAGGCGTAAGGCAAAATAAAAAGCACGCTGTGGTGATCTTTTGGGAAGTAATATGATTGAAAATAATGTAGTATACGTGTTTTTAGCTGTGAAAATGGAAATGTTTGTTGAGTTACGGGAAGACCGCCGCCGCGCTGCATGTCGGCTGTATGCTTCATTGATTTTAGCCTTATTTTCAGTGCTTATTGTATAAATACGGATTCCAAACTACCTGTACATTGTAGTATAAAGTTCACTGTGACAGAATGAGGCTGTGGTAGAGGGGAAACCGGGTTGGGGAGGTGTGAAAGTGAAGATTTTGTTACCCAACTTTGCAAGTCTCCACAAGTCCTTGGGTAGTCCACGAAGGCTCATCACCTGTCTCTGGAGAAAGCTGAATGTAAGTACTATCTGTCATACCAAGTGTAATATTCTAGGGTTAATCTCTGATTTTTGGCTAATATTTTCCTACAGGTACTCAGACCGCGATACAACGCCGCCACCGGGGGAGGGTTGGCTGTCCATTGGCCGCGCATTAGGGGTTAAGAAATGCTAGTAGCCGCATTTTATGAGCAACATTATCTGTTAGCTTCACATATTGTTCTAGCAACTTTTCTCTCCCAAGACGTGTAGATTCCGACTGAGTCGTTGTTTGTGATGTGAATACGGAAGAGATCACTGGTACATCGTTGACTTCCTTTACAGGGGCATCATAGGACATCAAGTTGCCTATATGACATCCATCTCTGAGTTTAACTGCGCCACCATTCATATTTGCGATGAAGAGGAACGTCTTCTGATCTGGTCCGACACTACTCAGGGTGGACTCTAGCGACAATGCCTTACGTTTTATGGTCTCTGTTAAACATACCACATCAGTTCCCTATGATACATCAGGTACTCGGACAGGAATTCTGCAGACAGTTCGACTGGGTAACTGGTGATTCCCACTCACTATAGCTTTGACTTGCTTCCAATCCATACCGTCTGTTTCATGTGCATCTGGGGACTCCCTTGACGCTTCACTTGTCGGGGTCACAACTGGTTGAACGGCTCCTGATTGGATGCCAGTTCCAGCTTGTGTTACTGAGGGACCAAGGCCAACAAACTCCTTTCCATTAAAGGAAATAGAATGTCCCTTAGGGTGTATAATCACGTTATACTCCTCCATGGAATCAAAGCCCAATAACCCATCAGCTGGCAGAGGGAAATCCTCAACCATATAAAATGTAGCACGTAACACAGGAGATCGTTTACCTGCCCTCAGTGTCAACAGTACCTGGCTTACGATTTTCATTTTACTCCCTGTCACACCTGTCAAAATCACGTCAGGTGCTGACAACGTCCAATTAGCTTGAGGCATTTCATACTTCAGCCTCTCTAGCGCTTTACTAGACATAATATTTGCACATGCTCCAGTGTCCACTATCAGTGACACCTGGCCTTTCCCTATGATCCAAGGTATCGAGAGCAAATCCATCTTTTTAATAGCTGCCACACACTCATCGGTGGACTGTACAATTTTGTTTACTTCTCTGTGTGGTCCTGAAGTTCCCCCGAACTAGCTTGGTTACCTAGTTTTTCCCGATTGGTAAGAACAATTGGATAATAATCCGATGAATGAGGACACTGCTCATGGATGACACACCATCTTTGCACTTTTGGCTTTACAGCTTTGGTGTTTATCTGAGGAGAACTAGTACTAGGTTGTTTGTTGTCAACCTGCTTTTCAGTACTGGGTCCAGACATGGTGAGCAGGTTGGCCTTGGCTACCTGACGAGCTGCCGTTTTACCCCTCTCACGCACGGTAAGTTTCAGTAAGTTTTCTGGCACACGACTTTATCTGCGAATCCTCCCACGCGCGGCAAATAACATGTATTCTCTCCTTATTTTCGCCACCCAAACATTAATATACTGCCATGAAACCTATGTCATCTTATTCGGCGATGATTGTTCTAGCTGATAAGCACCACAAAAAAAGAGGAAAACACGAATAGAATAACATTAGGCGGCCGTGAATAAACATTTTCCTATGTCATGTTCATTTCCCAACATCACCATTCGAATGTTTTCCATCATACAGGAAAATGTTATTAGAAGTTTTGATAGAGAATTTCATCAGTTTTCTAAATAGACAAATCCGGTGTTGATATGATTTGAAGTTCTCAAGAAAATAGCCAAAAACTGAAAGCCATTTTTGAAAAAAATCAAGGAGCTCTAATTCTGAACGTTTCTCGCCCATGTTATGTTTTTATTGCCTAATATTATGCAGAATTTCACCTGCTTTCTAATGACCTAAAAATGGTTTCGACACGCCTCATAGTTCTCGAGTAAATCGCCAAAAACGACTGGGAACTCACGTCCGTACGTGTGCACAGCATACGCAATATTCCCGGCTACGTAACAACGAATTTTTATCATAGATATTACTGTACATTGTTATATCTTGTACATACGTCACTTTTGTGATATGCGCACAGCATACGCAATATTCCCGGCTACGTAACAACGAATTCATATCATAGATATTACATTGTTATGTCTTGTACATACGTAGAATTTACTCCTCTTTATCACGGTTCTTACGGGAAATCGATACGTCCAATTGTTTTGGAGTAATTGGACGACAAACGTAGAATACTCCTCCTCACCCACACGCGAGATATAAGACATTCTTTCCCTGCCTCACCCACGGCTACATATTTTCGCTCGTTACGTTTTATTATTTTCTTTTTTTACTCAAAGTATACACGTAAAATATCATAAGGTTTTTGATAGTGCTGTCAGAAACTCAACATGACTACTAGTTTTTTTTGCTAGGTTCTAATATTGCAGCTGAATTTTCTTCCATCTCATATGTGTGTATGTAAAAAACATTACTTATTTGTGTAAAAAGTTTTGAACTATAGAAATAGGTCAATATATAGATCAACAAAATATGGATAACTCACTTCCTCCAGAGGTTTTCAGATGCTGGCAGTAGCTTCAAGATGAGGAGTTATGTAGTGTGTGAGCGTGTGCGTGTGTGGGTGAGTGTGTGTGTGTGGGTGGGTGTGAGTGTGAGTGAGTGTGTGCATGTGTGTGTGTGTCTGTGGCTGTGGCATATTTTCTTCTCTCCTTGCGATACATTTGCCTACAACACATGCGATGCACACAATAGATTTGTCCACGAACATTCGCTACACAACATACATATGTATATGTGGCTGTGGCATATTCTTGTCTCTGACACTTGCGCTATGTTTTAGCTAAGTCAGTCAATGCATGAAATATTTCTCTGTGAACACTCGCTGCACTATTCTATATGTATATTTCACACTATACCATACGCAATATAAAACACTATCACATGATTCCATCCCAACCTCGTCCACTATTCCCGACTCTATGGTGTACGTGACCGCCTGTTTCCTTAGTGACTGTTGCATATCTCTATGGTGTGCATAATGCCTGCTATGTTAGGTCAGTTATTTCACTAATTCAGGTATTGCTCACCTATGCTACGCACCTAAATGAACACTCGCATCATGTTTAATGTATATTTCACACAATTCCATATGCATTTTCACTATCAGGATCACAATAATTCCATCTCTAAACACCTTTAATTCTCCCTTCCCGACTATAAAAACTGTATCTGATGCCTGACCCATTCCACGTTATGGTTTATGGCATCCATAATGCTAACTAGTTCCATAATTTCATCAAGGCAGACACAATATCTTTCACACAAAATACAGTTTAGGCATTGGCTTCATTATATACATATTTGTAATCATGCCATAGGACCTTGGGGGGGGGGGGCGAGAGGCAAAACCCTGCAACAGTGAACAAGCGTATCGCCTCTAAGCCTAACGATTGCTAACGGACATAATTCCTTTTTGTGACATATATCTATGTTCCATCAACAATATCACATACAAATATGCTCACAAATATTGGATTATCACACTGAGTCCATAGGGGCTTCAGCTTGGCCAGGAAGGGGAGAATTAGTAGGAGTTTCAAGGGACAGTACACGCGACGCAACCTCACCACCTGGCTGCTTGGAAGAGACTGAGGTTTATCGCTACGTGCTGGGCCCCGTGAGGCAGCTCAGTGTTGCCAATGTGTTACCATGGGAAAGTGCTCTGCTCACTAAGAAGCATCAAATTTGACGCAAATCGGCCAGAAACTTAATTTTTGGAGATTTTGTGTGTGTGTGTGTGTGTGTGTGTGTGTGTGTGTGTGTGCTTAGAAACGCGATTTGAGTGACTAAACATCTTTGGAACAATCCACATGAAACGCGAATTGTGTGAGTGACCCTGAGAGGTTAACATGCCAACACTTTATCTGTGTGACCAGGTTTATTGCAGGTTTTACAAAACCTTCCAGTAGGGCTTTTCTCTGTGTGCACAGCTAAGACACTACTGCCCTCTCCTTCTGCCTTTGCCTTTAGCTTAACCCCTTAACCGCGGGGCGTCACTTTCGTGACGCTTGGGAGCAAGGGATCATACCGCGGGGCGTCGCTTTTGTGATTCTGTGTTATTTTGAATTCACCCGGGCTTCCAAGTGGGGGCTTGTATCATCTATCAGTACTGCCAATGTCCAACACTAGTCAGCACTCCTAATCTCATCTGTACTCCCATCCATTGTTGACAATTCAGCCATTTCTCCCCGTTCTTGACTCCCCTCCCTACCCCCCCTCCATTACCCTATCCTCTCGCCTGCCCGGCCGTGCTACGCTAAGAAAATCTTCCCTGGAATTTTTCACTGATTTCATCCATTGAAATAAGCCCTATGTCCTATTCTTATACCAAATAATATATACAAGAAAGAAATATGGTAAGTGAGAGTGCCATACACCTGGAATTGGCTAATTATCACCTGACAACACCTCACATGCACTCGTTCGCTAATTTTCGCTGTTTTTTTCCCCTTGAAATATGCTGTATAATCTATTTTCGTAATAAATATACATATAAGGAGAGAAGGGAGAAGCCTAAGTGATATTTACATTCACCTGGAACTACCTAATTTATAATGTATTGTCTAGATTTCCTGCCAATCATATTAGTGCTAGACAAAGCTGTTTCAAGATATAACATTGGTAGCTCTGAATATATATCTCCTAAGTAGGCCTCTAATCTATTTTCGTAATAAATATACATGTAAGGAGGGAAGGGAGAAGCCTAAGTGATATTTACATTCACCTGGAACTACCAAATTTATAATGTATTGTCTAGATTTCCTGCCAATCATATCAGTGCTAGACTTAGCTGTTTCGAGAAGTAATATTGGTAACTCTGAATAACCCCTAGCAGGCCTCCACGCTGGTCCTTCATTATCAGTTCACTCTCATCTTCCGAAGCGAGAGTACGTATGTTTCTTCTTGCTGACTTCAAGGCCTTTTTTCACCCCCATGCAAATGGCCCTGTGACCTTTACCCCCTACTAAACCTCGTGTGGAAAGAGGTAAAGGGATGACAATTGATAAAAGAGTGACTACGATCTTTCTATTGAGTAAAACAGTGCAAGTGGAATTGTAAATAATGTGTAAATAATGTGTAAACAGCAAGTGAAAGTAATGAATGTAAATATACGTGAACAATGGAAAATAGTTTTATAAGTTACTTCAAGTGACAGTGCATAAGACAGTGTAAATAAAATAGAAATGTAAATAACGTAAATAAGATAGAGAACGTAAATAGAAATGTAAATGAGTAGTATTATAAGATTACGAGTATATACCCTAGGAGTAATGAAAGTGAAAGCTTCACTCCAGCATGTCTGAATGCTATGAGTTATGAGGGTGAAGATGAAAGTGACATTCATTCTGAATGCCAGTATACAGGACGAGAAAGTGAATGCTATGTATTTTACTGAAAGAAATTGAATCCCTACAGTGACAATAAACTAATAGTACTGAAGGAAACTTATGTATAAAGACTGTAGATATATATAAGTGTTATATAATAATAGAAATATAAAGTGTGAGGGGTTTTATGAATAATAAATGACAGACTACCAAGGGCGAACTAGTGCCAGTGCGACGATCAGATGCGCTCGTAATTTCCATTGCTTTCACAGTTTTTTTTTTTTTCGAGTATGGATCCCAAACTACTTGAAAATTGTAGAATAGTGTTTATAGTGTTTGTATCTGGCTGTGGTAATCATATTACGGGTTGTCGGGAAGTGTAAATTGGAGACTTCGTTACCCTACTTCAGAGGTCTCCACAAGTCCTACGGTAACGACGAAGGCTCAACAATCATTCCAGGAGAAAGCTAAAGGTATGTGCCATAAGCATATATAATTTTATTATTCTAGGACTAATAACTGATTTTTGGCAAATATTTTTTGAGAGTCTGTCGGAGCCCAAATAACTCCGCGGCACACGCAAGTCATTGGTAAACAAGCCCGCGGTGTAGGGGTTAAAGCTCATGTCAGGCAAGGCTATTTCAGGAGGTCTTTTGGTCTGCCTAAGTACCTGGTGTCACCTAGCAGGGGTTAAACAGGACAGGAATTACAAGTACTCGAGTACTCTTGCAACCCTCTCAAAAGTCAATCCCCAAGCTGTGTCTCCCCAGCCCGAAGTTTGCAAGGCTTTGCTAGCTTCTGCAATGCATATGCTTGCCCTCCCCAAAGCCTGATTTTCAGTACAGTTAGGATGCTGCTGTGCTATATATATCTATGAACCTAAATATCCAAGCATCCAACATGTAGCAGACACTTGCAAAAGTGTTAATTAGGGTTTTCTTAAACTTTTCATATACATGAGCAGTAGGCCCGGTTTGGAAGTTGTAGTCATCTTCCCCAGTAAACTGTAAACTCGGTTGGGCTGTAGGTAGCACCTTTATACAATCTGGGTTCGAAGGTGCCTGAGCAAACTGTCCTTGGGACTGTCTAACCGGCGCTACAGGAGGTAAAGTTGAAGGAACGCTAGCAGTAGCCAAATTAGTGGGTGCCATATTAGGGAGTTGCCATAAGGTAGGAAGATTCATCTGAGTTTGCATGCCAGTACTGTTAGTATTTATGCCCCATGGATTACCAGAAGGATCATGGGTTTGCATGCCAATACTGTTAGTATTCATGCCCCATGAATTAGCATAAGGAATATTAGCAAATAAATGGTCTTGTCCTTGCTGTCCAAAAGTTAACTGTGTACTGAACATGCCTGAGGTTTAAGTGGGTATGTGAGTGGTTGCATAGCTAGCAGAGATTATTGTTAGGACTCCATATTATAATTACAAATCATAATAGATAAATAGATAAATAGATAGATAGAGAGACAGATAGAAGCAGGAAGTCAGATGATGAGAAGGTATTGTGTCTGCGAGAATCGAGCAATGCTAAACATGCTTACACACTCTTAGCTCAAGGAATGCTTTATAGGCACACGACAGCGCTTCGTGACCATACACACACATACACACATACTTACACACAGGCTTCTAGAACTTTCCAACCACAGTAAACACACGTGACACGACCCCTGCTACACCAGAATTTAGGAAAGAGAGCTCAGAAGGAGAGAGGCCATAGAATCGGCAGGTAGTAGGGAGAAGGGCTTAGCAACATGGGAGAGAGAGAGAGAGAGAGAGAGAGAGACAGGAGGTAGCTCGCGGGACTCTACTTATACTCACTCGTGTGTGACAGACTTTGTTAATATTTCCAAGACAAATAAAAATAGTCCCATACTATTCTTCACCTCTCCTGTCATTGCATGACAAATGGGAAAGAAGATTATCTACTTACAAAGCTACTCAAGTATAACAACCGCTCGTCCACAAGTTCAATATATATATAACTCTACTACAAGTAACTACAAAGTCCTTTTTAAGACATTTGGTAGCAGCGAACGTATACGAACCTCGTCTACGAATCAACAGTGAATTCCTACAAAATATCAAGATTGAAAACAAAAAAATGCCTCTCACAACCAACAACTCACAACCAGCTCCTGACAGTATTCTCTCCAACCAGCCCCCTCCGTCTCCCCGATCATCATGCTGATTTAGAGGTGAAGAGGTCACAGGACGCCTTGCAAGTAGTTTAACAAAATACTGATACAAACAATCTTGAAGTATCTACACGAACCAACGAACTACAACCATCTACAATCAACTACAAGTAACAACTCTACGAGTCGTCTGTATAATCTTCTACACGCACCTACAAGTAGCGGCAGTCTTCATCCTACAACGAGTAAATCACAAGAAAAAAGGACCGAGAATACATCAAGAAAGAAAAAACAAAACAAACAAACGAAGAGTGAGATACGACTCACAACTCACAACAACCAGACCTCACCCTCCTCTCTCTGCTACATCCACCCAACCTCCACTGCTGACGCAGGAGTGAAGAGGTCAAGACAACGAAGCAAATACCAAGCTCATATTCACAACTCATCTTACTCACTCATCTTCACTCAAGTTACTCATCGCTACTCATTTACTCACCACAGCTACCAGTTTGGGAAGTCGACATCACCATACGTGTGCTGAAACGATGCCAAGTCGTGTGTCTGACACCCCACAACACGTCAATCAACCCGTGAAGAACAACGCTATCACCACGTGCAACACCACTCACACCATTTCCACCACGGTAAAAAATTAGTGAGTTACATAGGTACTTCATTTATACGATACACAGTGATAGACAACACATTTTGCACAAACATATAAAACCTGCTGTATAATTACAACTTAAATTCATATACCTACTTCAATTATCTGCATAACTCAAACACTAAATAATCACCAACAATAAATATTCTACACTGTATATATTCATTCATTTGTTATAGCATTTATTTACTACCAATGAGTGTTACCGTTTATACCTACATAAAATACGTGTTTCATACATACAGCTATACATTATTACATCTACAAAGTAATAAAGAAAATATACCATCACAGTTACTCAGTGAGCGATTAAAAGAACTGTATTAAACATTTATTAATTAAAGCTACCTTGTGGAAACAGATCAATTAAGTAACAAGGAAAACCAGAAAAGAAAAGAAAAACAAAATGGCCAACACAAATGACGCTAGCAAGAATGAACATCTTCCACACAGTCGTGAAGACAAAGATTTCCACACAATGCTGACACATATATTGCCCACGATAGGTACAAGTGAAGAACAAGTCAGTGTATATAGTTAATACTGTATATAGTGTATATATATTTTTTATATAAAATAACAAAATATGGGACTATATAATATCATTTTTAGCAAATATCTGTGCAATATAAACTAAACCTTTAAAAAGGGTCCCAAGGGATTTAACCAGCAATTATGCAACCATGAACAACACAGAAAATGCGTAAACAAACGAAGAAAAACAAACTATAGAAAATCAATACATACAAAAAAAAAAAAAAAGAAAGAAAAAGAAATAGAGTAAGATCACATAACAAACAATTGAAAATAAGTGTAAGTAATACTACATATGCTGAAATACCACATAAACTACAAACAAAAAAGCAAATTGTTGTCTCCACAAGCTAGTGGCATGGCACATCACTATCATCGACCGCAGCATGACCAGATTCAATGTCAGGTCTGCAATTATTACAATTATGTAACTACAAACGATATGTAACAATTATGTAACGACAAACGATTGCATTATGTTACACTTGCTACAATTATGTAACTACAAACAATATGTAACAATTATGTAACAGTTGCATTAACAAGATGTAACTTTTATCTAACTTTAACTGCAATTATGTAACTACAAACACTATGTAACAATGATGTAACAGTTGCATTAACAAGATGTAACTTTTATGTAACTTTAACTACAATTATAAGGCCAACACAATTATGTAACAGTTGCATTAACAAAATGTAACTACAGTTATAAGGCCAACACACTTATGCATTACCACAATGTTATCTAACAATTCATAAAATGTTACAATTATGTATTACCACAATTCTGTATTACCAGAATCATCTTACAATCAATCAATCAATCATTTCCTGTGGCACCCTCTGGGATGCATAGGGCCTCGATGAACTCACACCACCACATCCTATCTTGTGCTAACTCCTCAAGATCTCCCCAACACTCATCTCCAGCTTCCCGTCTCATTGTCCTCACCCACGTCTCTTTTGGCCTTCCTCTACCTCTCCTACCAAGTGCCACCCACCCTGGTGTACCTCGTACTATTCCCTGTCTCCTATACACATGTCCTAGCCACTTCCATCGTGAGAATCTAACATATTCATCGATCGGCTGCACTCCCGTTATTTCTCTAATTCTACTATTTGGTATCTTTTCCCACCACTTAACTCCTAATATTCTTCTAAGTGCTTTATTTTCAAACACCAAGAATTTATTTTCCATAGTCACTGTGCTGTACCAAGACTCGTGTCCATAAATTAAGATACTCCTAACTATTACCTTATAAAGTTTGATTTTTGTATGCACAGAAAAATTGTTATTATTCCAAATATTTTTAAGCATTCCCATTGCCTGATTAGCCTTCTTTAACCTTTCCTCGAATTCAAAGTTCAAAGAACCATCCTTGGCTAAATAAGTACCTAAATATTTAAACCTATCAACTTGCTTTACAACCATACCTCCAATTACACATTCCTGTGCATTTTCCATATTCATATTGATTATTTCAGTTTTTCCACAATTAATAACCAAACCCACCTTGCGACCTTCACTCACCAAACAGTCCAACACTCTCTGCATCTCTTCTGGCCCATCACAAATCAAAACTATATCATCTGCATAATCTAAATCCAAAAGTTTCCTGTTCTCTCCCCAAAGTATACCTGCACCGGTTTCTGTTCCAACGCGTTTCATAATGTAATCAATGACCAATATAAATAGTAAAGGCGATAGAACACCACCTTGAATTACTCCGGACTTGACTTCAAACGAATCACTCAGACAACCATCAACCATCACTTTACAAAATGTGTCCTCATGCATGTTCATAATGACCCTCACAAACTCCTCTGGTATTCCATAATGTCTCATGATCTTCCCCATAGTCTCTCTCGAAACACTATCAAAAGCCTTTTCAAAATCAACAAAACAAAGACTTAACGGCATTTCATTAACTTGCTGCATCAAATGCCTAACTATAAAGATATGATCATTGCAACCACGTCCCTTTCTAAAACCAGCCTGTTCATCCCTCAGAATACCCTCAACCACCGGCTCCAACCTATTTAACAACACTCTACTGAAAACTTTCAAAGCTATCGGTGACAAAGAGATTCCCCTCCAATTACCACATTCACTCAGGTCTCCCTTCTTCGGAACTTTAACAATTACACCATTCTTCCAAACTGATGGTAGTAACCCCGTCACCCATATCTTATTGAATAGCTTGGTCAAGATCATTATTAATCTATCCCCCTCCACTTTAAACATTTCCGGAAATAAACCATCCTCCCCTGGTGCCTTATTATTCTTTAACTGTTTTACTGCTTTCTCCACTTCTGCAAGCCTCAACTCTCCTGTTTCTATATTTAAATCTTCCTGAGCAGACGGTATATCCTCTTCTGGTGGTATTGGTCTATTAAGAACTGTCTCAAAATGCTCTTTCCATCTATTTTTAATATCTCCATCTTTGGTCAATAAATTTCCTTCCCTGTCTCTAACTGGTATTTCCTTGCGTTTACCTGCATTACCACTCAGTTCTCTAATCGATTCATATGCTATTCTTTGACTCTGTCCATCATTTTTGTTTATTAAGATTTCAGTCTCTGCAACCTTTTCATCCACACATCTTCTTTTATCTCTCCTAGCTAACCTTCTTACTTCTGAATTCAAACTCCAGTACGCAGCTCTTGCTAATTCAGTCTCTCGTTCATCAACGCATTGCATCTCACTCCTCAATTTAGCCTCACCTCTCTTTTTTATCATGTTCCACGTTTCCTCTGATATCCATTTCTTTCTCCTGAATCTATGTCTCCTTCCAATCGTACATTCAGCAGTCTCATGCAAAACTTTGTTCACATCCTCCCACATCTCATCTACACTTCTCTCCCCCTCTTCCAACGTTTCCAACACCAAAAACCTATTTCTGCATTCTAATCTGAATTCCTTCTTTTCTTCTCCTTCCCCTCTAAGCTTAACAATATCGTATCTACCAACACCAGATTTTTCCTTCTTCTGATTTTTAAGTTTAAACCTTATTTTTGCAATGCTGAGTTGATGGTCACTACCAATATCCGCTCCCCGTTTAACATGAACATCTAGCAGAGAACTTCTATGCCTCCTACTGATAGCGATGTGATCAATCTGATTTTTATATTTTCCACACGGCGACACCCAAGTGATCTTGTGTATATTGCAGTGCTGAAAGAGTGTGCCCCCGATGACTAAGTCATTTGCTAGACAGAAGCTTCCAAACCTCACTCCGTTTTCACTCATCCTACTACCAACTCCCATCTTACCCATACATGCCTCAAATCCCTCATTTGAACAGCCCATTACTGCATTAAAGTCTCCAACGCAGATCAAAACATCATGTCTAGGTACCCTTCCTACTCCTTCTTGCAACTTTTCATAAAATGTGTCTTTCCTTTCATCGAGTGCGTCATTAGTAGGTGCATAACACACAAACAGACTGATGTTGCCATGATTTGATTTAAACCGTGCTTATAACAATCGCTCATCTATAGGATCCCACTCACATAAAGCCTTATTTGCCTTACAACCCAGCAACAATCCTACTCCCTGATAATGCATTCCGTCCTGTCGGCCAGATATCAATAAACGTATACCATCCTCCAAATCCAACTTATCGACTCCAGTTAATCTAGTTTCTGTCAGAGCACAAATATCAAGTCCGTAATTTTGAAAAACCTTCACTAACTCATCGATTTTACCGTCATGATTTAGCGTTCTCACATTCCAGTTACCAATTTTAATTGTATTTTTTGCATTAACAAATGAATTAGATTGTAATTGAGGCAACCGTGAGATTCTTAGCACCCCCTGCCCATTTAAGGGCTGCACGGGACTGAGGGCCATTATTGTTCTTTCAGAGTCCATCAAGGTTTCTTTGGCTAACTTCCTGAACACCTCGCCAATGTGCTGCAGTCGCAGTAGGCAGCTAACTTGCCTGATTGCCCACACCCGAAAGACCCAGCTATGCTGTAGCCAGTCACGTGCCGGCATGCTTCCCAGCCATTACACTCTCAAGGAGTTCCTCTGCCTGAGAAAGCAACCACCCCCCTGCTCCCGAGGGCTTTTGATCTGTGTAGGTAGAGGGCGATCACTCCCTCACTAGCCATATACAGTGTATATACAGTGTATAGGCTACACTCACTCTACAAGTTAGGTGAAATATTAGACATTACTAAAGGGATAACTCAATATGTAATGTATAACCTAGCAGTATTACCATTGCATAATTATATGTGTATGTCTGTTATACATACACATCTTACAAAATGTCATACAATAACGATTGCATTTATTCAGATATGTATACAACTTGTTTAAAATGTAATATTATTAGATCAAGGTAATTTGCTATGAATATTATATGTATACAATATTATAATCAATATTATGTACTAATAGATTGGCATATGTCACTGATAATTGCTGTCGGAGGACCTCCAGCGGCGTGTGCTGAGCATATGTTAGGACTCCATATTATAATTACAAATCATAATAGATAAATAGATAAATAGATAGATAGAGAGACAGATAGAAGCAGGAAGTCAGATGATGAGAAGGTATTGTGTCTGCGAGAATCGAGCAATGCTAAACATGCATACACACTCTTAACTCAAGGAATACTTTATTGGCACACGACAGCGCCTTGTGACCATACACACACATACTCACACACAGGCTTCTAGAATTTTCCAACCACAGTGAACACATGTGACACGACCCCTGCTACACCAGAATTTAGGAAAGAGAGCTCAGAAGGAGAGAGGCCATAGAATCGGCAGGTAGTGGGGAGAAAGGCTTAGCAACTTGGGAGAAAGAGAGAGAGAGAGCGAGACAGGGAGGTAGCTAGCTGGACTCTACTTATACTCACTCGTGTGTGAGAGACTTTGTTAATATTTCCAAGACAAATAAAAATAGTCCCATACTCTTCTTTACCTCTCCTGTCATTGCATGACAAATGGGAACCAAGATTATCTACTTACAAACAACTCAAGTATAACAACCACTCGTCCACAAGTCTAATAGATAACTTCAGCTACAAGTAACTACAAAGTCTCTTTATGACATTATTGGACCTTGGTTATCCTGAATGATCACGGGTGCTGTTGGAGTCTATTCAACACCCACAGTCTCTTCACTAAGAGTACCCTCATTAGTAAGACTAGTGGCCAATTTGGACCTAAATGAACTTTCAGGAACTGTAGAATAAGAACGACCAGAACACAAATGTAAAGTGTTCAAGTCCCCACTATCCAGTTCCTCAGAAGTGTCCTGACTACTTAAAGTTTGGATGTCTTTCTCCAGAGTGTCTAATCACTCACCCAATTCTGAGTCTGATTCACCTTCTGTTGTGGTTGGTTTGTCTGAATCTCCCCTTAATTTTCGTGCCCACTTCTTCACTGTATCCATCTAACCTTGTCAGAATTTATTCTCTTCCCATTCACATGAAAATTTAAACTGACACAAATATAATGGGAGACAGACAAGACATACAGAAAATGTATGTATTGAGGGGAAACTGAGAAACCTTTATTTTTTTACACACATTATCTAACTAACATGTGCTGCTTAAAAAGTGTGTTTGAGGGTTCACTGTGCATGTACACAACCCAATATGATGCTTCACCTTATCCGTCCTACGCAGCGGTTCTCCTGGAAGTGCCACTACGTTGGAGAATTCTTTAAGAAATGCTAGTAACCACGTTTTATGAGCAACATTATCTGTTACCTTCACATATTGTTCTAGCAGCTGTTCTATCCCAAGACGTGTAGGTTCCGACTGAGTCATTGTTTGTGATGTGACTACAGGAGAGATCACTAGTACATCATTGACTTCTTTTACAGGGGCACCATAGGACATCAAGTCGCCTATATAACATCCATCTCTGAGTTTAACTGCGTCACCATTCATATTTGCGATGAAGAGGGGTGTCTTGTGATCTGGTCCGACACTACTCAGGGTGGACTCTAGCGAAAATTCCTTATGTTTTACGATCTCTGTTAACCCGAGACGTCCCGTCGACATATGGGTACATTGCAACATTTTGCATTTGCCAGTCCCGACGACGTACTGGAACGTCATGCAATTGCAAGGTCCCTAATTTGCACAATTTTCAATTTTCGCGCATGATTTTTCATACGTATACACGGGACACCTTCCTCTATTCCTCTACAAGATGCCAAGCAGGGACAATGCCTTACACCGCATAACCTACCCTCCACCCCCCGCACGCCATTGTCTCGGCAATTCACCTTTTTCCAGTGACCTGGCCAATAAAGACATTCAGGGCCAGAGTTATTCCCCAGTCGATGACAATGTGGAGGACAAAGTTTACATAGCATTAGAGGAAGAAACAGTCAGAAATGATGATCAGGTAATGTGGCAAAAGAAGGTCAGGTATGGTGATGAGTTAGTGAATGAAACAATGCTTATAATGCCTATATTACTGTTTGAAAACCAATATACTCTCGTACTACATATAAATTCGTACCAAGTAAATAAATAAATACTGTTTATGAGTGGTGTGAAATAGTTACCCTCCCATAGAGCTCATTCTCGTTGGTGCCAGCCTGTTAGAGAACCCAGTCAGGTAAGGAGGTACTGCTACCTGGATCAAGTATTTTAAACCTCAGGTGAGCGATTTCTCTATGAAATTTCGATGTTTCTCACCAAAAGCGGAGGTTTTAGCAAAAAAAAAAAAAAAATCGAAAATACCTCGGGATTTGGGGATGTCGGAGGTGCGAAATAGCTCGGGACATAACGGGTTAAACATACCACATCAGTTCCCTGTGACACATCAGGTACTCAGACAGGAATATTGCAGACAGTTCGACTGGGTAAGTGGTGATTCCCACTCACTATAGCCCTGACCTGCTTCCAATCCCTACCGTCTGTTTCGTGTGTATCTGGGGACTCCTTTGACGCTTCACTTCTCGGGGTCACAACTGGTTGGACGACTCCTGATTGGATGCCAGTTGCAACCTGTGTTACTGAGGGACCAAGGCCTACAAACTCCTTTCCATTAAAGGAAATAGAATGTCTGAGGGTGTATAATCACGTTATACTCCTCCATGGATTCAAAGCCCAATATCCCACCACTGCTACCAAAAATATGTAACACCAGGCAGGAATCCCGCCACTGCAACCACTAAAAAATACGTTTCAGCTGTATAGAAACCTCAACTAGTCACTAATATATCAGTTTGGAACCTCACAGCTGATCACCAATTTATATATATCAGCTGAGTCGTGACCTCACAGTTCCAAGCAAGGTTAACGTTGCTCCTGGTCGAAGTCACTTCTGGCTGACACTCTCCACCAAAACGTCTTCTCACACACTGGAGATGGTGGGAATCGGTGTAGGATCCTGTTGAAGGAATTGAGAGGTAGCGTTTGCAGGTGAACTGAAACTGAGCAGCTTAAATCTCTCTTTATTGGCCACAGAAAGATACAACTGCGACACTGAGAGAGCTCAAAGTTATATGTCCCTCTCGTTCTAATGATACGTGCGTTCTGCCCTAGCCGGCCAGCAGAGAAAAAGAGCACAAAAATTAATTCAAAACATACAAAATAACTATGCTTACAATAGCAGGCCAACTGGAAACTCTGACACACAATGGTAAAATACCAGGAACATGGAGAATCTTCCAGACTGCCTATCTAGCAAAATCCCACTTCTCAACACTAATCCCTCCCTAGTCCTTTTGTTGTCCCGACAGAACTACACAATATATACAAACATAGTCCTTAATCCTTTATTATTCGTCCTTCAACTTATCAGGTCGTCTTCTATGCTGTTTCTGATGAAGTCCCTGCTCTTCCACACAGTCCACTCCTCTTCCTGATGCACTTCTCTTGGGAAACTATCATCATCCCATTGCACTTCAGCTCCTTGGTCCTCCTCAAGATCCTTGGTTGCGGCAGAGCACGATTTCATGGAGAAGTCCCAGCTGTACTGTCCTGGGTCATGGTACTGCCACAGACGATTCACGTGTGCCACCTTTGGGCGAGATTTCCTGCCTCCCCGTATCCAATTCATTACGTCTGATAGGCGGTCCAACACAGTGTAAGGCCCATCCCATGGGTTCTGCAACTTCGATGACTGTCCCTTCTTGGTCACCATTGTTGAAGCACACCTCACTTGGCTTGGAATCATACTTGCACTGCATCACCTCTCCTGAAACCTTAAGGGCTCCTCGCACTTGCCAATGTACCTCAACCAGCCTTTCCTGATGATGCTTCGCATAGCTGGAGGTGTCTGTAGGCAGCTCTTCACCAGGTTGTCTTCCCGTTAACAGTCAAAGGTACACATAACTCTACCGGCTTTTCTCCTGCAAAACTTATGTTGGGCCATGAGTTATGTGTACCTTTGACTGTTAACGGGAAGACAACCTGGTGAAGAGCTGCCTACAGACACCTCCAGCTATGCGAAGCATCATCAGGAAAGGCTGGTTGAGGTACATTGGCAAGTGCGAGGAGCCCTTAAGGTTTCAGGAGAGGTGATGCAGTGCAAGTATGATTCCAAGCCAAGTGAGGTGTGCTTCAACAATGGTGACCAAGAAGGGACAGTCATCGAAGTTGCAGAACCCATGGGATGGGCCTTACACTGTGTTGGACCGCCTATCAGACGTAATGAATTGGATACGGGGAGGCAGGAAATCTCGCCCAAAGGTGGCACACGTGAATCGTCTGTGGCAGTACCATGACCCAGGACAGTACAGCTGGGACTTCTCCATGAAATCGTGCTCTGCCGCAACCAAGGATCTTGAGGAGGACCAAGGAGCTGAAGTGCAATGGGATGATGATAGTTTCCCAAGAGAAGTGCATCAGGAAGAGGAGTGGACTGTGTGGAAGAGCAGGGACTTCATCAGAAACAGCATAGAAGACGACCTGATAAGTTGAAGGACGAATAATAAAGGATTAAGGACTATGTTTGTACATATTGTGTAGTTCTGTCGGGACGACAAAAGGACTAGGGAGGGATTAGTGTTGAGAAGTGGGATTTTGCAGATAGGTAGTCTGGAAGATTCTCCATGTTCCTGGTATTTTACCATTGTGTGTCAGAGTTTCCAGTTGGCCTGCTATTGTAAGCATAGTTATTTTGTATGTTTTGAATTAATTTTTGTGCTCTTTTTCTCTACAATATTTAATTTATATAATTCTTAAATTATGTAATTTAAGTTTCTATGCTAAACATTTTTTAGTGTTAAGTAGTGTAACAAAACTTTGGCAAGTTTTCGATGTTTCCAGGTTGGTAACTGTTGTGACCGTCAATCCCTTGGGAATGCACGAGAACTTTGTAGTAACAGAATACTCTAAAATATAGGAAGCTTATAGAAGGATGGGGAAGAGACTAGAGGGAGTTCAGTCAGTTTCAGTTCAGTTTGTGTTCAGTGCAAGAGCAGTACAGTCTGTATATTTTCGGTACTTGTGAAAAATGGAGAAATGTTGTCAGTACTTGTGAAGATAGTGAAAAGTTGTTGGCAAACAATGAAGTGCAGTTAGTGAAGTTTGTATATCATCGGTACTTGTGAAAATAGTTAAGTGTTGTTGGCAAAACATTTTTGGAGTTAGAGAAGGTTATGTCCGGTACTTGGGAAAACAGTGAAGAAATGTTGGCAAATATTACTTGTAATTATTTGGAAAACAAAGACAGTGAACTCAAGAAGCCAGTGTTTCTTTGCCCCTCAGCTAATCTTGTGTGCTGTGCACTGAAAGGCTGACTATAGGAAGAACAACTCATTGGGCAACATAATTCCTATATTGAACTACTGCTGTTGGAGCCTGTGGCAGTGTGGGACAGGGATGTAGCAACTCTGAAGTAGGATGACCCAAGGATGGTTTGGGGGGCATTAATTTTCAGATCTGGGTCATTTGAGGTTACCGATGGAGTGTTCACTTTTTGTCCCGGGCAACGCCGAGTACCCCCTGCAACCCAATTTTTGGCATGGAGACACACATGACCTCCAGTTCGGACATAGGCTATGTGAGGTTCGCCTCTGAGTCATTTGAGGTCACTGGTTGGAGATCATTTGAGGTCACCAGTAATACACACTCTAGTGACTGGTCCCAGCAGCCCAATTTCTGGTATAGAGTACGGATGTATTGGATATCCGCATCCACATCCGCATCCGTGGAACATCCACATCCATTTCGACATCCGCATCCGCATCAGCGCTTATGTAAAAATATACATCTGCATCCGCATCTGCATCCGCATTTGAATGAGACATGAAGCGCATGTGGTGGATATACAAAATACTATGCCTTCGTTATATAAAAACAATGTTTTTCCATGATGCAACTTGCTGGCTGTGTTTACTGTTTATTCTGGTAGGCGGTCATAAGGGCGGAAATTTTGTAGTTACTCTATAGTGCTTTGGTCTGCACAAGACCAAAGTGCTGTAACTAACTCCACCAAATTGATAAGAGTCGTATGGGTAATACACTTACCCTGGTACTTTGTAATGTCTAACAAGGTTAAGAGGAGTCAAAATGCATTTACAGTATATTAGTGCGTATGACTGTGTGTGTGTGTGTTATATGGAGACTATGGCTAGGGAAGTGTCATAGTAATTTAAAGAAAGGTGCTGAAAGTACCATTGGCTGAAAACACTGTATTTTTTACAGTAGCTGAGTTCATTATGAGTATTTTAAAAGTAGGAACAAATCAGTTCCCAAGGCCAGGATAAGGGATAGGCAGCTGTCTCCAAGGGCCTCGCTTTAGTTAAATGATTATGCAACAATATATCCTGAAAACATCCGCATCCACATCCGCGAGGATGTCATAGTTTCACATCCGCATCTTCATCTGCATCCGCAGTTTTTAGAAACAGGCATCCACATCCACATCCGCATCCTCGAGATACAGAAACATGATATCCGCATTCACATCTGCATCCATGGATGTTTAAATTCTGATATCCGATACATCCCTAGTACAGAGACTCACATGACCTCCAGCTCGGACATAGGCTATGTGAGGTTGACCCCGGGGATTTGGGGACACTAGGCGGAGGTCATTTGAGGTCACTGGTAATGCACGCTCGAACAACTGGACTCAGCAGCCCAATTTTTGGCATGGAGACTCACACGACCTCCATATCAGACATAGGCTATGTGAGGTTGACCTCTAAGATCATATGAGATCACCAGTTGTAGGTCATTTGAAGTCACCTGTAATACACACTTGAGCGACGGGACCCAGCAGCCCAGTTTTTGTTATGAAGACTCACTTGACCTCCAGTTAGGACACAGGCTATGTGAGGTTAATCTCCGAGGTCATTTGAGGTCACCAGACGGAGGTTACTTAAGGTCACTGGTAATAGTAAACAAGTATGCACAAATACTGCACGTTAGTGTGCAAAAACTGAAACAGAAAGTTCCTGGACCTCTTAATTCCATTTCAGATGCATAAGAGGTATATGGTTGTTCTGGAGTAGAAAGAAAGATTGAAACAGAACAAATAGGATCAGAGTATTCGTCTTTTCGGGCCGGGCAATGCCGGGTACCCCTGATAATTTATAAACACACACACATACACACACACACACACACACACACACACACACACACACATTATATATATATATAGAGAGAGAGAGAGAGAGAGAGAGAGAGAGAGAGAGAGAGAGAGAGAGATACATACATACATACATACATAAACAGATAGATTTATGTCTCTATCTATCTATCTGTCGACCTATCTGTCTATCTGTCTGTCTATCATCATCATCATCATCCGGACCTCCTTTCCCACCCAAGGGCAGGGTGAGGAGTAGCAATGTCCAGACAGCCCAAATTTGCCCAGTCCAATGTGCCACGCTTCCATTCACTCATCATTCAAGCCCTCGGAATCCTGGCACTATCGGATAAGCCAAAAACATTCACCACGTTCTGTAGCTTCACATAAACGTATCAAATTGAGTCAATCCGGATGCTACCACGTTAAAAACAGGTGCCAAAATCCCTGATCATGCACTTCTCCTCACAACATTCATCCAGCTAGCTCGATCACTTGTCAGTTCCCTAGCCTCACCGACTTCCAAACCTCCCTTCCTCACACACTCACCCACCATATCTCTCCTCCTTCTCCTTTTCCTACCTCGCCTCCTCCCTCCTTCATATTCGCTCAGATATACCTTTTTCACCACTCCATTGTTATCCATTCTCTCCACATGACCATACCATCTCTGTACACTCTTCGGTTCTGCTGTCCACCAACTTCCTCACTCCACAACTTTCACGAATCACATTATTTCGTATCCTGTCCACCCTCTGTACTCCACATACATTCCTCAGCAATCCCATCTCCACTGCTCTTACTCTTGACTTTTCATTCTCATGTCTCACAATAGTCTCAAACACCCTCATGTAAGCCTCGTGGAGCTGCAACATTCTTATCAAGATACTTTTCTTCTATCTATCTATCCATATATATATATATATATATATATATATATATATATATATATATATATATATATATATATATATATATATATACAAATAGATAGATTTCTTTAATCTATGTATCTATATAGATAAATTGATAGATAGGTAGATAGATTTCTATCTATCTATCTATCTATATAGATAGCTTGATAGATAGGTAGATAGATTTCTATCTATCTATCTATCTATGTATATAGATAGATAGAGATTCATATCTATACCTATATCTGTCGATATCTATCTATCTATATTGTGTAGATACCGGCAGAAACAGAAATATATGTATATATCAGTATATCTACATCTCTATCTATCTTTCTTTCTATGTATATATATATATATATATATATATATATATATATATATATATATATATATATATATATATTTATATATTTCTGTGTGTGTGTGTGTGTGTGTGTGTGTGTATGTGTGTGTGTGTGTGTGTGTGTGTGTGTGTGTGTGTGTGTACAAGAGCTTATAGTTTTATCAATACAAAAATGACTTTTAAGCAGGACAGTTGTGTTAAAATATACGGGTATCCACTTACCTAAGGCCACATTTCTCTTAAACTAGTCTAAGGTATAATAATTTAGGGATGGGCAGGAAAGGATGTTCTAATCCCATTCACTTTTTAAAGTAATGGACGCCAATGATGGCACTTATTTCTTGCTACAGCGTCACATCGGTTCACCTGACAACACATCTCCATATTATCAGATAAATCCGTATGTTTCGTTCAACATGGTAAGTAGACATAGAACCGAAAATGATGATGATGATGATGATACTGGTGATGGTGATGATGATCTTGGTACTGGTGATGGCGATGATCTTGGTACTGTTCTCGTGATGATGATGATGATAATGATGATGATGATTGTACTGGTAATGATGATGACGATGATATTGGTACTAGTGATGATGATGATGATGATGATAATGATGATGATGATTGTACTGGTAATGATGATGACGATGATATTGGTACTAGTGATGATGATGATGATGATGATATGATGACGATGATATACCGGCCAGGTTTGTGTTGGTGAGTGGGGTGAGCACACTGAAGGAGGTGTTCGCACAGAGGGCCACAGCAGGCCGTCCGGAGATGGTGTTTACAACAGCAAGGCACTACGCCACCAGCAATGGCCGTACTGGCAACCTTGGTATGTACAAATGGAGATTTTTGTTTGTCTTTTATAACAAGACGTTATGTACAGCCGGAGACAGATTCATTCAATAGTTCACTCCTCTACTTCTCAGTTTCCTACACTAGTCTCTGCTTCTAATGTGAAGGAGGTTTGGCATGCTTCTCTGCCCATGGGTGACGCTTGTTGATGAAGTGGGTCAAGGAGGAAAGAGACGAACATGCTCTGAGTGTTAATAAGATGTAGTGCAGCTGTAGGACAGATCCTGACCTTAACTGTCAAGGAGTGCTACATGCCTATGTTTTGTATCTCTTATTGTTGGAGAATATTTTTACCTCTACTTTTACCTCACCCATATCACCCCACGTACAGTCCCAGTCTGAACAGGTTGTGTTCTCCAAGCCATGCCCCACCATACACCACCGCCCCAGCCTGTCCTGCCCGCACTTTTCCATCCACCCTTTCCATTTTTGTCCTCCATTCCTCCCACGAAATTTCTAGATGCACACGAACTTGTACCTTTATGTCGTCATTACCGTTCCCATACTGAGTTAACCTGTTCTCTCCAAACACCTATTGTTTTCTATAATCCTGTACCCGCTAGATTATTTTCTTAAGCACATTTGAGAGTTTTCGAAAAGGAAAAATTAGATACCGCCTTCATTAACCATTTCACCAACAGACCATTGATAAGATTTAGAAAGTCGACTTAAGAACTCAAGAATGAAATAAAATTGACAGTAGACTGTAGCACCAGTTTAGCAGGGCAGTATTCTCAAGGTGGATGGAAAGCTTATGACAAGGAGAGCTGGAGGTCCCATTTCATTAGCCCTCGGGGCTACTTCCTGACCATCCCCCTTTGCTGAACTTTTTCAGTGTTTCCGTAACACAGAGAGTAGGCCAGCATATTCTCCAATGCAAGTTCCTCTGTCAACACCAAACTACATATACATGTATTTCGAAGTGGTGACCGCGTTATACACTCACTCACCACTTCGAAATAGTCAATGTGAGACAAGTGTTAAACGAAGCAGTAGCAAACATTCATATATCTGGTAACTGTGTGAGAAGGATGGGGATGGAAGAGGGAGGGATAGGAACTATCAGCTCCCCCATGGCTTCCTCCTCCCTTAACATCTCTCCTCCCACACAGTGGTACCAGACATTTAAGTGTCTGGCTACTGCTTCATTAGTCATTGTCTCACTCATTAAGGTCCGAACTGGCAGGCAGGTGTATAAGGCGGAACTTTCCCCAGGTATACATTACACTCTACACTTCCTATTCAAAATTCAACAAAAATGGTGTCTTATAACCAAGCCTTGGAGTCCCCCTGGGGAAGAGACCATCAAAACATCAACCACCCTCCCCTCTCCCGATGACGACCAAGCAAGATGCCTGGAACAACTGTCTGACTCATTTCTTCATCATTTCTGCAACATTCACAGCCTTTCCTCTAACTTTCTCTCTGTTGAGCATCATCTCTCCTCTAAACCTCAACTTCTTTTTCTGTCTGAGACTCATCTGTCTGAGGCGACTGATAGCAAACTCTTCTCTGCATCTTCCTACTTTCTCTATGCCCACTTCAAAGCCAAAGGTGGCTGTTGTGTATATGTACACAAAGACATATCTTGCTCTCGTGTTCCTGAACTTGAATCATCTGAATTCTCTACTTTTTTGGCTTCAGCTTTCCTGTCATTCACTGACTAAATATATCTATGCAGTTAAAAAAAAAGGGTTGGCGGAGGGTTAGTGCCCCTCCCAGGAAAACAACTAACTAAAAAGACAAACAAGAAGCCTCGGACAAGGACTGACTAAACGATGACGACACAGGACCGGACAAAGGACTTGGTAATGGCAACATGGAATGTAAGAGGAGCGAATGATGAGGTGAAACAGAGAGAGATTGTCCAGGTGCTTGAGGATGCGAAAGTGGATGTATGTGGAATAACTGAAACAAAATGGAGAGGAGAAAGTGTGAGAGAATGGGAGTATGGATGGGGTATATGTGCAGGAGTACGTGAGAATGAGAGGGCAAAGGAAGGAGTATGTATAGTTGTGAGTAAAAGATGGAAAAAGAGCATAAGACAGAATGGATGACTTGGGTCAAGGATTGTGTGGGTAAGGTTGAAAGTTGGAATACAAATGTGGGCGATTGTGTGTGTGTATGTGCCAATGCAAGATCGTGCGAGCAGAGTGAGAGAAGAGTTCTGGACAAATGTGGAAGTGTGCATGGAAAAGTTTGGAAGGAATGAGAGAGTGCTTTTGATCAGTGATATGAATGGTAAAGTAGGGAATGTGAAGGTGGATGGAATAGTTGGTGAGTGGGGCGTGCCTGCTGAGATAGATGAGAATGGCAGTGCGTTACTCGACATTTGTGCTGGGAGGGGGTTGGTGATACCCAATACCCTCTTCAGGCATAAAATGATCAACAGGTATACATGGGGATTGATGAGAAGGGTGGGTGGTGATCTGAATGAAAGGAAGGCAATGATTGATTATGTGTGTGTGGATGAAAGGATGCAAAGATGTGTAATGGATGCAAAAGCTTATAGAGGTTGGGGGAGTGGACTTTCTGACCACTACTTGGTGCTGGCCAGAATTAGGATCCAAGTAAGATGGAGTAATAGAGGAAGGGAAAGACGAGAGGAAGGAGTAGTTGCAAGGAGAGAGGAAAGGTTACGATAGGATGAGAAAAAGGCAGAGTATAAGAGAGAAGTGGAGGAACGATTGGGCAAATATGAACTGGAGCAGATGGGGGACGTGGAAGGTGTGTGCAGGATATTTACAGAAGAAATATATGCAGCATGTGATGTGGTGTGTGGGAGGAAGAGAAGACGGAGGGCGGGGGGGTGCAAGGAGCAGCGTGGTGGACTGAAGAGGTGAGACAGGCTGTGGCACAAAAGAAGAAAGCATACAATGAATGGATGAGAAATAGGGGCATGAAAGAAGTTGAGAGGCGGAAGAGAGAGTTATATGTAGAAAGAAAGAGAGAGGTGAAAAGATTAGTAAGAGAGAGTAAGAAGAAAGTGGATGAGGAATTTGGAAGGAATTTGAGTGTAAAGTGGAGGGACTGTAAGAAAATGTTCTGGAAAGAGGTGACGAGAGTAAGACAGGGTGGAAGTGAGGTTAGTAGGGGAGTGAAAGATAAAAATGGTAGATTACTAGTGGAGAAGGGAGAAAAAGTGAGCAGATGGAGAGAACACTTTAAGGAATTGTTGAACATACAGGTAGAGGATGGAAGTAATGCGAGTAGAAGTGGCTGGGGAATGGCTGGGAGAAGGAGGGAGGTGAGAAGACAGGAAGAAATCAGTACCGGTAGGATAGAAGTTGTGGAAGCAATGAAGAAAGTTAAATTGGGGAAAGCCCCAGGAATTGATGGAGTGTGTGGTGAAATGCTGAAGCATGGGGGAGAGATAGTAGTAGAAAGGATGTGGAAGATGTCCAAATTGGCCTGGGAGGAAGGTGAGTCCCTGAGGATTGGAAGTCAGGTGTAATCATTCCCTTGTACAAAGGAAAAGGGGAAAAAGAAGTGTGTGGTAATCATAGGGGCAATTGTCTTCTTAATATAAAAGGAAAAGTGTACGGTAGGATACTTATTAATAGAGTTAGAGAAAAACAGAGTAAAGAGTTGGAGAAGAACAGGGAGGCTTTAGGAAGGGAAGAGGTTGTGTAGATCAGATATTCATTCTTAGATCTTTAGTGGAAAAGTTTCTAGAGAAGGGAAAGAAGTTGTATGCGGCTTTCATGGATTTGGAGAAAGCATATGACAGGGTGGATAGACAGGGATTGTGGAAAGTATTAAGAATATATGGAGTAGATGGGAAGTTGTTGAATGCTGTGAAGAGTATGTATGATGGTGCTAAGGCTGCAGTGCATGTTGATGGTGAACTAAGTGAATTTTTCTCTTTGAAGGTTGGGTTGAAACAGGGATGTGTCATGTCTCCATGGTTGTTCAGTCTGTACATGGATGAGGTAATAAAAGAGGTGCAAGGTAGGGTAGTGGATGTTGGAGTGGCCCTGGTAAGAGAGGATAGTGTTTGGAAACTCTCTGTACTGTTGTTTGCTGATGATACTGTGCTGTTGAGTGAAGACGAAGGGGAGCTGCAAGGCTTAGTGGATGAGTTTGGGAGAGTGTGTAAGAAACGGAATCTAAAGGTGAATGTAGGGAAGAGTAAAATGATGGTCTTTGAGAGAGGTGAAGTCACTGAATGTACAGCGAGGTTGGATGGTGAGGAATTGGAAAATGTGAGTACGTTTAAGTATTGGGTAGTGTGATGAGTAAGGATGGAAGTTTGGAGGGTGAAGTGCCTGAAAGGGTACAGCAGGGAAGAAAGGTTGCTGGTTCTTTGAAAGCAGTGATAAGAAACAGGGAAGTGAGCATGGAAGTGAAAAAGTTACTTCATGACAGTATTGTGATACCAACTCAAACGAATGGAAGTGAAACTTGGACGTTGTTGGAAGGACACAAGTCAAGAGTGAGAGCAGTGGAAATGAGTTATTTAAAAGGAGCCCGTGGAGTCACATGGAGAGACAGCTGACGAATGAGGATATAAAGAAGCGTTGTGGTGTGGATGTGGATGTGATAGGAAGCGTAATGAGGAACACACTGAGGTGGTATGGCCATGTGGAGAGGATGGAGGGTGAAAGACTGACGAAGAGAGTGTATGTGAGTGAGGTGGAGGGGGGAAGAGGGAGGGGGAGGCCGAGGATGAGAAGGAGGGATGGGGTGGAGAGGTATATGAGAGAGAGGGGTGTGAGTTGGGAGCAGGGCAGTGAAATGGCGGGGGACAGGGCGACTTGGAGGCGATTTGTTTGTGGCCACCCCAAACGGGATTGAGGTGTCTGACAATAGATAGATAGATAGTTTACTTATCCCTTAATTCAACATCCATCCATACATCATCCAATCCTATGCCGCCCCATGAGGAGCGTAGGAGCTCGGGGCTAGGCAAGTTGAAAGTGACTGGCCTCACTTATCCCTGAGTGGCATTACGTCAGCAGTAAACCCCAATGACCCTTCAGGTATAAACCTACACAGGCTCAATCCGATTGGGGCGTCTTAATTACCCACTACACCACCAGGCGCCATAATTTAATTATATGGTTACGACCCAGCATAGTAAATGGTTTCCTGGTGTACAGGAAACCATTTGGCTTGTCATTCAGTGTAGAGCCACCCATAGGCAGAAAGAAGAGGAAAGTGTGAAGAAAAGAAAGACAGAAGAGGGAGTGTAATGTCACACTTAAGCAGAAAGAAGAGGAAAGAATGAAGGAAAGAAAGACAGAAGAGGAAGGAAGGGAGAGAGGAAAGGGCAGACACCCAAAGCAGCACTACATCGAGCGAGTGGATGGTGAGCATTCCCACGTACCACCAACTAGGAGATTCAATATTCTCCACCACCTTTGGCTCTCCTCTCCTTTCCCAGCTGCACTTGGTGAACAAGCCTCATTTTTTCTATCCTTAATGGCTTAAAGCAGCTTGTACAGCATCCTACTCGTATCCATGACCGCCTTGGAGAGGGTTCCAACAAATTTGACCTCTTCCTCACAACTAATACTTCTGCTTATGCTGTTAATCTTTCCTCTTCATTGGGCTCCACCAATCATAACTTTTTCACCTTAACATGTCCTATTGCTCCAGTACGGCTTGTGGACCCTCCAAAGAAGCACCGGTTGTGGTATTTTGGAGCTGCTGATTGGGAGGCCCTCAGACAGTACTTCTTTGATTTACCCTGGAATGATTATTGTTTCCACTGCCGGAAGCCATCTCACCATGCCTTGTGCATTACGGAGGTTATTTTCTTGGACATGGAAGCATAAATTTTTTTCTCATATCCTTTGACCAATGCAAAAAAAAAAAAAAAAAAAAACCGTTGTGCTTGTTCTAATGCTGTTCACAACTAGGAGAAGGCCTACTAAAGGTACCAGAGGCAATATACCCCTGAATCTCATCTTTTTTATCTTTCTGCATGGAATTGTTCTAAGCCTGTTCTTCGGTCTGCTAAAAATAATTTCAACCATACTAAATGCTCTGAACTTTCCATATCGAATTCTTCCCACTCCTTCAGGCACCTTGCCAAAAACCTTTCTAACAACTTTACCTCATCATCCTTCCCTCCTCTTTTCTACTCCGGTAGTGCTGTATCTATTTCTTCTACTGATAAAGTAGCTCTCTTTGCTCAGACCTTCTCATCCAATTCCACCTTAGAAGATTCCAGTGCTGTCCCTCCATCACTTCCCCTCTCCGATTAACTCATGACTGACATTAAAAATTTCTACAGCCGATGTATTTTCTGCCATCAATGGCCTCAGTACGAACAAGGTATATGGGGTTGATGGGGTCCCTCCTGTTGTCCACAAGAACTGTTCTTTTGTACTTACATCCTGCCTAGGTAAACTCTTTCGTCTTTGTGTACCAACTTGCACTTTTCCTTTTTGCTGGAAGTTGCTCTCATTCAGCCTGTCCCAAGGTGACCACTCCCATCCCTCTAACTATCACCCAATTGTTTTTACATTATGTAATTTAAAAGTTTTCGAGTCTATTCATAACAAAAAATAAATAAAAGCATCTTGTCTATCGCAACCTTCTTTCTGACTGTCAGTATGGGTTCCGTCAGGGACGCTCCAACAGTGATCTTCTCATCTACCTTTCAGACTCCTGGTCATTCTCATTTCTGGATTTTAGTTAAAGCTTTGCCATTGCACTTGACATTTCAAAGGCTTTCAGTCGAGTCTGGCATAAATCTTTAATTTCCAAACTACCTTCCTACGGTTTCTATCCTTCTATCTGTGCTAGCTTCCTTTCTTGTCACTCTATACCTGCTGTTGTGGACGGCCTCCATTCTTCTCCTTGAGCTGTCAATAGTGGTGTTCCTCAGAACTCTGTCCTATCTCCAGCTCTTTTCCTTTTGTTCATCAGTGACCTTCTGAGCTGCACATCTAACCCTATCCACTCATACTCTAATGACTCCACCTTTCACCTTTCCATTCGGTTCCCGCAACGTCCATCTCAGCACTTACTTCAACAAACAAGTGATGAGGCTACGGCATGCCAAATGTCTGACTTGGCTCAAATCAGTGATTGAGGTAAAAATAATCATGTTGGTTTAAATGCATAAAAAAAACTCAGTTCTTACATCTATCAACCAGACAAAATCTTCCACAGGAGTACCCTTTAATTTTTAACAATATCTAGTTCAATTCTGGATCATTTTTCAACATACTTGGGGTTTCATTTTCTCGGGACTTATCTTGGAAAGGTAATATTATCTGTATTGTAAATTCTGCTTGCAAGAGCTTAGATGTGCTAAGCCGATTCCTTACCTTCTTTAACTCTGCACAGTTGTTGACTTTATACACGGGTTTTATTCGCCCCTGTATAGATTACAACTCTCATGTGTGGGGAGACTCCACATATACAGCTCTTCTCAAGAGGGTGGAGTCAAATGCTTTTTGTCTCATTAACTCTTCTCTTACGGGCTCTCATCAACCTCTGTCTCTTCGCTGCAGAGTTGCAGCTTTACCTCTTTTCGATCGCTGCTTCAATGGTCAGTGCTCCTCTGAACTATCTGCTTGCAACCCACCTCCACTATGGCGGGTACGTAGCATCCGTCTAGCAACACACTCTCGTCCCTTTTCTGTCCAACTCTCTAATGCAAGAATTAACCGTTATTCCCAGTCTTTCAGTTATGCAACGAGTCAACTCTGGATCTGTCTCCCTCCATCTGTATTTCCTACTGCCTATGGTCTCCAGTCTTTCAAACGCAGTCAAGGCATCTCAAAATTAACGGATCTTGAATTTGGCTCCCTGTTATCTTGTTTGCTTTTTCTTGGAGGGAACAATTTGCAGGCTCCTGGCCTTAGGTTCCTTCTTCCTTGCATTAAAAAAAAAATGGAACATCAGACTGACAGGTTATTTTTTTGCAAGACATACCATTCCTCTCCTGCCACGCAGTTACACGTTTGCTGTAACCTGACACTGATCCCCAACCCCTTACAAATCAGTGGATTGTCAAGTGTAGTCAGACTTGACTAGTAACCAGGGAGACTCATTCCTACCCCATAACTGACGCTCAAATTTCGCGCAACGGCGACATACTGTGTTAGTAAAGTTCCGGGAGTGGGCCAGTTCTCTTAGGTGAAAGCAAATACACTCTATCCATCACCATTCTGATCCATCCTCGCCATTTCTTACTTCCCACTTCACATATTTTTGTCTCTGCTTACTTTACTACCCACTCTACGATTCCTACTCCACTTCCTTGCCCCATCACTACCCCTGTCAATTCTCTAAATTCCTCTTTTCCCTCATTATCTGTTTTTGCCTCCCCTTCCCCACGTATTCTTAAATGCTGAGAACTTTTCACACGTATTTACTTTATTCTGATGGAGTACCATACATTTTCTTCTTGCGATTTAATTATGTTTAGGAGTCATTTTTCTAATTAGTGTTATTTGATGCATATGTGTGTGTGTGTGTGTGTGTGTGTGTGTGTGTGTGTGTTGGAATGCAATACGCCCCATGAGTATCGCTGTGTCGTAGGCCGAGCTTTGTATATATATATATATATATATATATATATATATATATATATATATATATATATATATATATATATATATATATATGAGAGAATAAGAGAAAAGTGATGAAGTGTACGAGGTTGGTAGATGGTAGGGGGATGAATATAGTTTTGAGTGGCGAGTTGCTTGAGGAGGTAGTGTTTTAAATATCTAGGATCACATGTTGCTGTGGATGGAAGAATAGATACAGAAATGAAGTTTAGAATAAATGAAATTGGAAAGGTGCTGGGAGGAATGAAAAAAGTGTTTAGATGTCGTTCGCTTAGAATGGATGTAAAGAGAAGGCTGTATGAGGGTGTTGTAGCACCGACTGCATTATATGGGGCTGAAACATGGAATATGGGTGTAGCAGAGAGGAAAAGTTTGAATGTAATGGAGATGAGGTGTCTGAGGAGTATGTGTGGAGTGACGCGTATGGATCGAGTGCAAAATGATGAAGTGCAAAGAACTGGAGTTGTTCGAGAGATGGCTGGTAGAGTTGAGCAGAGGGTGTTGCGATGGTTTGGGCATATGGAGAGAGTGGATAATGAGCGATTGGTGAAAAAGATAACTAGATCTAATGTGAGAGGTGCAAGGCTGAGAGGAAGACCACGAATAGGATGGATGGCCCTGTGTGAAGAGAGCGCTGGATGCGAGAGGGATGTCTGTTGAGCAAGGAAGAGTGGCTGTGCGTGACAGAAATAAATGGAGAGAAATTGTGAATGAATAAGTGATGATGCAGCCCTGAGGGGATATTCTCTCGCATTTGGTCTGATCAGCTAGTCAGGTCAGGTGTGGGTAAGGGGATGAGTCTGTTATGATGTGGCAGGGGTAAACCAGTTCTGCTGTCAGGCCCTGCTGCGGATGTCACTGATTGCATTGCGCAGTTGACCCTTGTGCGGTGTGGTGCGGTGAGGATCTGTCCGTTCTCCCCTTTGGGGCTAAGATGTGAATGAATGTGTTTGAATGGATGAGTAAATGGGAAGTGTGTCGTCCTGTCTCGACTACCTCCCTTTCCTTTGGAGAAGCAGCCTAGGTGTATATATATATATATATATATATATATATATATATATATATATATATATATATATATATATATATATATATATATGTGTGTGTGTGTGTGTGTGTGTGTGTGTATGCATATATGTGTGTACGTGTATGTGTGAGTACATGTATGTGTACTGTTACGAGATGGAAGATAGGCAACACTAGATAACTAAACCTGAATGCGTAAAAAAACTGAGAAAAAAACAAACTAAGTGAAGAGGGAAATGGTCAAATAATTAATTAACAAAAAACGATAAAAAGACTAACTCCACTCTCACAATACAGGTTCAAAAGTAAATTAAATTAGCTGAAGTTAGCAAGCTTAAAATAAAAACAACGAAAAACACATAATATAATACAAGCTAATAATATTTACAAAATTTACAATGAGACAATAAAACACAAAAGACAAAAACAAGCCACCTGATAATATCCTGAATAATCACACTAAAGTCTGGGAACAAACTTGCCAGACAAAAGAAATCAAATCATCCAAAAAGAGAAAACTAAACTGCACTCTATACTTACCACAAATAATAATAATACAGTAACAACAATACTTGAGATAGGATGCTGATACAAAGTGAAAAGATGTTCAGAAATACATACAACACACAAAATACTGCTTCTCCTCCCTCTCTCATCTCCAGTCCAAACACTCCCTCTCTCAATCCCAATCCCAAAAAACTCTCTCTCCAACCAAAATTCACCCCTTATATATCATCCAGCCGTGTGCCCACGTCAACCCATAGCTGCAGGCCAGACGAGAAATATACAGAATAGAGTTAAGTGAATTAATCTCTCCCCCATACTCCAAACATTATAAATATCACTGGTGAATACAAATCTCTATGTCACTAGTTTATGCTCCACTGGAAGTCACTGATATTACAAACAATTTTAGTCACACCCGCATCAAGACAGCAAACACATGAAGGAAGATTTTATAAATGTGTTCATATCGACATGCAAAATCATGATATCCAGTGTATGTGCATGGATGCAAGTGTACATAGCATCGACACGCACACCTCGCCTGATGACACGCACACATTATACACACACGTATAATATACCGTACACAATAATATACACAAAAAACATTCTTACACATGTAACACCCACCCCTAAGAAGGAATTTTCCCTTAGGAATATTCATTCTTAAGAATGTGACAATCAGCGATGATATTGTCAACACCCTTATTATGTCTAACATCCAAACGTAACTGTTGAATGAACAAATTCCAACGTGTCAATAATTGATTCTTCATCTTCAAATTATTCAGAAATTTGAGTGGATGATGATCAGTATATACAACGACAGTTGGTCCAAACGCAGGGACATACACAGAAAAGTGCTGCTGGGTGGGGATAAGGGCTAATAGTTCCTTTTCGATAACAGAATAATTACTCTAAGAAACAGAAAACTTCTTACTGAAATAACAAACAGGATGTTCTATGCCATGATCGTCATCCTGCATTAACACAGCTACTGCACCCACATTACTAGCATCTACAGCAAGGTTAAATGTCTTATTAACCCGCCCCATCCCGTCAACATATGGGTACGTTGCAACATTTTGCATTTGCCAGTCCCGGCGACGTACTGGTACGTCGTGCAATTCCAAGGTCCCTAATTTGCACAATTTTCAATTTTCGCGCATGATTTTTCGTACATATACACGGGACACCTTCCTCTATTCCTCTTCAAGATGCCAAGCAGGGACAATGCCTTACACCACATAACCTCCCCCCTCCCCCCCTCATGCCATTGTCTCTGCAATTCACCTGTTATCAGAGACCTGGCCAGTAAAGACATTCAGGGCCAGAGTGATTCCCCAATCGATGGCAATGTGGAGGACAAAGTTAGAGGAAGAAACAGTCAGAAATAATGATCAGGTAATGTGGCAAAAGAAGGTCAGGTATGGTGATGAATTAGTGAGTGAAACAATGCTGATAATGTCTACTGTATATTACTGTTTGAAAACCAATATACTCTCGTACTACATATAAATTCGTACCAAGTAAATAAATAATTACCGTTTATGAGTGGTGTGAGTTAGTTACCCTCCCATAGAACTCGTTTTCTTTGGTGCCAGCCTGTTAGAAAACCCAGTCAGGTAAGGAGGTACTGGTACCTGGATCGAGTATTTCAAACCTCAGGTTAGCGATTTCTCTATGAATTTTCGATGTTTCTCAACAAAAGCGAAGGTTTTAGCCAAAGAAAAAAATTTCGAAAATACCTCGGGACTGGGGGGTGTCAGAGGTGCAAAATAGCTCGGGACGTGACGGATTAAATTTTGGTACAGACATAATTGGATAATTACATAAAATCTCCTCAGGTGCATCAAAACTATTCTGACACACACCAGTCCAGACGTATTTTCCATCTTTCTTAAGCAACTCAGTGAGATGGGCCACTATTATTGCAAAGTTCTTCAAAAAATGACAGTACTTACCAATACTGAAGAGGAATCTCCGAAGCTCGTGCCTGTTTTGTGGTGCCTTAAAACTCTTTATTATCTCCACGTTAAAGTCAGGGGGGCATACACAACCTTGACCAATCACATAACCAAGGTATTGAACTTGTGCACAAACACACTCGCACATCTTTAAATTTACCATAAGGTGAGCCTCAGAAAGCCTGGACAGCAAAATACCTGGTTCTCTTAAGTGGCTTTCCCAGTCATTGGTAAAGACTACTACATTATCCAAGTATTCCACACAATATTTCATACCACTGACAACCATGTTCATTAATTGTTGGAACATTGCCGGCGTGTGTTTCATACCATACGGCATCACATTACACTGATATGTTTGTCCATCTGCCACAAAACACCAGACTTCCTTAGCCCGTTTGGTCAATAGCATTTGCCAGAAGACTTTCTTGAGATCTAAATCTGTGATATAAATAGACAAGCCAATGTGATCGATGCAGTCCTCAAGCTGGGGCAATGGGTATGAATCAGGCTTGGTTAGTGCATTCACCCATCTGTAGTCTATGCAAAATCTTGCAGTGCCGTCTGGTTTAGGCTGCATCATCACAGGAGAACTCCAGAGACTAACACAGGGGGAGATAAACCCATGGTCCAACATATAACTGAGCTCCCGATGCAGCACACCAACACACTGAGGACTAATTCGATAAGGGGGCAACTTCACAGGAATGGTGTCACTCACATCCACGTCATGCTGAATCCAGTCGGTCATCCCAGGGGCACTGCTGAATACTTCCTTTTAAGGTGACAAGAGGGCAACCTTCTGTGATGCTTAGTCACTAGGCAGATGTGCTAACTTGGAGTTGAGAGTGGATTCCACCTCATCATTCTTCACCACCTCAAACAAGCCGCTTTCAATACCCTCCTCAGCAGTAGCAGTTGCGGAGACAAGGTGTACAGGAGACGGAGAATCTGGTACACGATGGTACAGCTTCAGTATGTTTGCACGGCACAGTTGGTGCTTCTTCCTTCTGTTGGGGGTCTCCACCAGGTAGTCAGTGTCCCCAATACACCACACTACAGGGTAAGGACCACTAAACTTAGCGGCCAGCAGCTGACCCTGCAGTGGCAGCAACACCAAAACCTCGTCATCAACCTTAAACTCCTTCAGCCTGGCCTTTCAATAGTACCACACCTTCATGTTATCCTGAGCCTGCTTGAGATATCCTGGGACAGCTCCAGAGCCTCACTCATATGGGTCTTTAAATTCTGCATATAATGGAGAAAGCTGTGGCACTCGGCGAGGTTACTGCTCCAAGTCTCTTTAACCAAGCTCAAGGGACCCCAAACTCGATTGGCAAACACGAGCTCATTAGGAGAGAAACCCAAACTCTTCTGGGGGACTTCCCTCGTAGCGAACAGGAGGAACGGCACACCACAGTCCCAGTCCTTAGAGTGCTCCAGACAGTACTTGCGGAGCATATTCTTGAACATCTGGTGGTAATGCTCCAAGGCACCTTGCATCTCTGGATGGTCTGTACTGCTCTTGATGTGTGTGCTGCCAAGTTGAACTAACGACTGCTGGAAGATTTTGGAAAGGAAAATAGACCTTCTATGTGACTGAATCTTCAGAGCCAAACCAAACATTGTGAAGAAATTTAGCAAAACTCTAACCACTACCTCAGCTTTGATAGAACATAAGAGTATCGCCTCAGGATACCTCGTGGAGGGGTCAGTGATAATGAACAGATATGTGTTACTTCTAGACATTGGGGGCAAGAGTCCCACCATATCAATAATTAACCAGGAAAAAGGGGGATCAATGGCAGGAATGAGGAAAAGAGGGGCCTTAGGGACAGACTGATTCGGCCTACGCACTACTTGACAGATATGATAATGTTTGACAAACTTAGCCACGTCTGCTGCCATGTGGGGTCAGTAGAACTCCACATTCAGCCTCTCCTTGGTCTTCGTTACACCCATGTGACATGCAAATGGAGTAGAATGGGCCAGTTGAATTAACTCCTGCCTGCACACATTACGTACTACGATCTGATGGTAGTCCCACGTCCCATCATCTCCATTCACGTGTGGAGGTCTCCACCATCTCCACAAAATCTCATCTTTCATATAAAAACATCCACCCTTCTTTTTCTCAAAACCATCCACCGCACACAACTCCAACCTCTGAATCTCCTGGTCTCCAAACTGCAACTCCATTAACTTCTCAATGTTCACCTCCTCTAATGGAACAGGTGGAATATCTTCCAAAGAACCCATAAATGTATCCGCCAAAGATACCTCATTGTCATTGTTTCATGTCCTCGGACGTAGGACTAACTGTTGCCTCTGGTATGATAACGCAGGGCACACTACAAGCTGCCTTCTCCTGCCGACTCCTCTCTGCATGTGACATGGACCTAGTCACTGCACAAACTGGGAATACCTCTGCATCATTGGGATCAACCTTCAGGGGAACTTTGGGCACTGGCATCTCTGACAAAACTGGAATGGTAATCTCCTCACCTCCCACTAATCATTGCCAAGTATTAAATCAACCCCACTCTCTGGTAAATAATCTACAACACCCAATCGTGCCGATCCATCAAACAAATGACATTTAACCTCACAAGAAACTAGCAGCACAGTCTTTGCACCCGTTACTCCCCTAATCAGAACTAACTCTCCTCCTACAACATCAAAAACTTCATTGTTTGGCCTTAACCACAAAGAAACTGAAGAACCAGTGTCACGAAAAATGCATACAGGATGCTGCACGTCATTAATCTTCACCGAACCAGAATACAGGTAGGGGGCATATGAAGAAGCAGGGGCAACACTGCTCGTCACCCCCTGTACCACACCTTAAGCAGTGGGCTCCGACACAACTGTGGCCTCCTTCTTCCCACCTTCCGCAACAACATCAATCCTAGAAGGGAGTAGAACATCAGAGGTTTCCTGACTAACAACTGGGGAATCAAACTGAAGGGGTAACCATAGGAGCTCCATGAGAAACAAAGCTCACTGGCTCCACAACACCTGACTTTCACCATCATCTATCTACAATGTGACCTGGCCTCTTGCGATGTTAGCAAGTAAATGGGCAGTGTGTAGGTTTGGGGAAAATGTGAGGTATATTAGGTTTGGTGTGGAGTAATTCGTGGAGTTGGGCCTCTGAGATGGTTGTTTGGGGAGCTGAGAGAGGTAAAGCTTCTGAGGAACACTCCGAGGAATTTCCGTACCCTTATTCAAATTCTTAAACAATAAATAATCGTCTACATAAACTGCAGCTTCAGCAGCATTCTTAACTTCCTATCAACAAGGTAAGTTCTTGAATCTGCATCAGTCTTACCAAGGAAGTTTGCGAGGATAACACGTTCCTTAAGCTTAACATAAGATTCTAAGACATCCTCACTTCGCATCCACTGATTAAAAGCATCAGTCATCCGCCTACTGAAATCTATAAAAGTGTCATGAGGGCGCTTCCTACAATTCCTAAATTTCTGTATGTAAGCTTCAGGTCTCATTTCGTATGCATGCAGTATGGCTTTCTTTAATACCTCATAATCCTGTGATTCTTGGTGGCTAAGATTGTCATAGGCCTTCAGTGCTTTACCTTTGATTACCGTCTGAACTAGAGATGACCAGCTGCCTCTGGACCACTTGTTACCTGTAGCAATTTTCTCAAAGCGGTCAAAGAACTCCAGGACTAAGCACTCATCGAAGGGGGGGAACTAATTTAGTGGGTTCAACGGCCCTAAATTCTGAAAAAGAATGGGGAAAATAAGTTCAGGCACTTGGGCAATTCATACGCATTTCATAGTTAAGCTTCATCTGCTCCAGTTTTATTTACTCCTCCTGTTGTTTACTATTCTCCTCCTCCTTCTTCCTCTGAAGCTGTAGTTTAAGCTGTAACGTCTTATACTCATGATCGCACTTTGCCTGATCTGCATCAATAAATTCTTTCTGCTGGATGACAGTGTCCTCAACTAAACTATCATGGGATGAATGAACTGATCTAGAAACTGATTCAAGGTCTGACAAGGATGCAAGGACTTCGTATGGATCTGTGCCAAACAGTCGGTGGCAAATTAAATTACCTAATGGGAAGGCATTACCTAACTAACTCTGAATTTCAGAGCTTGGGCAACTAGGATTAACTTCTGCATCTGCATCCTCCTAACTTTAGCCTCCATTGGTCCTGAGATGATAAAGTTAAATGCATCCTGCTGACTCACAATATGTACAGGCACCACAGTAACATCACTAGTTGTCCCCTCAATGATGACATACAACCACAATGACACAGTAATAAACAAAATATCAGGGTATTATCCTGGCGAGGTAAAGTCAATTTATATGTTACGAGATGGGAGATAGGGAACACTAGATAACTAAATCTGACAGTGTAAGGAAACTGAGAAAAAACAATGTAAGTGAAAAGGGAAATGATCAAATAATTAAATAATGAAAAACAACAAAAAACACCGACCCTAATCTTGTAACACAGATCCGAAAGTAAAATAATTAGCTGGCATTAACAAGGGCAAAGTAGACATGGTGAAAAATACCTAATATAATACAAGCTGATAATATTTACAAAATTTACAGAGACAATAAAACACAAAAGACTGAGAAAAACGTCACCTGATTATACCCTGAATAATCGTACCAAAGTCTGGGAACAAACTTGCCAGACAAAAGAAATCAAATCATACAAAAAGAGAAAACTAAACTGCACTCTATACTTACCACAAATAATAATAATACAGTAACAACAATACTTGCAATTGGATGCTGATACGAAGTGAAAAGATGTTCAGAAATACATACAACACACAAAATACTGCTTCTCCTCCCTCTCTTATCTACAGTCCAAACACTCCCTCTCTCGATGCCAATCCCGCAGAAAATTCTCTCTCCATCCAAAATTCCCTTCATGTATATCCTCTGGCCGTGTACCCACATCAACCCGCAGCTGCAGGCCACACGAGAAATATACGGAATAGAGTTAAGTGAATTAATCTCTCCCCCATACTCCAAACATTATATCACTGGTGAATATAAATCTTTATGTCGCCAATTTATGCTCCACCGGAAGTCACTGATATTACAAAAAATTTTAGTAACACCCGCGTCGAGGGAGCAAGCAGAATTAACTAAGATTTTATAAATGCATGCATACTGACACACAAAAACATGATAGCCAGTGCATGTGCATGGATGCTAGTGTACACAGCATTGACGCACACACCTCGCCTGGCGACATGCACACATTATACACACACGTATAATATACACAATATATACACAAAAATATATAGACATTCTTACACATGTAACTTTACTTGTATGTGTGTGTACGTGTGTGAATATGTATACATGCACATATGTATGTGTGTGTACATATATGTGTATGTGTAAGTAGGTGTGACGCAATACACCAACATCCCACAGGCATCACCGGGGCGTGGGGAGAGCTGTGGCATGAACAGCGTCGGTTCCTCCTCCACAAGCTACGTGACTTGGGCTTCGGCAAGACCAGCTACGAGCCCATCATGATGCAGGAGATTACCGAGATGCTGGACCATATCACCAAGCAGGGGGACAAGCCAATCACAATGAAGGTATCATACTTAAGGTTTGGGTGGGTTGGATTGGGTTGGTTTGGTTGGATTAGGTTAGGTTAGGATGGGTTGACTTTAGTCTGATTAGGGTAACTTAGCTTGGGTTAGTCTAGTTCGGTATTGGGAACATTCCATCACAATGAAGATAGGCTAGGTTAGGTCCTGAATAAGCCCTGGCATGCAATTATTATCAACGATGGGTATTAGCGCCACAGTGGTGAAGTTGTTGGTGTTCCTTGTGCTGCTTTACCCCGGTCTGTCTGGCCGAGCAGATCCACTGACCACATGCAAGCAGCTGCCTTCCTGTGACTAACAGCCTCACCAGGGTCGGAACAGGTCCTTAAACATGGCAAGGGTCAGGAAAAATGGAGAGAAAATGAACTGTGTATAGGGGATATATGTGAGAAGTAGTTTCAAACTGGACTATGGCTACATGGTAAATGTGGTTGAGTTCCCCTCCTGGAAGTGTTGCTCAAGGACAGGTACCAGCCATGGCCCATGTCACTTCATGGCAGTCCCTCCCGAGACGATGGTAACCACCCATCTCCTACCTTTCTGACGGGCTAACAGGTGCTACACCTTGCACGAGGGTGACCCGGAACTATGCGGAGCAGGGGTCTCCATCTTCCTTGAGACAGAAACATGCTCCACCTTCATACCTCTAGTGGTGATATGTGGAGATGCGTATCCAGCTGGAGGACTGCTGGCCTCAGGGATTGGAAAAAAATGCCTAGAATGCAAACAGACTGTGGCATTGTTAAAATAAGTTACGAGCTAAGGGGCATCTTTTTCATCTAACACAAGGACTTTGCCTTTTCCTTTAAGATCTCAGCTTAGTAATACTAGGTGACATAAGAAGCTTCGTAGCTCCATTTTCTTGGCGATTTATTTTGCATATTACACATGAATAACATATAAGAGAATACTGAAGTGTAATGCACTGATTAATTTACAAAGGAAGAGGTGTTTCCACATCTATAAACGAATCACGACACGGCTTTGCTTTCCCAACACAGCGGCTGTTCCATCGATCTACGATAAATGTGCTGTGGATGATGATGATGGGCAAGAGGTACCCCTACGGCCACGTCAAGCTGAATAAGACAATAGAGACGTTCATCCAGCTAGCAGACTTGGACCTTTTATCCCCCGTGTGGTACCTGCCTAATATCTGCAAATACGTGTCATACATCCCAGTCCTGAAGAATGAACTCGCCAGGGTGAACAAGATCAAAGCTTTTTTAGAGGTGAAGGAAGTGGCGAAATACTTCCGGTGGGGAATGATGAGTAGAAGTTATATATATATATATATATATATATATATATATATATATATATATATATATATATATATATATATATATATATATATATATATATAGAGAGAGAGAGAGAGAGAGAGAGAGAGAGAGAGAGATGCAAGTACTGAAGATCAAAAAATATGTCAGAGGTAAAAATGAACGTGATTAAAAGAATCACTTCACTGCAAAGTCGTCTTTCCGACTCCATTCTTTCTGCCCTCCAGGGGTGTTCCTTAGTTCAGTGTCTTTTTACTGTGGAGAGGATAGATATAACCTTCGTTAACCCCTTCACTATGACACGTCCTAATTTCAATATGGGGCAAGAAAAGTGGAAAAGACGTGTTCGTGTTGAAGGACTCTCTCTCTCTCTCTTTGCATGTATGTATTCATGTCTAAATGTATGCCACAAACATATCACCTCCATGTCGCGCTGTCCTTCTCCATCAGGCTGCCCTCTTTCCATCTCACGCCACCTTCATTCATCCACCTCTCCTCCCCAACCCTCACATCCCCTATACTTCTTCATCCCACCCCTCCACCTCGTCGTTGGTCTTCTCTTCCCCTCTCTCTTTCCATCTCACACCAATCTCATCATAAAACAGTGTTGCCACTCCTTGGGTTTTTCTACTAGATCTTGGGTTTTTTGCTTCGACCTTGGAGTCTTGGAGTTTTTTCCTAAGAATCTAATAAATCTTGGAGTTTTTGTTATGTGTATCAAAACAAAATATTTTGATGTGAATACTGTAATAATATAGTGCTGTATATCATTAAACGTAAAAATCTGTATGCTTAATCAATTGGAAAGGAAAACAATTATGTTCGGTGACGATAAAATATGAGTCATGGACTTGTTTTTCATCACTGAAGTTCAACGAGGTATGGCCGGGAGTGGACACGTACACACGACTGTACTGACTCTGGACAGGTTCAGTTCGCGGCCAGTATCTGGGAAACACTGCGTTTTTAACGACAGCCGTTCAGTTTGCTGTAGATCGCGGAGGTGTATACATGTCGCATGGTAAGGATCAAGCCAATTGAAGAACAATGACTTGGAGAATCCTAGCTGCAGTGGTGATAAAACTCCACCAAAAAAGAGAAGAAAGTTGTGGTACCACCAACCATTTAATAGTGAGTGGTTAACTGACCCTGAGTTAAAAGACTGGATTAAGCAGGATCCAAATGATAAATATGTTGTACATTGCAAGGTTTGTGATTCGAAGTTGAAGAATTGCAACAGAACTGGGTTAATGAACCACAAAGCTACACCTAAGCATGTGAAAAACTATGAATCAAAGAAAAAATGTGTGAATATTCAACAATTCATGAAGAAACCAGTGGAAGATTCGCAGAATAAAGTGCATAATGCAGAGTTATTGTTGTCTGCATATATGGCAGAACATGGAATGGCATTTTCCCAAGCAGATCATCTAATTGAGGTAATGAAAAGGATGTTTCCCGAATGTGACACTGCCAAGAAAATGACTATGAAAAAAACAAAGGCCTCATATGTGATGCAGGATGGACTAGCATGGGAAGAACGCAAAGAAATTGCAGAAATCTGCAAGAAGAATAAGTTTTCTTTAATTATTGACGAAAGCACTGACGTATCAGTGGCCCAGATACTTGCAGTCATGGTAAGATACTTTGACAAAAACAAGTGCAAAGTGACAGATGCGTTATTAGACATTCTGGAAGTTGAAGATGCCAGTGCAGAGGGTCTGTACAAGGCTGTAAAAAAACTGTTTCAAAGCAAAGACATACCACTTACAAACATTATTGGTTTTGCCAGCGATAATTGCTCTACAATGATGGGTGTACGCAATGGATTTCAGGCACTCTTGAAGAGAGATATACCATCTGTATTCATTCTTGGTTGTGTATGCCATTCTTTCGCACTGTGTGCTAAACCATGCATGTGCGCATTTGCCGTCCTTCCTTGAAACCTTCCTCAAGGACGTTTGCTGTTACCTTTCACGAAGTAGTAAGCGTCAGCATCAATTTGAACTGATTCAAGAGGTCGTTCAGAGTCCCAAGCATAAGATGATAAAACTTTCACAGACTCGGTGGTTATCAAGAGGTCAAGTAATATCACGAGTGCTGGAGCAGTGGGATGCCCTCCTGCTATTTTTTCAATCGGAATCTACTTCAGATCAAGTTGATGGGGCATCACAAATATATAAAACTATGGCAAATCGGGGAACTAGACACATGTTGTTATTCCTGAACTACATTCTTGGAAAAGTGGATAAAATGAACAAAGAATTCCAAGCAGAATACTTTAGGCTTAGCACACTGTACTCTTCGATTGCTGATGAATATCGAAGCATCCTTAGTATGTTTGTTAACCATGAAGTGTTAGAGAGTCAAAAGCTGTCTGTGATTAACCCTCATGATGTATCAGTATACCTTGACATGGACAGTATAAATCTCGGTGGAAGATGTCAATCTCTGCTACTGAAAGAACCACTTGGTGAAAGTAAAAAAAGGTTCCTTGTTGACTGTCAGAAAGTTTTAGTAGAACTGTGTGCGCAGATAAAGAAGAGATTTCCCCTAGAAGAAGATGGTGTCCTAGCACAGCTTACTATTATTGACCCAAAAGTTGCTCTATCTCCGCTGCAAAATGCTAAATCAATTGTACAATTGGCTGTTCATTTCCCCACACACTCGTGAAAGAGCCAGACCTTGATGACTTACAAGAGCAGTGGCAAGATCTGTTGCATGCCAAGGCTAGTCTTCGAAATTTGAACCTGTCACCAACCTCTTTTTGGCAAGAATTACTTGAAGTAAAAGATGGAAACAATGAAGCAAAGTTTTCTACTATTGCAACATTCATGCGAGATTTATTGGCCTTGCCACATTCATCTGCCGCAGTTGAGCGGATGTTTTCTAAGATAAACATTGTTAAAACCAAGCATTCTAACAGGTTATTAACCGAAACTGTTGCAAACCGTATGCTTGCAAAGCAAGCAGTCGCTCGGCAGGGAGGGTCTTGCTGCAATTGGAATCCATCTAAATCTCTACTAAGTGACATGAAAAGTGGAAAATGTCACATGCGCTATACAGAGAGGTGTTCCAAGTCAGAAGTGGCAACTCTGCACCCAGAAGATGCCAGCAGTGATTCGGAAGAACTTCCACTACAAGTATACATGCATTAAATACGTACTGTACTGTATAAATCCCAGGTAAGACGTTGAAAGTATATACATATTTTCGAGACTTTAACACAAGGTAAATGTTCGGGTACGGTGAGAATGAACATCTTGGGTTTTTTAGGTCAATCTTGGAGTTTTCTGAGGTGCAATCTTGGATCTTTTTAAATTCTGGAGTGGCAACACTGTCATAAACCTTTCCATCCCACCCCTCCACCTCGGTTTCAGTCGTCTCCCCCTCTCCCCTTCCTTCTCAAAGCAGTCTTATTCATATACCACTTCATCCTCGGTCTCGCTCCCCTCCCTCCTCCACCTCATTCACATAAACATAGTTCTCGTTTTTCAGGAGGAGATTAAAGAGTGTATTGCTAGCGATGACTTCGACACCAACAACTCTGTGGTTTCTGCTTATGTTCGAGAGATAGAGCAACGGAAGAATACCACTTCATATTATACCAGTAAGATCGTGAGAATCTTTGCTTTTTCTATACCCACGCTTGTGATAGCGGGTTCGAGGTAATGTTTTGCTCGCCATGTCTGTGTGTGTGTGAACGAGAGAGAGAGAGAGAGAGAGAGAACGCAATAAATCCTTTTAGATTCTCTTTACATCTTGAATTTGGCTCCCTGTTTTCCTGTTTTTATTTTTTCTTGGAGGGAACAATTAACCGGCTTCTAGCCTTTGGTTCCTTCCTCTTATATATATATATATATATATATATATATATATATATATATATATATATATATATATATATATATATATATATATATATATAAACTTGTTGGAAGGTCTGAGGATCTTCCAAGGGGATGGCCTTTTTTTAGAACAAGAGATATGGTCAAGGTCACATGAAAATTTCAACTTAAGCTTTTATCCAATTAGGTGGAATGGTTAAGGATACGGCAAGGATAAAGTGTTTCAACCTTGAGATCAATCATTCAATGGTCAGTTCCATAGTACCAGGTTAGCTGCCTGGCCCTATAACTCAAACTGCTTTGATTCGGTCTGGACCAAAATTTGTGGAAGCGCTGAAGGTCAAAGAAGGGCGAAGTGATCCAGTTTTAAGGACAATAGGTCAAAGACCAAGAGCATAGGGATATGTCAACTCAAATACTTTTGCTTCAGTTTGGAGCAAGCTTAGTTGATGGGTTGAGGGTCAGACAGATAAGCACAGTGATTAGTTTTTGAAAACAATAAACTGAGGGTCAAGATCGAACGGCAAGGTCAAATGTATAGTCCTTAAAACAACTGTAGTGCGCAGTTGTACCCTTGTCTGTCTGTCCGTCCATCTCTCTCTCTCTCTCTCTCTCTCTCTCTCTCTTACTGTGTCCGAATCTGGGCATACAGACAGGGTTTAAACTGATCTAAATTGGCGCTTTATCCTAACTATGGACAAAAACATGGAAACTGGCAGAAGCATCTTTGTAGCATCACTTCCTTAGCGATATGTTTTGCACACTACAACTGAACATTCTCTTCTATGTTATTTACAGTATATCACTTTTAATAATGGCATAGTTTGCATCATTGACAAACAAGACGATACTGAAGTGTAAAGTGCAGAATAAAACTAAGATATCTGAAGTCACTCATAATGCCATTCTAATTGCCGGTGCTTGTCATAGTGGAGCAGCTGACGTCTCTGATTTGGGACATGTTCTTGGCGGGAATGGACACCACGTCCTCCACCCTCAGTATGGGCGTCAAGCTACTGGCAGAAAACCCAGACGTCACCAAGAAGATGCAGGACGAGCTGGACGCTGTGGTGGATAAGGGTACATTGCTCAGTTTTTCTCATATGGGACGGTGAGTAAATTAAAAGAAGAGAATGACAATGAGTGATGTAATTTCCCGTAGATATAACTACAGGCAGTTTGCAAAAAAATGGAGGAAGGGGGGCAAGTATCTCAAGTACATCGTATTCTTACCAAGGTTCCACAAAATGTGTCATTCCCTTTTACAACACAAGAAAGTGTGAACAATACAATTATGAAATGTTAATTGCAGATCTTTACGAGTTCATTATTTCACATATGGTTTGCCAGCTAGTGAATCCAACCATCATCATCTGTCCTGATCCAATAATATGTTTCTAGACCTACCTCTTCAGATGATAACTGGCAATGTAGACCCAGCTTCAAGGGCATGCAAGACTGATTTTTTTCGTATCTGTGGAGTGTAAAATCTAATACAGATACTGTCTTCTGTTAAAGCTTTAGTAAATTTTAGTAGCCGGTGTTCGTCAAACAACAAAGCAATAGAAGCGGATGTGCCTTATTGTTTAATTGTCTGGCTGTCCCCCGATGTTCAGTGCCGTTTAATTTCCTCCTACAGTCAATAATATACGATTCTGGTGTCATTAGATTTGTGATTTCATGATACCTAAACGTAAGATTCATACAGCCAGAGTTTAGACTGCCTTAACCTTACTGCCTACCTGCCAAACTACCTACCTACTAAATCACTTATCCTCACCCCACTACCTACCTACCAACCAGCTCATCGTCTTCAACCTGTCTCCACACCCCTCACCTCTTCTGTCCCTATCCGCCTTTCCCTTTCCCCTCACCCCTCACTCCTTTCCCTTAATGCCTCTCTCTCCTTCAGCCCCTACCCCCTCTTTACCTCACGCCCTTACTCTTTACACCTAACCATTACCCCACCCACATTACATCAGCCCCTCTCCTAGCCTTTCTCCCCTCACCCCTCTTTACCGCACGCCTCACTTATTTGGCCCCTCTCCCTTATTCAACCCCTCCGTCAAGAAATTTTCTTACCCCTTACCCCTCTCTGCCTTACACCTCACCCCTCTCCCCGCTACAGCCTGCCTTACATCCAAGCCACCATAAACGAGATACAGAGGGTGTTCAACTTGGCTCCCTATAGCTTGCTTCACTATGCAACCGCCGACTGCATGCTGTGCGGCTACTACATCCCCAAAGGTAGGTACATTTAAGAGTACAATAGCTTTCATCAGGTACGAGTAGCTGCTTGATGGCTTGAACACTAAAATTCCCTGCCGTTGTGAAAGAGAATGCCAAACTAGCCACGACCGTGACACGACTAATGGTGACGTTATTAACATTGCCAGGTTTCTGTGATGTACTCAGTTTAAAAAAAAAAAATCTTCTGGCGGTAGCTGACATGATATACCGGTACCAGAGTTGCTCCAACCATGAGAGAGATAGTGATATTTGCAGGCACTATTTTGCTGATAAAAGGCGGAAATAAATATCAACTAATCCGGTGACGTAATTTATTGATTTAGTCTTGTTACCTCTAAAGGATTTCATTAAGCTTCTGGAAGCCTTCTTGCAGTGGAGGACAATACTACTACTACTACTACTACGACTACGACTAGTAGTCGTAGTAGTAGTAGTGATGGGAGTAGTAGTAGTAATAATGATGGTGGTGGTGGTGGTGGTGGTGGTAGTAGTAGTAGTAGTAGTAGTAGAAGTTGTAGTAGTAGTAGTAATTTTAATCCGTTTCTTTTTGTTTCGTAACACAATTACATAGGCATAGATGTTATAAGATTATATTATACCACATATGTTTTACTTGTCATATTTGGTACATGCTTTGGAATATCAGTGCCCACAACTAACCAGTCTAACTCCAGCCTTAAACTTACATACAGTATTATGGTTAATATACGTGATAGCATTTTGATTTAATCAAACTGATCTGTTTTTCTTCGCAGCTGTTTATAAATAATATAGAATAAGATGACAGTCTACTGCACTGTATAAGTGTGATAAAAAATAAAGTGATTTAAAATTGTGCAACTTTATGAGAACAAAATACATAAACAAAAATGAATGTCAGTGCTGTATAAGTTGATTTTTATGAATTGTTATAGAAGAAACCGAATGATAATGTTACAAATCTTACCAAATGATAAGAAATCTATAATGAAATTCATAAGAATTATAAGTATTTAAAAAACATACTAGATATAAATTATAGGAAAGAATAAATAAAAACAATAAGATCGTAAAAGCAAAAAGTAAAAAAAAAAAAAAAAATTCATCCGGTAAAAGCACTTGAAATGAAAAGAAAAAATAAATAACCAAAAAGAATAATAATAGCTACAAAAATAGAAAGTAAATAATATAAAATCCACACTGCATAAAAAGGAAATATAATAAAAAGTTTTTAATTAAAAACAAAAAAACTAAATCAATCCCATACCACAATAACAAAGCCACTAATATCCAAAGAAAATACTTGGACCTCGCCTGTCCTCATGTCTTTGTACCCAAATTCTTCGAGAGGTTAGGATATCCAAGCTTTCTCCTAGGATATCTATGCTCTATCCTTTCTGAACAGGGCAACAGCACTGTTGATCAGCATGCCATTTATTAAATAGAGAATATTACTCCTAATAAGACTGTGAACTTTCATTAGTCTCTTGACATTCCTTGCTTGGATCAGAGCTACGTGATATCTCAGTAACAACTAATTGCAGTTTCTGGCTGTAATATGAGTACTAACGTATACGGGAACACCATTCATTCATTTCAAAGCTTCACTGAAAGCGACTTCGAAGCACTGAAAAATATTTGTTTAAAACCTGTATAACAATTCCCCAATGGAGGGCCATAACTTGGAAGGCAGTATGAATTACACAAAAATATAGAAGTATCAATATTTACATGCTTAAAATCTCTTTTGAAAAAGCTGTTAAAAGAAGCATAAAAATTATTAAGTCTAAAATCTATATAATTAAAATCATTAAAATTACATAAAGTATGGTGACCTAGATATTACACTGTACAACTTCTATCTGATCATTTTTCAGCTTTACCAATTCACTGAAAAAAGACTTTTGATTAAAATGAATGCATTTTGTCTTGTTTTTGTTGATAATCAAGTTATGACCTTCCAGTGTGGAACACAATAATGCTTACAAGCTCACCAAGTATGCCAGTGACCCAGCAAGAAGTACTAACTCATTTGCATATAGTATGTTCCGGCTGGTATGTAATATACTAAGTTCCCCAGCTGGTCACTTCCCGCAGCTAAATTTTGCTGCCACGGCAGGCGGCGGGAATGTGGTGGTAACCTGTGAGTCAGAAGCAATGGTAGCGTGCAGGTGAATCAGATTAAAACTGGAGCAGATGTGTTTTCTCTCTTTATTACGCCACAGAAAGATAAAACTGCGACAAGAGAATGTGTCAGAGTAGTACGTCTCCTTCTTACGAAAGCTGAAAGTAATCTGACTGCCTCTCTCTGCCTCCAGCCTGGGAACAGGCTTAGGTCAGCTAATTTAGAGATGCCATATCCCTTAGACATACTAGGATATGTACAGTTGCGAGCAGATGACTGGAGGCCACCTAGTCCACCAACATGTTGGAGTTTTTTCTGGTAACAGTGGTGGGTATGAACTTGACCGAGATTCAGTCGGCTGTTCTGTCGAAACAAACCCAGTGATAATTTGTCAATGTGCTGTTCTAACTGGTCCCCAGTCAATATCATGGAAGTAAACATATTATACTGATAATGATTAATTTGTCACACACATGGTAGATATATTTATAACCATAATATTACAACCTAGGCGTCCAAATAGTGGTGCGTTCATTCATGCAAGACACACGGGTATCGGTACTGATTTATTTTGTTCGTCTATCGTCGTGAACCAAACAACCTTTACCAGTTTTCAAGAGACGTGCCGTAGGATTATAAGCTTCCCCGCAACCTAGCATGATCACAAATAATTCGTGATGTCCTTCTTCCCGCCTCGTCAACCTGAGACACATAAACCTGTTATCAGCGAATCTGATGCAACTGGGAGAGTTAAAGGTGCATACCACAGTTATTGCTATAGAAGGGGAAGCAGGAGGTGGGACTGAGAAGGGTGGTGGGTGAGGAAGGGCTGGGAGAAGGAGGAGGATGT
>NC_136975.1:12703375-12748375 GCF_032717465.1 Coenobita brevimanus | reverse complement strand
GACATACATGGAAATCAAGAAAGGAAGCCTTACACTTCTCAGACTCTTCCACAGTCGTTTCTGCTATATGCCTTTTGTCATCCGACACAACTAGCACCTCTGGACCCTCATTTAGAATGACAAGTGTGTTGTTAGTAGCAGCAAAAGGGAAAGGAATGAACTTCCATGCATGGTGTGTTATAGCATTTCTCATAGGTACCCATATCAGGATGCCATCATGTGTCAACTGGGCTTCCAACAATGGGTAATATTCCAGTTGACTCATACCAAAAAGTGGCGTAAGTCCATGCTTCACCATAGCTACAAGAGCATTGATTAAAACACGAGTAGGAAGCAATTAAGCATTAACGCTATTCGAACTTGAATCGATAAAGCCGTCCACCATATTGGCTGCATGCAACTCCAAAGCAGTGACTGACTCATTGCGAGCATGTAAGTACTCAGTGATTAACACTAAGTTAGTTAGGGTTGGTAGGTTAGTTCGGATGTTGTTCACAACTCCTACGAGATGGTTGATAGTCTCATTTAGTGAACTCACCTAATTGTTCATACGTGTGTACAATTAGCCTGTTATTTGCCTTAGCCGCCAATGCCAAATCATGCATCTGTCTGCCCAATTGCACTACGTCCTTGTCTAGCGCCGTACAAAGAGCTTTTGAGACAGGATACCTAGAAGGTCCACAAGTCCTCTCTTGGTAAGTGCATGTACATGCTGGGAAAGATCAGAATCTGCACTAGGTACAGCAACATGTAATTTAGTGAGCCCGTCTGTGAGCCTATCTGTATGTCCAGTCTGAGGCCCGACTATTCAATGCAAGGTTTGTACGAAAACTTCACTGTCAGAGGTCATCAGCTGTGGGTCCGGGTTAAATGACTTTTCTATTTCCAACAGTTGCTGTTTGAGGTTAAATAATCCCTCGAAGGCATCTTTAACAGCACCTGAAGCTTGGAGGTAGTCTTCCATTGGATAGTGGACGCATACTGCATCTTCTACCACCATGACTTCTCCTAGTGGGTTCTTCAGGGCTCCAGGCATCAGTGCAGTCTTGTCCATGTCCGACATCGTTCCAGATGTCCACCCCAAGCAACGCGCGAGGAGTACAAGCCACAGGCACATTTTCTGCAAGAGAAGATACTCCCTTAAATGCCCTTGCTGTGGGATCATAGCTTGCTGCGATACTCTTGGTTAGGGATAGGTACGGACGATGACATAGACTGCGATGAAGACAGAGGGGACAACACTTCAGATGCTTGGTTAGTTAGGCCTAGCTCTTGACTTACTGGTTTGATCCTGTCAGCATGTACTATCTCCTGAGTTGCATTAGCATCATCCCTTATTCTATAAGTATGTCTATGCACTCGTTCCATTATGGTACATAGTCTGCGTAACTCAGGTTTGAGCTTGGAAGTTCTGTCAGGATTGTGGATCATTACCTTCTGGCCTACCTCCAGCGTCTTTTCTTGGCTACCTTTGTGTTGTTTTGCCATCATCTCCGCTCTTGAGACTTTTAATCTTTTCCGTACCTCACTATGTATGAAACGGAACTTTGCAAGTTGGACATTGTTGTAGTCCGCTTGATTGTCCACTGGAGTAGGAGGTCCAGCTAGCAAATCATAGGGTAACACCTTCTCCTCCCCATAAAGGATGTAATAAGGAGACTTCCCAGTTGAATTGTCTGAGGAGTTGATGGCCGCTGCTACGTGCTGTAACCAGTCTTGCCAGTTATCCTCCAATAAGTTGATCGCTGGTCTCAAGACTTCCAATATCTTCCTGTTTGTTCTCTCCATAAGGCCATTGCACTTGGGACTGTGAGGCGTAACAAAGACTTGCTTTACCCCATATGTATGACAGATTTCTTGTAATGCTTGGTTACGAAACTCACTGCCGTTATCGCTGAGCAATACCTTGGATGTAGAGTATGGACAAATCACTGAAGTTACAAAAGCGTGCACCACCTCCTCTGCAGTTTTCTTCTGTAAAGGTGCTAAAACAGTGAATCGTGAAAAATGGTACACTACCACTAACACATAGTGTGAGCCTTGACGACTTCATGCATTGACAATAGATCATTGGAGACTGTATCCCAAGGTTTTCTGGTAGGGGATACTCCAAGATGGGGATTGGAGGTCCAGCCGTTCCTCGGATTTCCGCACACTTGATAAATTGACTAACATTGGCTTTTATGCCCTTCCTCATGGTCGGCCAATAGTACTTCTTTCTTGCCTCACGTATGCATCTGTCGCGTCCGGGATGACCCGCTTGAGGCACGTCATTAACCAACTGTAACACGGCTCGCTGTAGAGTAGCAGGAACATCCAACTGATATATGGTGTACTTCCCTGGGGGTGTCTTATACAAAAGACCCCATTGAAGGTGGAAGTGAGTCATTGGTACCGGAAGTTCAAGTACACAAAACTCGTCGCCAGACTCCAAGGCATAGATGACTTGAGACCATATCGCATCCTTACGTTGTTCCTCTTTTACCGTGTCCAAGGAATACCCAGCAAGAGGGATATCCTTAAATATGGCAGCAGCAATGTTTCTACTCAGCGCATCAGCAACAACATTTTGACAGCCAGGTAAATATCTGACCTCTGAGTCAAACTCCATTACCTTGCTGTACCAATGCGTGACCTTACCCTGCAGGTTCTTCCCTCTGAACGAGTCACGTATGGGTGCATGGTCAGTTAAAACAATTATCCGGTAGCCGAAGATGATATCCTGGAAATGACTTAACACCCACAAGACTGCTAATGTCTCCAAGTGTGTCAGTGAATAAATCTTTTCTGGGGATCTTAGTGCCCTACTGGCATACACAATGGTGTGTGTTTTGCCTTTCTCATCCTTTTGCTGTGACACTGCTCCCAGTCCTGAATATGAGGCATCCATGCACATGTAAAAAGGTTGAGTGTAATCAGGAAATGCTAACACAGGTGCTTCTGTCATGGCTTTCTTGAGGTTGGTAAAGCTTTTCTCTTTAAGAGCTTATTTTCGAACGGTATTCCACAGGGAGATTAGCTATTGGAGGGAATGCCAGGTCAGTGTGGAATCCCAGGTCATAGGTCAGGTGCAGGAAACACCTGGGGATGTCCGTCAGGTGTCTGTGAGGGAGGAGGTGGTAGATAGGAATGTAGTCCAGGTGACGGAAATTAACTCAGCTACAGTACCAAGCAGACGTTCAACCAGTGAGAAGTATAACGAGTTAATAAATATAATACACGGAGGCCAAGATAGATATATTCCTTCAAAGCCGTTTAGAACTAATAATTCGGAACCTAGATGGTTAAACAACAGATTAAAATCTCTCATAGGCCAAAGGAAAGGAATATATAGAAAAATAAAACGTGGAGAGGAACACTTACGTAACCGGTACACAATTTTAAATAGAGAAGTAAAGAGGGAGATAAGAAAAGCAAAGAGAAGTTATGAAATTAAGGTTGCCAGTGAATCAAAAGAAAACCCCCAAGGGTTTTTATCAAATGTACCGAACGAAAAATAAAGACAGAATAGGACCACTCAGAACAGAATCAGGTGACATTACCAGTGAAGATAAAGGAATGTGCTCCATCCTAAATAATTATTTCATATCAGTATTCACCAAGGAAAATCTAAGCCTGGTCCCTCAAGCAGCAAATATTTACCATGAGAATACGGAAAATATTCTTAGTAAAATAACCATTAGTAAGGAGGACGTATTGAAAGAAATTAATAAGTTAAAACCTCAAAAATCGCCAGGTCCGGACGATATATATGCAAAAATTAAAAAAGAAACCAAAGAAGAATTATGTCAGCCACTTTTAACGTTATTTAATGACTCTTTAAGTTCAGGAGAAGTTCCAGAGGCGTGGAAAACCGCAAACGTAGTGCCCATCTTTAAAAAGGGTGATAAATCAGCAGCGTCGAATTATCGTCCGATAAGTCTAACGTCAATTGTAGGAAAAATGTTAGAGTCAATTTTGGCAAATAAGATTAGAGAACACTTAGAAAGATTTAATCTTATAAACGAAAGTCAGCACGGATTCAGGCAAGGACGATCCTGCCTCACAAATTTGTTGTCATTCTACTCGGAGGTCTATGAGGCAGTAGATAGCGATAAAGCTTACGATGTTATTTATCTGGACTTTAGTAAAGCTTTTGATAGGGTCCCACACGAAAGGTTAGTTAGAAAGGTTCGAGCACACGGTATAGACGGCGATATCTTAAAATGGATAGAATCCTGGCTGAAAGGACGAAAGCAGAGAGTATTAATAAATGGAACTAAGTCGGACTGGGGATTAGTAACTAGCGGTGTACCACAGGGTTCAGTACTCGGTCCCTTATTATTTATTATATATATAAATGATCTAGACTTAGGAGTCAAAAGCAGCATCAGCAAATTTGCCGACGATACAAAAATAGGGCGTATCATTAACTCGACTGACGATTGCCATAACTTACAGAAAGACCTCGATACATTGTCCAAATGGTCTAAAACTTGGCAAATGGAATTTAACGTTGAAAAATGTAAACTATTTTACGTAGGCAAGACAATTGGAGATACTAAATACAGCTTAGATAACAAAGAAATTAGCAAATCGGAATGCGAGAGAGATCTAGGAGTTATGATTAGTAACGACCTTAAACCTAGGCAACAGTGTATTAATGCGAGAAATAAAGCAAATAGGGTCCTAGGATTGATTTCGAGAAGCGTGAGCAATAGATCATCTAAAGTAATACTAAAACTTTATCTAGCATTAGTAAGGCCACATTTAGACTACGCAGTACAATTCTGGTGTCCTTACTATAGAATGGATATTAATTCGTTAGAAAATGTACAGAGAAGAATGACTAAAATGATACATGACGTCCGGAACCTGTCATATGAAGGCAGACTGAAAAGACTAAGTCTGCATTCGCTAGAGAGGCGTAGAGTAAGGGGAGACTTAATTGAGGTGTTTAAGTGGATGAATGGTATAAATAAGTGAGATATTAGCAAGGTACTTAAATTGAGCATACAGGATAGAACTAGAAATAATTGTTTCAAACTAGAAAAATTCCGTTTCAGTAAGGAAATCGGTAGAAATTGGTTTGGTAATAGAGTAGTAGACGAATGGAATAAGCTACCTAGTAAAGTAGTTGCTGCCTCTTCCATTGAGAGTTTCAAGCATAGGCTAGATAAGCATATGACAAATAAGGGGTGGATATAGAATAAAGAAAATCTTATAACCAATACTAATTCAAAAAAAATTTCTTTTCAGGTTAAACTATGATAGTCTCTATTCTCCTTTCACACTTTCCTGTAAAATGTCCACGCCAGTTTTTCTATACGGCGTGGTGTTCTTTCTGACTTTTTCCTGCCGGCTTCGGCTGGAGGGTTTGGAGGGCGGGGGAGAGCCTTCTTCTTTGCTGTCCTTATCTCATTCTAGTAGTTCAGTTACTCTTCTAGGAGCTGCCTAGCATGGGCCAACCGGCCTACTGCAGTTATCCTCTCTTCTTATGTTCTTATGTTCTGATGATCCCCATTTCCATGCAGCATCCTTCTTAAGAAGCATCATTAAAGGTGATGTGATAGTAGCATATCTGTGGACAAAGCTCCTGTAGAAGCCAGCGAGCCTGAGAAAAGAGCGAATGTCATCCTTGGATTTGGGTGTAGGGAAATTCATCATGGCAGTAACCTTATCCAGAACAGCCCTGATGCCATCACCATCAACTAAGTGCCCTAGAAATCTAATACATGTCTCCAGAAATTCACATTTTGACAGCTTGAATTTCAGACCTGCTGATATTAAGGTTTCCATCACTCGTTTTAACGTATTAAAGTGAGTGTGCATTTCTTTGCTCACAATTATCACATCATCTAGATACGCCAAGACGTCCTACCCTAACATGTCACCAAACAACTCATTTATCATCCTCTGAAATGTCAAAGGAGCATTATTCAGTCCAAAAGGCATCCAGAGAAATTCAAAGTGCCCACGGTGAGGCTAAAGGCAGTGATGGGACGAGACTCTTCAGTCAGCTCCACCTGCCGATACCCTGACGCTAGATCCAGGCAGATGAAAACGAACTGTAGTAAGTCTCTGAGATGCGGAATCAGATAATGATCCGGTATGGTTACTTTGTTCATTTGGCGAAAATCCACAACAGGTCTCATACCACCATCCTTTTTAGGCACCAGAATGAGCAGCGCATTCCAAGGTGAGGAAGGAGGTTGAATAACTACATCATGAAGCATCTTTTCAACTTTCTCTTCCACTGCTTTCCTTTGGCTGTGCAGTAGACAGTATACAGGCACATATATCAGATTTGTACCAGGGCACAAACCAATATGATGCTTCACCCTACCAGTCCTACCCAGTGCTTCTAAAGGAAGTGCCACTATGTCGGAGAATCCTTTAAGAAGAGCAAGCAATCGTGCTTTATGGTCAACATTATCTGTTACCTTCACGTATTGTTCTAGCAGATTTCCTATCCCAAGACGTGTAGGTTCCGATTGAGTCGTTGTTTGTGATGTAACTCCTGGAGAGATCACCGGTAAATCGTTGACTTCCCATACGGGGGCACCAAAGCACATCATGTCACCTACATAACAACCATCTTTAAGCTTAACTGCAACACCACTCATATTTGTGATGAAGATGGGCGTCGTCTGGTCTTGCCCGGCATTGCTTAGGGTTGACTCAAGCAACAATGCCTTATGTTTTACAGTCTCCGGTAAGCATGCCACCTCAGTTCCCACCAACACATCAGGTACTTGGACAGGAATTTTGGAGACAGTCTGACTGGTTAAGTGGTGATTCCCACTCACTATAGCCCTGACCTCCAGTCCATACCCTCCGTTTCTTGTTCGTCTGGTGCTTCCCTTGACCCTTCACTTGTCGGAGTTACAACTGGTTGAATGGCCTTGTTGGACGCCAATATCTACAGCTTTGGTTGCTGAGGGAACAAGGCCCATAAACTCCTTCCCATTAAAGGAAATGGAATGTCTCTGAGGGTGTATAACCACAATATACTCCTCCATAGACACAAGGCCCGATAACCCATCAACTGGCAGAGGGAAGTCCTCAGCCATATAGAATGTAGCACGTAATACAGGAGATCGTTAATCTGCCCTCAGTGTCAACGGTACCTGGCTTACGATCTTCATTTTACTCCCTGTCACACCTGTCAAAATCACATCGGGAGCTGATAACGTCCAATTTGTGTGAGGCATCAGATGTCTGAGCCTCTCCAGCACTTTACTAGAAATAATGTTTGCACATGAGCCAGTGTCCACTATCAAAGACACCTGGCCTTTCCCTATAATCCAAGGAATCAACAGCAGATCCACCGTTTTTATAGCTGCCACACATGCATTGGTGGACTGCATAATCTTTCGATTTATTTCAACGTGCGGCTCTGAGGTTCCCCCGAGTTTTCTTTATACTCAGTTGTTCCCTATTGGCAATGACAATTGGGCCATAGTCCGAAGGATAAGGACACTGCCCGTATATGACACACCATTTTGGATTTGTAGCCTTGGCCTGGTTATGCTGTGGAGGATCACTACTTAGTTGTTTGTTGCCTACCTGCTTTTCAAAACTAGGCCCAGACGTGGTGGTCGGGTTGGCCTTGGCTGCCTGGTGTGCCAACTTTTTAGCATGCCAAAACTTCTTATCTGTATGACCAGCCTCCTTACACACAGTACAGTATTTTCCAGTAGGGTTTTTCTGTGTGCACAGCTAAGACACTATCGCCCGCTCCTTCTGCCTTTGCTTTTAACCTGAGGTTCATGTCATGCAAGGCTATTTCAGGAGGTCTTTTCGTCTGCCTAAGTACCTTATCCCGCCTGGCAGGGGCCAAACATAGCAAGCACTGGAGGTATTCTCGTAGTCTAGCTACTCTTTCATAAGTCAATCCCCAAGTCATGTCTCGCCAACTGCAAGTTACCAAGGCCTTGTTAGCTTCTGCATAACATCTGCCTGCCTTCAAGAGGGCTTGGCGTTCGGTACAGCTTGGATACTGTTGCGCCCTGCTTATGAACCTAAACACCCACGCGTCTGATACATTACAGTTACTTTCAAAGGTGATGATTAGGGCCTACTTAAACTTCTCATAATCCTGAGCAGTAGGACCAGTCTGAAAAAGCGAGGCCTCTAGCATTTCTGCTGCTTGGGAATTTGGCTTAATGTGTGCTTTAACATCCCAAATCTTTTCCCCATCAGTAGCTAGCTTCAACCTATTTATCTGAGCTTTGCAATCTCTTCAGAACCTATATATGTCATATTCATCCTCCCCAGTGAACTGCATAGTTGGCTGTGCGGTGGGTAATACCTTTATACAGTCTGGGTTTAAGGGTGACTGAGCAGTGAAATGTCCTTGTGATTGGCTGTATGAATCACTCTTGAGTGATAATCAAAGACGGTAAATAAAACCCACGCTTGTAGACAAAGAATATAATTACCAAACAGTTTCGGTGGACACTGCCACCATCTTCAGTGGTCAAGATAGAGAGAGGGAGTGACATATTGACAATACAAGGGCTCCTTTTTATGTGTCTGTGTGTGTGGAAGGATGGGGTAAAGGTGAGGTGGGGTGAAGTGGATTGTAAGCGAGGATCAACCCAAGGGGGAAAGGGAGGGGACATCACCAGGCAGGTCAGGTGTAATTCCTATCTGACCTCACCTGCGTCGGTGCGGGAAGGGACATTTCCACTAGGGACCTCATTATAGGATCTAGCTTGTACATTCGAAGTCACATATAATTTTACAAGTTCTATGAAACTGTCAGCTGGCATACACAATTCAATGTCACATTCTGGCAGTTTGTTAGCTACAAATTCCAAAACATCATTAATGGGAACTTTGGTAAACAATGAATAAATATCGAAGCTAACCATTTTACAGGAGAAAAAGTCAAGTGATTTTATTTTCTCTATAAAGTCCGAAGAGTTCTTTACGTGTGCTGGGGATACCGTACATACTACAGGGGCTAATTTATTGGCAAGAAATTGTGATAACTTATACGTAAAGCACCCACACTGTGAAATTATGGGACGCAATGGAATATTAGCTTTATGGGTCTTTGGTAATCCGTAAATATATGGTAATTTAGGGTTGATCTCAATGAACTTATTGATATCTACTGTACATTAGGCAAATTTGTTAACACTTCTTTCGGTTTCTTGTTAAATGCTGATGCAAGTCTCTTTAGACGGGAGGACCGTAATTTTTCTTATGTTGTGGTATCACTCAAAAGATGGTTCATTTTATATTCATATTCAGTTTTGTCAAGAATAACCACTGTATTACTTTTGTCTGGTTTAGTTATGAAAATGTCTTCGTTTCTCCGTAATTTGGTGAGAGCAGCACGAAATACAGAGAAAATAGACATTGCCGTTATTAGTGAAACTTGGATGAATACAGACACTCGAGAATTTTTAGCAGAATATCAGATAAAAGGCTATAATATTTTTGTGTCAAACCGTCAGGGAAGAAAGGGGGGAGGGGTAGCTATTTATGTAAAGGATTCATTAATCTGTTATAATAAAGAAGACATTAAAGTAAATAGGGACACAGAAAGTGTCTGGGTTGAAATTAGTAACAATAGGGAGAAATTAGTCTTAGGAGCAATTTACAGATCTCCAAAATTAAGTAGAGCTGATAGTAAATACCTTTGGGAGGAAATGAGGAAAGCATCACAGTCCAGCTTAGTAATAATTGTAGGGGACCTTAATCTGCCAAGGATAGATTGGAGAATTCAGACAGGAGATGCAGAGTCAGATGAATTTCTAGAGGTAGTACAGGATAATTTCCTTTATCAGTATATAAGGGAGCCCACCAGAGGTAATAATATACTAGATTTGGTTTTAGCTAATAAAGAAAATATCATTAGTGATATAGAGGTTGGTGGACGACTTGGTAATAGCGATCATGAAGAAATTAAGTTCAAATTTATTTGGGATGTCTGTTCCACTAAAAATACCTCCACCGTTCCTAATTTTCGTCTAGGAGATTTCGATGGCTTAAGAGCTTATTTTCGAACGGTATTCCACAGGGAGATTAGCTATTGGAGGGAATGCCAGGTCAGTGTGGAATCCCAGGTCATAGGTCAGGCGCAGGAAACACCTGGGGATGTCCGTCAGGTGTCTGTGAGGGAGGAGGTGGTAGATAGGAATGTAGTCCAGGTGACGGAAATTAACTCAGCTACAGTACCAAGCAGACGTTCAACCAGTGAGAAGTATAACGAGTTAATAAATATAATACACGGAGGCCAAGGTAGATATATTCCTTCAAAGCCGTTTAGAACTAATAATTCGGAACCTAGATGGTTAAACAACAGATTAAAATCTCTCATAGGCCAAAGGAAAGGAATATATAGAAAAATAAAACGTGGAGAGGAACACTTACGTAACCGGTACACAATTTTAAATAGAGAAGTAAAGAGGGAGATAAGAAAAGCAAAAGAGTAGTTATGAAATTAAGGTTGCCAGTGAATCAAAAGAAAACCCCAAGGGTTTTTATCAAATGTACCGAACGAAAAATAAAGACAGGATAGGACCACTCAGAACAGAATCAGGTGACATTACCAGTGAAGATAAAGAAATGTGCTCCATCCTAAATAATTATTTCATATCAGTATTCACCAAGGAAAATCTAAGCCTGGTCCCTCAAGCAGCAAATATTTACCATGAGAATACGGAAAATATTCTTAGTAAAATAACCATTAGTAAGGAGGACGTATTGAAAGAAATTAATAAGTTAAAACCTCAAAAATCGCCAGGTCCGGACGATATATATGCAAAAATTAAAAAAGAAACCAAAGAAGAATTATGTCAGCCACTTTTAACGTTATTTAATGACTCTTTAAGTTCAGGAGAAGTTCCAGAGGCGTGGAAAACCGCAAACGTAGTGCCCATCTTTAAAAAGGGTGATAAATCAGCTGCGTCGAATTATCGTCCGATAAGTCTAACGTCAATAGTAGGAAAAATGTTAGAGTCAATTTTGGCAAATAAGATTAGAGAACACTTAGAAAGATTTAATCTTATAAACGAAAGTCAGCACGGATTCAGGGCAAGGACGATCCTGCCTCACAAATTTGTTGTCATTCTACTCGGAGGTCTATGAGGCAGTAGATAGCGATAAAGCTTACGATGTTATTTATCTGGACTTTAGTAAAGCTTTTGATAGGGTCCCACACGAAAGGTTAGTTAGAAAGGTTCGAGCACACGGTATAGACGGCGATATCTTAAAATGGATAGAATCCTGGCTGAAAGGACGAAAGCAGAGAATATTAATAAATGGAACTAAGTCGGACTGGGGATTAGTAACTAGCGGTGTACCACAGGGTTCAGTACTCGGTCCCTTATTATTTATCATATATATAAATGATCTAGACTTAGGAGTCAATAGCAGCATCAGCAAATTTGCCGACGATACAAAAATAGGGCGTATCATTAACTCGACTGACGATTGCCATAACTTACAGAAAGACCTCGATACATTGTCCAAATGGTCTAAAACTTGGCAAATGGAATTTAACGTTGAAAAATGTAAATTACTTAACGTAGGCAAGACCATTGGAGATACTAAATACAGCTTAGATAACAAAGAAATTAGCAAATCGGAATGCGAGAGAGATCTAGGAGTTATGATTAGTAACGATCTTAAACCTAGGCAACAGTGTATTAATGCGAGAAATAAAGCAAATAGGGTCCTAGGATTTATTTCGAGAAGCGTGAGCAATAGATCGTCTAAAGTAATACTAAAACTTTATCTAGCATTAGTAAGGCCACATTTAGACTACGCAGTACAATTCTGGTGTCCTTACTATAGAATGGATATTAATTCGTTAGAAAATGTACAGAGAAGAATGACTAAAATGATACATGACGTCCGGAACCTGTCATATGAAGACAGACTGAAAAGACTAAGTCTGCATTCGCTAGAGAGGCGTAGAGTAAGGGGAGACTTAATTGAGGTGTTTAAGTGGATGAATGGTATAAATAAGGGAGATATTAGCAAGGTACTTAAAGTGAGCATACAGGATAGAACTAGAAATAATGGTTTCAAACTAGAAAAATTCCGTTTCAGTAAGGAAATCGGTAGAAATTGGTTTGGTAATAGAGTAGTAGACGAATGGAATAAGCTACCTAGTAAAGTAGTTGCTGCCTCTTCCATTGAGAGTTTCAAGCATAGGCTAGATAAGCATATGACAAATAAGGGGTGGATATAGAATAAAGAAAATCTTATAACCAATACTAATTCAAAAAAAATTTCCTTTCAGGTTACACTATGATAGTCTCTATTTCCCTTTCCCACTTTCCTGTAAAATGTCCACGCCAGTTTTTCTATACGGCGTGGTGTTCTTTCTGACTTTTTCCTGCCGGCTTCGGCTGGAGGGTTTGGAGGGCGGGGGAGAGCCTTCTTCTTTGCTGTCCTTATCTCATTCTAGTAGTACAGTTACTCTTCTAGGAGCTGCCTAGCATGGGCCAACCGGCCTACTGCAGTTATCCTCTCTTCTTATGTTCTTATGTTCTGAAATCATCTAGGAATGGAATCAAGAGAATTAAAGTGTTTCACTCACCCACTCATTATCATTCCTCCTAGACATGGAAAAATCTCTCGATTATTAAATATGGAGGCAACGAGATCCAGTGCAACATTATTATTTGGTTTTAGTGCAAAAGATAATCCATAACTGAGAACTTGTTCTTCAACTTTTGTGAACACATAACATGATAAATTTATCATCTAATGTCTCGTCTTATGTGCTCACATAAGATGATAAATTTATCATGTTATGTGCTCACAAAAGTTGAAGAACAAGTTCTCAGTTATGGATTATCTTTTGTACTAAAACCAAATAATAATGTTGCACTGGATCTCGTTGCCTCCATATTTAATAATCGAGAGATTTTTCCATGTCTAGGAGGAATGATAATGAGTGGGTGAGTGAAACACTTTAATTCTCTTGATTCCATTCCTAGAAGATTTCGTGCTGCTCTCACCAAATTACGGAAAAATTAAGACATTTTCATAACTAAATCGGACAAAAGTAATACAGTGGTTATTCTTGACAAAACTGAATATGAATATAAAATGAACCATCTTTTGAGTGATATCACAACATAAGAAAATTTACGGTCCTCCCGTCCAAAGAGACTTGCATCATCATTAACAAGAAACCGAAAGAAGTGTTAACAAATTTGCCTAATGTAGATATCAATAAGTTCATTGAGATCATCCCTAAATTACCATATATATATACGGATTACCAAAGACCCATAAAGCTAATATTCCATTGCGTCCCATAATTTCACAGTGTAGGTGTTTTACGTATAAGTTATCACAGTTTCTTGCCAATAAATTAACCCCTGTAGTAGGTACAGTATCCCCAGCACACGTAAAGAACTCTTCGGATTTTATAGAGAAAATAAAAGTACTTGACTTTTTCTACTGTAAAATGGTTAGCTTCGATGTTCATTCATTGTTTACCAAAGTTCCCATTAATGATGTTTTAGAATTTGTTGCTAACAAATTGCCAGAATGTGATATTGAATTGGGTATGCCAGCTGACAGTTTCACAGAACTTGTAAAATTATGTGTGACTTCGAATGATTTTTCATTTAACAATAACTTCTACATGCAACGTTTTGGTATGGGTATGGGTTCTCCATTGTCATCCATTTTAAGCAATTTATATATGGAGTATTATGAAACGGAACTACTGCCACTAGTTTCTCCCCCTCAACTCATTTTGTTTCATTATGTTGATGACATATTTTCACTTTGGCCTTCAGCACTTGATTATTATGACTAGTTTTTCACACACCTAAATAATCTTGTTCCTTCCATTAAATTTAAAGTTGAGTTGGAGAATAGAGGTGTTCTTCCCTTTCTTGATGTACTGGTGATGAAGAAAAATCATTCACTTAGCTTTACGGTGTATAGGAAACCAACAAGTTGTAACCTGTTCATTCATTATTTTCCGTATCATCAGTCTGCCACAAAATTGTTATCTCAACAATGTTCCTTAGAGCCCTTAGAATTTGCAGTCCAGAACATATACAAGAAGAAAATAATCTCATTTGGGAAATCTTCGAAAACTAAAGGTATCCCAAATGGTTCATTAAAAAAGCATACCTAAAAGCTAGGCAATCTTACTATGTACCTACAGACCCCACCACAGAAAAGAAACTCTTCCTCAGTTTGCCTTATGTTGCAGACTTGACTATGTTAAAGTTAATATGTTACAGTAGTGATGCAAATATAGCATTTCTTTACACCTCCAATGTTAGTAAAGAACAAATGTACAACATATTCAGAAGTAGGCATCTATAAAATTCCTTGCAAAGATTGTGAACTAGTTTACATAGGAGACACAGGTCGCAGTTTGGAAACACGGATTAAGGAACACAAGTATCGCATTAAAAGATGTAATTTAAATAATGCAATATTTAACCATGTTTGTGAAGCCAACCACAGAATTGACTGGCAAGGTAGCCATCTACTGCATAAAAGTCATGACTTTCGGAAACGAAAGATTATTGAAGCCATGTGTATCCAAAAATACGAGAATTTCAACCTTAGTGAAGGCATGTACAAGCTAGATCCTATAATGAGGTCCCTAGTGGAAATGTCCCTTCCCGCACCGACACAGGTGAGGTCAGATAGGAATTACACCTGACCTGCCTGGTGATGTCCCCTCTCTTTCCCCCTTGGTATAATCCCCGCTTATAATCCACTCCACCCCCCCTTACCTTTACCCCACCCTTCCACACATGCATGCATAAAAAGAAACCCTTGTATTGTCAATATGTCGCTCCCTCTCTCTATCTTGACCATTGAAGATGGTGGCAGAGTCCACCGAAAATGTTTGGTAATTATATTCTTCGTCTTCAAGTGTGGGTTTTATTTACCGTCCTTGTGATTGGCTAACCGACACTACAGGAGGTAAGGTTTGAGGTACAGCAGTAGTAAGAATAGTGGTTGCCATGTTAGGTACATGCCACAAAGGAGGAGGATTCACCTGATTTTGCATGCCAATACTGTTAGTATTCAGGCCCCATGTTGAGCATAAGGAACATTAGCAAATAAATGGTATTGTCCTTGCTGTCCAAAAGTTTGTGGGGTGCTAAACAGGTTTGAGGTGTCAGTGGGTATGTGAGTGGTTGCATTAACCCGCCCCGTCCCGGCCACTTTTCGACCACTGGTACCCCCCAATCCCGGGCAATTTTCGACCTTTTTTTTTTTTGCTAAAACTTTCGCTTTTGGTGAGAAACATCGAAAATTCATAGAGAAATCGCTCACCTGAGGTTTAAAATACTCATTACAGGTAGGAGAGCCTCCTTACCTTACTGGGTTTTCTATCAGGGTGGCACCAAAGAAAACGAGTTCTATGGGAGGATAACTATTTCACACCACTCATAAACGGTATTTATTTATTTACTGTTACGAATTTATATGTAGTACAAGAGTATATTGGTTTTCAAGCAGTAATATAGGCATTATAAGCATTGGTTCACTCACTAATACCTGACCTTTTTTTGCCACATTACCTGATCATCATTTCTAACTGTTTCTTCCTCTAATGCTATGTAAAGTTTGTCCTCCACATTGTCATTGATTGGGGAATCACTCTGGCCCTGAATTTCGTACCGTGGCATGACATGGCTATACTGGCCAGGTCACTGATAACAGGTGAATTGCTGAGAAAAGGGCATGCAGGGGGGGGAGGAGGTCATGCTGGGTAAGGCATTGTCTCTGCCTGGCATCTTGTTGAGGAAGGTGTCCCGTGTATACGTACCAAAAATGACTCGCGAAAATTGAAAATTGTGGAAATTATGAGCCTTGCAATTGCAGGACGTTGAAGTACGTCCTCGGGAATAGCTGTGACAAAACGTGAGGACGTGGAAGTACGTCCTCGGGACGGCGCGGGTTAATATCAAAGAATGGTGGATCTTGTGTATTTGTTTGAGTGACCAAGGGTGTTGTTGCAGCCTGTTCAACGTCCACAGTCTCTTCTGCACTGAGTGTGCCTTCTTCAGTAAGACTAGTGGCCATTTCGGACGTAATTTGCCGTTCAGGAACTGTTTGATAAGTACGACCAGAACGTAAGTGTAAGGTGTTCAAGTCCTGTTCACTATCCAGTGTCCTGGCTACCTTCAATCCCAAGATGTCCCTTATTCATATCATTTACAGTTTCAATGCTTTTTTCCAAAGTCTCTGTCCATTCACGAAATTCTGAGTCTTTCATGGAGTCCAGTTCTGACTGTTCCTGCCCCAAGGAAACAGCTCCTTCTTCAGTGGTTGACTTTTGTGTATCTCCCCTAATATTTTGTCCCCACCTCTTCATCTTATCCATCTAATCCCTGTCAGAAATTATTCCCTTCCCAGTCACAGGAACTTAAACTGACACACAGATAGGTTAGTTATGGTTTTAACAATAGAGAATGGCACACAGATTAGATACACAGAAAACAGTATCTATTTAAGGGGAACTGAGAAACCTTTATTTTTCACACACATTTCCTAACTACCATGTGTTGATCGAAGAATGTGTCTTGTGGAAATATGCATGTACTCTACCTAGGTGTCAGTGCTGAAGATCCAGGCAGATCCGCACTGCAACTCCACACACTCCATCAGGTCTCGTCCCTCCAACCATACAAAGATGTTGCCTCCGCTCTCGTCCCGAGGTGACTAGCTCTCGGGCCCGCCTCTCACACTCACCTCACTATGCCACACCAGGGTTGCCAAATGTCCTCGGACGACACCACATCTCACACTGGCCTCGATCTCTATCTCTCTCACACACGAGCGAGATAATTTGCTAGTTCAGTTCTCATTTAAAGGCAGAGATAATCTTGAGTGAACGAGTTCACTACGAAAGCTGAGACTAATCTGACTGCCTCTGCCCCCAGCCTAGGAATGGGCTTAGGTCAGCTTATTTAGAGATGCCATGTCCCTTAGACATACTGGATATATACATGAGTTGAAGTGAGTTACAGCTCTACCATGCACATCTTGTATCTCAATAAGGCAGTATTAATTCCATGAGGTATGTTAATATAGATATATGTTTCCCCAAGACTTAAACATATGCTTATTTTATATCCTTCTATCACCTTCTTTCACTCTCTCTGTTTAACTCCGAAAAATGCTGGCTTTGCACGTCTGGGCGCTCATCTTATTCCCACACCACACTTACAGTGAAGTTGTGTTTGGTTATTCATCTTCACACTATATCACACACTCTTTAATAAAGAATAAACATCTCTGTAGGTAAAATGTAAAAATAGCGTCAGACTTAACTCATCATGGGAACGATGTTCAGCACCAGATCAAGTATACTGAGATATTTAACTTGAATATGAGAGTGTTACATACCAAGTAGGAGTAGGGGTAGACTGTAGCACCAGTCGAGCAGGGCAGTACACCCAAGATGGATGGAAAACTGATGACAGGAAGAGCTGGAACTTCCCGTTTCATCAGCCCTCAGGACTAGGTCCCGACCATCCCCCTTTGCTGAACATTTTCAGTGTCTCAGTAACACAGAGAGAAGGCCAGCATGCTCTCCAATACAAGTTTCTCTAAATATCAACACCAAACTACATGCACAATACACACTACATTTCCTTTTCCAAAATTAAAGAAAAAATTGCAGCGCAACATGTGACCCCAGAGTCCCCAGGGGGGGGACAATAAATGTCCCTACCTTCCGCCCGTCTCTCGGTGACGACTCGAGCTGCCTGGAACCAGTGTCTGACTCACTTCTTCTTTATTTCTGCAACATTCTCGGCCTTTCCTTTAACTTTCGTTCTGTTGGGCACCACCTCTCCTTCTCTAAACCTCGCTTTCTTTTTCTAACTAAGACTTAGCTATCTGAGGCAACTGATAGCAAACCCTTTTCTGTATCCTCCTACTTCCTCTATACTCATTTCAAAGCCAAAGGTGGCTGTTGTGTATATATTCTACGCAACGACTTATCTTGCTCTCGTGTTCCTGAACTCGATTCATCTCAATTCTCTACACTCTGGCTTCGGCTTTCCTGTCATTCTCTTACTAACTATATATGCACTGTTTACTTATCTCCTAATTCTACTGACCATCAAAAATTCTTTGACTATCGTACTTCTACGATGGAATACATTTTATCAATTTTTCCTTTCTCTGAAATCTCCATTCTAGGAGATTTCAATGTTCACCACCACCTTTGGCTCCCCTCTCCTTTCGCTGATCCACCTGGTGAACAAGCCTACACCTTCTCTATCCTTAATGACCTAGAGCAGCTTGTACAGCACCCTACCCGTATCCCTGACCGCCTTGGAGAGAGCTCCAACATACTTGACATCTTTCTAACAACTAATCCTTCTTCTTACACTGTTAATCTTTTCTCTCCAATGGGCTCCTCCGATCACAACCTTATCACCATAACCTGTCCTATTGCTCCGGTACGGCCTGTGGACCCTCCAAAGAAATGTCGTCTGTGGCACTTTGGCGATGCGGATTGGGAGGCCCTCAGGCAGTGCTTTTTTTATTTTCCCTGGAATGCTAATTGCTTCCATGGCCGGAAGCCATCTGAGTATGCCTTGTGCATTACGGAGGTTATTCTCTCGGGCATGTAAGCATACATTCCTTTCTCATTTCCTTTGACTAATGCAAGAAAGCCTTGGTTTAATCACGCTTGTTCTAATGCTGTCCGCAACAAGGAGAGGGCCTATAAAAGGTACGGGAGCCAACCCATCCCATGAATCACATCTTTTATACATTTCTTCCCGGAATCATGCTAAGTCTGTTCTTCGCTCTGCTAAAAATAATTTCTTCCATACTAAATGCTCTCAACTCTCCAATTCAAATTCTTCCCTCTCCTTCTGGCACCTTGCCAAAAACCTTTCTAACAACTTTACCTCATCATCCTTCCCTCCTTTTTTCTACTCTGACGGCTCTGAAGCTATTTCTTCTACTGATAAAGCAGATCTCTTTGTTCAGACTTTCTCCTCCAATTCCACTTTAGACAATTCCAGCTCTGTTCTTCCAACACTTCCTCTGATTTCCATGTGGCTGGCATTAAAATGTCTTCAGCTGATGTATTTTCTGCCATCACAGGCCTCAATACTAATAAGGCATATGGGCCTGATGAACTCCCTCCTGTTGTTCTCAAGAACTGTGCTTCTGTGCTTACACCTTGCCTAGGCAAACTCTTTCGCCTTTGTCTGTCAACTTGTACCTTTCCTTCTTGCTGGAAATTTGCTCTCATTCATACAGTCCCAAAGAAGGGTGACCATTCCCAACCCTCTAACTATCGTCCAGTTGCTTTAATATCCTGTATCTCAAAAGTTTTAGAGTCAATTGTTAATAGAAAAATTTTAAAACATCTTTCCTATCACAACCTTCATTCTGATCATCAGTATGGGATCCGTCAGGGACGCTCCACTGGCGATCTTCTCTCCTACCTTTCAGACCCCTGGTCATCCTCCTTTCGGGACTTTGGCGATAGCTTTGCCATTGCATTTGACATCTCAAAGGCTTTCGATCGAGTCTGGCATAAATCTTTAATTTCCAAACTGCCCCCTTACGTTTTCTATCCTTCTGTCTGTGCCTTCATCTCTAGCTTCCTTTCTGGTCGTTCTATAGCCGCTGTTGTAGACGGCCATCGTTCTTCTCCTCGATCTATCAACAGTGGTGTTCCTCAGGGCTCTGTCTGATCACCAACTCTCTTCCTTTTATTCATCAATGACCTTCTAAGCTGTACACATAACCCTATCCACTCATATGCTGATGACTCCACCCTTCACTTTTGTATTCGGTTCCCGCAAAGTCCATCTCATCAGTTACTTCAACAAACAAGGGATGAGGCTATGGCACACCTAATGTCTGACTTGGCTCATAACTCTGACTGGGGTAAAAATAATATTGTTGTTTTTAATGCATCAAAAAGTCAGTTTTTACACCTATCAACCCGACAAAATTTCCACAGGTATGCCCACTAACGTTTAATAATATTCAGCTTAATCCTGCATCATCCTTGAACATGCTTGGGGTTTCATTTACTTGGGACTTATCGTGGCAAGATCATATTACATCTCTTGTAAAATATGCTTCCAAGAGATTAGGTGTGCTAAGCCGACTCCGTTCCTTCTTTACCCCTGCACAATTGTTGACTCTATACAGAGGTTTTATCTGCCCCTGTGTGGAGTACAACTCTCATGTGTGGGGAGGCTCCCCACATACAGCTCTTTTCAATAGGGTGGAGTCAAAGGCTTTTCGTCTCATTAACTCTCCTCCTCTTACTGACTTCCTTCAACCTGTGTCTCTTCACCACATTGTTGCATCTTTATCTCTTTTCTATCGCTACGTCAATGATCACTGCTCCTCTGAACTGTGTGTATGCATTGCTCCACCTCTACGACAGGCACACAGCACCCGTCTAGCAGCAAACTCTCATCCTTTTTCTGTCCAACTCTCTAATGCAAGAGTTAACCGTTACTCCCAGTCCTTCAATTATGCAACAGGTCAACTCTGGAACTGTCTCCCTCTGTATTTCCTGTTTCCTATGATTTCCAGTCTTTCAAACGCAGTGTGTCCAGGCATCTTGAAATGATCAGATCTTGAATTTGGCTCTCTCTTGTATTTTGTTTTTCCCTTGGAAGGCACAATAATTGCGGGCCTGCGGCCTTTGGTTCCTTCTTCCTCGCATAAAAAAAGTGACAGTTTGAGACATCATTAACTATGTCATTAATGTAAAAATTAACAAGGAAAGGTGAAGGAACTCCTCTTTGTCTTAACCCTTGATCAATGTAGCAATACTTCCTGCTGCTGCCTTGCCAGGTAATATTTGCCCTTTGATTCCTTAAGTAATGTGTAACAAAGTAATATCAATGGGAATAATAGATATTAATAATTTTTCCAAGCATTATAGGATTATCTATTTTATCAGAGGCTTTATTCAGGAATTCAAAAATGTTAAGAAGATATGAGGGCAGCATTACTGGCCTGTAATTCGTGGAATCAGTAACATTTTTCTTGTCTTTGGTTATGGGGATAATATTGCCCTTCAGTAGAGCATTAGGGAGATAACAGCAAATAAATCAAATATTTAAAAAACTACAGTAGCAAGGGTGTGTAGAAAGTCCGCTGATGCATGATTTAAAAATTGTGAGTGAATGCCATCGTGGCCAACTCCCATATTGAACCTGCAAAGTACTTTTATCAGTCACTATGCCGAAATTCGGAAGTGAAATTTTTCTCTCTCTGGCCACTGAGTTTTCAAGTCAGTAATGAAGGCATTTTCAGTTCTTGTATCAATTAGTTGACCCTTAACACTCCGTTTTTTTTTGTTTTTTTTCTTACATCTTCTCCAAACTTACTTTTGTCCCTATAACAAAAATTTTGCATGATTGATAGGCACATCTCCCTGTGTTCATTTATTTTACAGCCTTTAAGGCATTTATAAAAGCACTTCGACTATTAATCACGGCATCATGTTCTTGTGTGCCTGGTTCTCTGCCACTTGTCACGCAACTTAAGTATGGTAATCACTCGATTATCAGGATGCTCCGAATTGGTAATCATTCGATTATCAGGATGCTCCGAAGCCAACATACTCCATATCCAAATGTTAAGTCTTGGTTCTAATGTATCCGTATCCGAATTTTTTTGTCTGTATCTGAACATAACATTATCGACAGCAGCGATTGGGTGACCTACAAATTTAAAAACTTGGTTTGGCGGCCGGCTGGCCTCTCTGGCCAAGCACAGGTAATAGACCCAAACCCACCAGCTGAGCAAAGATGGCTGTCTGCATCCTCACCATTTGGTCAAAGTGCCCTGGCTGTCCGGATCATTCAGACACTAATGGCCGCATGTAATACAGACCCTAGCCCACAAGCTGAGCAAAAATAGTCATCCACCTCCTCACCGAATGGTCAAAGTCCCCTGGCCGTCCAGATCCCTCTGAGGCTCCTGGGTGTGGAAGTCTGCCTCCCTACCATGGTCAAATTGCCTGGCTGGTCGGATTATTCAGACACTCCCTGAGGCCACAATGTGTGGGGGTCCAGTGTTGCTCTCATGTGGCAACATTTGCCTGGCTAAGTGAAACTGACCCTTGCACTCATAGGTCAGTTTAACACATCTTACTTCTGCATTCATAGCCAAATGTGGGTAGAAACATGGCAGCACTGTGTTCATGTGGCAGTATTGCACCTCTGTTCCTGCTTTTCTCTCACGAGTGTGGATAAGCTTGACCGAGTTGTAATCATGACTGCTTCCATTGCTGCATTTGTGGTGGTTTCTACCTTCTTCAGGCCTTGATTTTCCTCTAAGGCTTTCTTATGTGTGTGATGATGGCCCCACCACAACCTGAGATGTGAAAGAGGAAGGTTTTAACTTTGGAGAAGGAAGCGTGAGATACTGAGCAAGGTTGACATGGACTGGACGACTTCATGCAGTCTATGGGAATATTATCTGGCCCGTTCAACCTTGTTTGATATCAGGAAATCACGGGCCAAGCTGACTGAGTATGGCAAATGACTACAGCAATGCCACTCAGAAGGGCAACAGGAAGGTGATATCTTAGCTCTGCCATGCTGCCATCGACAAGTCAACTTTGGTTAGGTTCTGTCAACAACGGGGTGCTGATATGCTTGTACGTGGGGCTGAGCTGAAGGCGGCAGCCAAGAAGTTTGCACATGCACACAATGTGCACAACTTCTAGGCATCTGAAGGTTGGCTCTTCCAGTTCAAACTTCGACACGGATTTACTGGCAGTAAGACACATGGCAAGGCTTTAGAGGTGACAGCAGAGGATATTGAGTCATTTTGCCAGAAAGTCCAGTGCCTGATTGAGGACGTGGGCCTTGCTCTCGGCCGTGTTTTTTTCTTTTTTTTTTTTATCTGACGAAACTAGTCTCTTCTACCGCTCTTTGCCCACCAGCACCCTGGCAGAAGAGACGGAGAGGAGTGTGTCTGGTCAGAAATTGTCCAAACAGCGTGTCTCGACTTTGTGCTGTGCCAATGCTACCGGGAAGCCCATTATTGTTGGACGTGCAAAACAATCATGTTGTCTCCGTGGGTTGATGAATAGCCTGCCTATTGTGTGGTACCATTCTGTAAAGGCCTGGTTTACCTGTAAGATCTTCAGAGGTTGGTTCCACAGACACTGAATATTCCCATGTGTGCTTAGATGTTTAAATAGCTGAAAGACGCTGAAGAACACTGACACAATTAGGAGGAGTACTGTACATATGGGTTGGGTATGGATAGTGCATTGGAAGGTAGGATACTGATCCATATCCAGATTTCGTCCATATCTGGACATACTGATGGCTCTATTACGTCGGATAATCAAGGGATTAATGTATTTCTCTCTGGTAATGCTATGGGGATACTTAATATTTCCGTTCCAGCTAGGAAGTCCTAAATTTGTTTGTCTTCACAAATATGTGCTTGTAACCATCACATGCAGTGTGAACACTGTTTACTGTCCAATTGTACATCCCATCAGTTTGTTCTAGATGATCAGGACTACAACACCCAGTTTTATGGCAGTTATGTATTGCTGTCATTAAAGTCTCTTAATGGATGATCCATAACATAATTAGTATGATTTATATACTGTTAATTTAAAGTTTTCCAGTTAACATATGACTGGCTATCTGTATATGTATTATCTGTGTTGAAATTAAAGTCTAAAGATGAGTTTAGCTGTGTGAATTCCAGTACAATTTGTAATGGAAGGTGATAAAAACCATTAATGTGATTTAAAATAGCAATATCATGTAGCTTTATTTCACCATACGATATTCCAGTATAATGATCTACCAATTTATTAGCAGAGCTGCAATATCCTGTGAATATTATAGAGTTCTGGCTCAGAGTATGAACATCATAACACAGCTGAGTTTCTGTTCATCAAATTGTTCAAGTTACTCCAAACCCTGCTAGATAATGGCTGTGCGTTTAAATCGCCAGTATAATATACAGAGTCACAGTTAAAATCATTGGTAAAACCTTGCAAATACCTAAGGATTCTAAATACTTATTTAATGTGCAAAGTTGCACGTATCATTATTCAAAAATTCATTTAAATTTATACCTTTGCCACACACACACACACACACACACACACACACACATATATATATATATATATATATATATATATATATATATATATATATATATATATATATATATATATATATATATATATATATATAGATGTGTGTATATAGATAGATAGATAGATAGATAGGTATAATGAGATTTCTTTTCAAGCCAAATATACGGAACTTTAAAAAATGAATCCTTCCACCACGATATTGCCATACTTCCTTCTGGTCTACCAGCCATGGCAGATAAAGCTTTATCAGAAAATGTTGCCTTACACCAATGGTCGTAATGCTCATCAGTGCCAACCTTATCTTTTTTTAAAAACGTTTACTGCAGAAATATTATATTATATTGTAAAGCTGTCAAAATCCCTATTAAATTTATATTCCTCTCCATGGAACAACAGTTAAAAGTGCAAACTGTGAGCAGATCAGAAGGCATACCGAGAAATGATAAAAAAAAACTAAGTGAAAGACATAAAAATGCGTAAGACAGTAAAACTTTATAAGTGCCAAATATAAAATTTATATAACGTAAACTATTCCTGGTATTAAAAAAGAAACTGGAGAGAAAAATAAAATATAAAATAAGGACATAAAATCAGCTAAGGCAAAGAAAATAACAACAATGTAGTAAAATATGAAAAGACTAAGATGAAATAAAAGAGGCTACAAAAAAGTCAATCCTTAAAAGAAAATAGATCAGGTTAAAAAAATATATAGGTTTAAAACAATAAGTAAGGGATTAAATATAGGCAAAAACAATCCAGAAAAACTAACCACATTAATGATCACTCTCCGGGATCTTTTATCTCTTTTTCTAGTTCTGTTATAGTTACCAATAACAAAGCCCTCAGGCCATAGTTCATGCAGAAATAATGGGCATGTTCACAATGCCTGAGCTGATCTTGTATACTGTACACCGAAAGGCTGACCATAGGAAGAACAACTCACTGGGCAACGTACTTCCTATAGTGTGCTACTGCTGTTGGAACCTGAGGCATTGGGATGAGAACATAACAGTGGTGTGAGGAGTGTGGATCATTAGGAATTGCTGGAGTGAATCAAACCTTCTACATAGAGGCAGAAGGTGTACAGGCAAGAGGCTTAGCTAGACAAGAAGAGGCATCACTGGCTGCAGTTATTTAGCTATTACTGCACGAAATATACACCTACAAGCACAGAATTGAAGGACAGAAAGAAAAAGAACAATTACAAGCACAATGTGTACAACTACAGGCACAGAACAAAGGGCAGAAAGTACTCAAAATACAATTACAGGCACACAATGAAGGACAGAAAGAACTCAAAAGACAATTACAGGCACAAAATAAAGAACAAAAATAATACATGCAAGCACAGAGTGAACAGCTAGAGGCACATAGTGAAGAGCAGAAGGAACAATATGAATATCTTCAAAAGGCATTACAGGAACAAAACATGGAATTACAACTGAGGATGCAAGGACCGCTAGATGCTTTGATTGGGGAAATGAAAGAAGAGCAGACACAGTTGAAGGAGGAAGTATACGCTGAGGTACGGCAGCAGAAGTATGAGGTAAGTAATAATGTGACGGAGTGCAAACAGCATACAGACGACCAGTTGAAGACAATTAGTGAGGAATTGTGATGGAGTACAGACAGCATGTAGATGTCCAGTTGAAGCATGTACTCGACCATGTGAAGATAATTAATGAGAAAAATGAGGCTGTAGAGAAATCAGACAGCATGTAGATGTCCAGTTGAAGCATGTACTCGACCATGTGAAGATAATTAATGAGAAAAATGAGGCTGTAGAGGAATGTTTCACTGCTGAGCCTCAGGCTAGTGTACAGGGGGGTAAAATGGACAGTGTGTGGTGAATCTTGACAGACCCCAAGCATCAAAAGGTAGCATTACTGGGCTGAGCAATCGGAATGCAGAAGTCTTGCGTCCAGGACTTTGATGCCCCAGTTTTTAGGCCCCAAACCTGTGACGTGCATGGCTATAATGGAGGTGCAATTACATGGAAACCTCAGGAATTTGATGGTAGAGTATCTTGGGAAGCTTACCGTGCGCAGTTTGAGTTATTTGCTGATCAGAATAGTTGGGATGATAGGAAGAGGGCAGTGCACCTTGCTACTAGCCTCAAGGGTGTTGCAATGGAAATTCTAGGTGATGCCAGTGATGGGGAGAGTTATCAGTCCCTAGTAGAAGTGCTGGAGTGCAGATATGGGACCATGTACCAGACTGAGGTTTACAAAGCAAGATCCCGGACCTGTGTTCAGGCTCGAGGCAAATCCCTAAAGCAACTTGCTCATGACCTGAAGAGTATGGCATACAAGCCTTACCCTGGAGCAGCACCTAACCTGTTGGCTATGTTTCTGAGCGACCAGTTCATCGATGTTCTTGATAGTGCAGAGTTGAAACTGCAAGTGAAGCATGCACAACCCAGAAGCATGAAAGAGTCACTAGCCAGGGCTATAGAATTTGAGTACTATGTCAGGTCCAGTACGTCCACTTTTCAGGCAGGTCGTAGTGCAGGATTCAAGGCAAGAAAGGGGCAGGTACGTGAAGCAGAAAATTTTGATTGAAGTAGCTGGTATTGTGAAAAGTCAGGACAGGAAAGATGACTCCAACAAGTGGAAGAGGGAACAGGAGATGATCATAGGAAGTTGCTGGTATTGTGAGAAGCCAAGACATCAGAAAGGGGATTGCAACAAGTGGAAGAGAGAACTAGAGATCAAAGGAGGTTGCTGGTTCTACGGAAAGCCAGGACACAAGAAGGTGGATTGTTACAAATGGAAGAAGAAGCAAAAAAGGAACAGTGCAAGGAAACCTACGATTGCAACAAACGGGTGTTGGACATGTGGTGAGGTGGGACACTTCAGCTGTGATTGTCCAAATGAAAAGGATGGCAAGAAGGTTGTAGAAGGCAAGAAGGATGAGGGTAACTTAGTTAAGGCTGATGACAAGAGGCAATAACCAACCAGTTCTTCCCAAGAAGCCCCACCACTAAGGAAATGCAAGAAAAGCTTGAATGATAATGTGCGAGAAGATGGAAGAACAGACGGCAAGCAGTGTAGTGGGAATGGAAATCTTAGCAAGGAATGCCGCCATTCTGTAGTGACAGGGCCGTAGTCAGCTGAGGAAGACCTGAAGAGGATGCAGATTTACAACTAGTTCTTGAGTGGCTGCAGTGGAGTACAGTGTGACCATCTTGGGAAGAGGTTTCCAGGTTCAGCCATACGACCAAGAGCTACTGGAGTCAGTGGGACCTTCTTCATTTGAACCAAGGGCTACTAGACTGTCAGTGGGAGACCCCCGATGCCTCATCTGGTATTGGCAACTGATGGTTCTGAAGAAAATGAGGTTCAGTATCTTGGATGAACCCCGTAACCAGATCACTAGTGGGCACCTGAGAGTGAAGAAAACTGTAAGTACAGTAGGCTGCAACAAAGGCTCTACTAGATTGGCATGCATTAGGATGTTGAAGTGTGATGTCAGGCCTGTGATGTATGTTGTGCCAAGAATGGAAACAAGAAACCTGGTTGGACCCCTCTCCATCTGTACCAAGTGGGTGTACCAATGGGAGGGGTCGCGGTGGACATGCTGGACCTTTGCCACTCACTGAAAGAGGAAACTGGTATATATGTGTAACCATGGAGTACTTCACAAAGTGGCCAGAAGCCTATGCCATCCCCGATCAAGAGGCTGTGACTGTTGCTCAGGTGTTGGTTGACCAGTTTTTCTGTCATTTTGGGATGCCACAAAAGCTACATTCAGACCTAGGAAGAAACTTTGAGACTGCAGTGTTCTGTGAGGGCTGCAAGTTACTAGGGATCGAGAAGAAAAGGACTACCCCACTAAGACCACAGTCAGATGGGATGGTGGAGAAATACAACTGGACCTTGGGACAAGAACTGGCCAAGTACTGCATAGAGGGGACAAACAGATTGGGACCAGAAATTACTTGCACTGCTGATGATATATCGGTCTGCATCCCATGAGTCTACTAGCTACACCCGTGCAAAACTGATGCTGAGCCATGAGTTACTCTTACCTGTTGATTTGATAATGGGAAGACGACCTAGTGAAAAGTTGCCTACAGACACCTCCAGCTATGTGAAGAATGTTCAGGAAAGGCTGGCTGAGGTACATCATCAAAGGCAAGGAACCCTTAAATTTTTAGGCGAAGTGATAAAGTGCAAGTATGATGCCAAGGCATGTGGGATGAGCTTCAAGGATGGTGACAAAGTTTGGTTAACCAATCCTCAGCAGAAGATGGGACAGTCATCGAAGTTGCAGACCTAGTGGGATGGGCCTTTCCCTTTGTTGGACGCCTATCAGACATAACGTACCGGATTCGGGGAGACAGGAAATCTCGCCCAAAAGTGGAAAACGTGAAATGTCTGTGGTATAGTAGCCGCAGCGAGAAATGAACGCTGTGGTGGGGCAGCCGGGATGACCGGGGATTCCCCCACTGTAGCCATATCCACATGTCACCGACCATCGGCCACCGCTGCAGCCCCGCTCCATGATCCTTACCCTGTGTCTCTGGCTTTCTCTTTCTCTCTCGGTTTCTATATAAACTGGTGTATTTCCGAAACTAATTATGAAATTATTATGACTTTTGTTCCACACCACCTTTGAGGTAAAAATCAAGGAGAGTTTTCTGTATAAAGGTTTCCCCCCCCTCCTAAATGTGGCATATGAGCGGGGGAGTGCGGCCTTGGCGATACCTCCGCCTGACCTATAATTATACACTCGCCAGAACTGACCTGCCCTCAGACAAGGGGGGGGAAACCTTTATACAGAAAACTCTCCTTGATTTTTACCTCAGTGGTGGTGTGGAACAAAAGTCATAATAATTTCATAATTAGTTTCGGAAATACGGCAGTTTATATAGAAACCGAGAGAGAAAGAGAAAGCCAGAGACGCAGGGTAAGGATCATGGAGCGGGGCTGCAGCGGTGGCCGATGGTCGGTGACATCCTACCTCTATGGTCGGTGACATGTGGATATGGCTACAGTGGGGGAATCCCCAGTCATCCCGGCTGCCCCACCACAGCGTTCATTTCTCGCTGCGGCTACTATAGTACCATGGGCCAAGACAGTACAGCTGGGACGTTACTGAGGAATTGCACACATCCCCAGCCGAGGATGTTGAGGAGGACCAGGAGCTGAAGTACAAGAAGATGGTGACAGTTTCCCGAGGGAAGAAGTGAATCAGGAAGAAGAGCAAGACATTCCAGGAGAAGTGGACTATGTGGAAGAGCAGGGATGTCGTGGGAAGCAGCATAGGAGAAGACCTAATACGCTGGAGGATTATTTTGTGTATATTCAAATGTTAGTTTGGATAAAGGTTTATTTTTGTAAACATTGCGTAGTTTTGTTGGGATGACAAGGGACTAGGAAGAGGGTAGTGTTGCGATGCAAGACTTGCTAGATAGGTAGTGCTGGAGTATTCCCAGTGATTCTCGTAGTACGGTTACGTGTCAGAGTTGCCAGTTTGCCTGCTATTTGTGAGTGGAGGTATTTTGTAAGTTATGCATTAAATTTTTTGCCGTTTTTCTCTAACATGTTTTATTTTTGTGATTGTTAAATTATGTAATTTTATCTCAGTTTGTATGCAAAATAACTTAGAGTGTTATGCAGTGTAAGAAAACTCTGGCATGTTATGGATGTTTTTAATTCTTTAACTGTAGGTGCTAAAGTATACTAGAGCTGCGAGAGTAATGCAAGGTGTATATATGAATAGGGAAGAGACTAGTTTCAGTTGAGTTTGAGATTATTTCAGTGTCAATGCAGTGTGTTTGCAGACTGTATAACTCTGGTACTTGTGAAACCAGTGAAGTCTGGCAAGCATTAATTGTAATTGCAGTTAGTGAGGATTGTATAGCTCCAGTACTTGTGAAAACAGTGAAATGAAGTCGGCAAGCATTAAGTGTAATTATTTGGAAAATAAAGACAGTGAACTTAAGAAGCCTGTGTTTATTTTACAATGCCTGAGCTGATCTTGTGTGCTGTACACCGAAGGACTGACCATAGGAAGAAGAACTCCCTGGGCAACGTCCTTCCTATAGTGTACTACTGTTGTTGGAGCCTGTGGCAGTGTGGGAGAGGGACGAAACGATAAATATAACTTTTATTGTCTTTCCTGGTATTCTGATGCTTTTAATGTATGTAGGAGTTCCTGCGAAAGGGAGAGTCTGGGAAGGAAGAACGAGTAAAAGCAGAGGATGGAAGGATGTTAATTGAGATGGATGCAGTAAGGAAAAGATGGGCAGAGTATTTTGAAAGATTGTTAAATGTAGAGGAGGAAAGGGTGGCTGAGATTGTGGCAGATGGAAGGGTGCAAGGAATAAATGTGTTGGGAGAGTTGAATGAGTCTTTGATCACGAAGGAGGAAGTGGAGAAGGCAGTAAAGGAGATGAAAACAGGGAAAGCTGCAGGTATGGATGGGTGTGCTGTGGAATGCCTGAAAGGTGGTGGAGTGACCATTGTTGACTGGTTAGTAAGATTGTTGAATGTGTGCTTTGTGAAAGGTATGGTGCCAATTGACTGGGCAAGTGCTTGTGTGGTCCCGTTGTATAAAGGCAAGGGTGATAAGTATGAATGTACTAGCTTTAGGGGTATAAGTCTGTTGAGTGTTGTAGGTAAGGTTTATGGTAGAGTGTTAATTATGAGAGTTAGAGAGGGTACAGAGGGAGTGATTGGTGAAGAGCAGTGTGGCTTTAGGAGAGGGAGGGGATGCGTGGATCAGGTGTTTGCTGTGAGACAAGTGTGTGAAAAGTATTTAGCGAAAGGCAAGGATGTGTTTTGGGCATTCATGGATTTAGAGAAAGTGTATGATAGAATTGATAGGGAGGCTTTGTGGACTGTTTTAAGATTGTATGGACTTGATGGTAGGTTACTAAAAGGGGTGAAAAGTTTTTATGTAAATAGTAGAGCATGTGTAAGAGTGGGAAATGCTGTGAGTGACTGGTTTTCTGTGAGAGTGGGGCTGCGACAGGGATGTGTGATGTCGCCTTGGTTGTTTAATATTTACATGGATGGTGTTCCAAGAGAGGTGAATGCAAGAGTTTTAGGTGGAGGTCTGAATCTGGTGAATATTGATGGTGGAGAGTGGAATCTGAAGCAGCTGCTGTTTGCAGATGATACTGCACTGGTGACTGATTCAGAGGAGAGATTGAGACAGTTGGTAGAGGAGTTTGGAAGGGTGTGTGAAAGGAGGAAATTGAAAGTAAATGAGAATAAGAGTAAAGTGATGAAGTGTACGAGGTTGGTAGATGGTAGGGGGATGAATATAGCTTTGACTGGCGAGTTGCTTGAGGAGGCAGAGTGTTTTAAATATCTAGGGTCACATGTTGCTGTGGATGGAAGAATAGATGCAGAAGTGAAGTTTAGAATAAATGAAGTAGGAAAGGTGCTGGGAGGAATGAAAAAAGTATTTAGATGTCGTTCGCTTAGAATGGATGTAAAGAGAAGGTTGTATGGGGGTGTTGTGGTACCGACTGCATTATATGGGGCTGAAACATGGAATATGGGTGTAGCAGAGAGGAAAATTTTGAATGTAATGGAGATGAGGTGTCTGAGGAGTATGTGTGGAGTGACGCGTATGGATCGAGTGCAAAATGATGAAGTGCAAAGGAGAACTGGAGTTGTTCAGGAGATGGCTGGTAGAGTTGAGCAGAGGGTGTTGCGATGGTTTGGGCATATGGAGAGAATGGATAATGAGCGATTGGTGAAAAAGATAACTAGATCTGATGTGAGAGGTGTAAGGCTGAGAGGAAGACCACGAATAGGATGGATGGACAGTGTGAAGAGAGCACTGGATGCGAGAGGGATGTCTGTTGAGCAAGGAAGAGTGGCTGTGCGTGACAGAAATAAATGGAGAGAAATTGTGAATGAATAAGTGATGACGCAGCACTGAGGGGATATTCTCCCGCATTTGGTCTGATCAGCTAGTCAGGTCAGGTGCGGGTAAGGGGATGGGTCTGTTATGATGTGGCAGGGGTAAACCAGCTCTGCTGTCGGGCCCTGCTGCGGATGTCACTGATTGCATTGCGCAGTTGACCCTTGTGCGGTGTGGTGGTGTGGTGCGGTGAGGATCTGTCCGTTCTCCCCTTGGGGCTAAGATGCGAATGAATGTGTTTGAATGGATGAGTAAATGGGGAGTGTGTCGTCCTGTCTTGGCTACCTCCCTTTCCTTGGGGGAAGCAGCCTAGGTATATTAAAAAAAAAAAAAAAAAAAGGAGTTCCTCCTAATCGCTGGCATCTTCGGCTCAAGGGGGTGCATAGTTGCCTCCTCCAATTTAAAGAACCTCTCTGTGTGGCGGTAATGACACTTGCCACTTTTCATGTTGCTAAACTAAGATTTAGATGGCTTCCAGTCATAACAAGACTCTCTTTGCCTAGCGATAGCTTGCCTTGCAAGGATTTGGTTTGCCACAGTGTTGGTTAGGAGCCTATTTGAATGTTTGGTTTTGATGATGATCTTAGAAAACATCCGTTCAACTGAAACAGACGAATATGGCAAGGCCAACAGATCACGCATAAATATTGCAAGGGAGTAAAATTTTGGTTTATTGTTTGCATTCTTTACATAAAGTAATTCCCGCCAAAAAGAGGTTGGCGACTGATTCAAATTTTGAAGACTAGCTCTGACATGCAACAGATCCTGCTTCTGTCCCAGACTCCCGGTGCCTACGGACCCGAGTCTCCCGACTTTTATTGATGAAATATTCAGATTCATTACCTACATAATGAAATTTAGCAAACTTGGCATATAATATTATGTCGTGTCAAAATTTTTAAATATTATTATTTCATACACCGTAACTGCTGATACATCACCTGGAATATATATATATATATATATATATATATATATATATATATATATATATATATATATATATATATATATATATATTTACTTAAGAAAACCTCTAAGATTTCTTGAATTTTAGGGAAAAACCTCTACTACTCCAAGGTCGGAGCAATAAAAAAAAATAAAAGCTCTAGTAGAAAAACCCAAGGACCGACAACACTGGTAGCAGCAGTAGTGGGTGTAGTCCCAGGTTCATCTGAAATGTGAACTCAGTGGACTGCTGGCTGAAGTTCCACTCCTCCTGCAGTCCACAATCTTCCTTTGGGGGGATAAGGAGGATAGGAAGGGAACTGAGGGAAGTTTATATAACTGGGCAGTGGAGCAGCCCAGTTACATGGGTGTCACCACGTGAAGCGTCCCTCTTCAGCACCGTAAAGGAGGAGGGGATAAAGAAAGGCTATTGTCTAACCTCTTCAGTTCGAAAGTTTCTCCAAAGCTGAAACAAAATTGCCTGGAGAGAGAGAGAGAGAGAGAGAGAGAGAGAGAGAGAGAGAGAGAGAGAACTGCATTCGATTTAAGGTATTTACTTAATTTCCCAGGAACGGTTCTGCTGGCAAACTTGGACGACCTGATGACAGACCCGACGCTGTGGAAGTACCCTGACACCTTCGATCCCCGAAACTTTCTGGACGAGAACGGCAAGCTGGAGAAGAACGAGGCTTTCTTACCATTTGGGACTGGTGAGTCCGTGAGGGTGTGATTACGATATATGTATGAGACTGTAGATGGCACTGGAGGCTTAGTGGCAACTTTTTTTAGCGATTCATCTTGCGTGTTGTACCCTAATATTATCTTTTTTGGCTCAAGAAGATTTTTTTTTTTTTGATAATGAATGGAGGAAGGAAAAACAAAGGGAAAAAAATGTCAATGTGCCTAAAGGCATCCTCCTTTCATAAAATACTTATAACAATTGGGTTTAAAATCGAGAGGATTAAATGTATGTGGGAAGCACCTCCCAGGAAGTAAATTCCAGAGAGTAGTAGTTCTGGGGATAAATGGGTTTTGATAAGCTGAGGCTCTGCATTGTGGGGGAGAGAGTGTGAGTTCATGGGCACTCCCAGCTGCCTGAGTATTTCGGGCGAAAATGTGAAGGGGAGGCACAATTGAAGCCAGTTCGTTAGAGCACTTACTGTAAAAATATCGATAAAATAGTGCTAAAGAAGCAACATCTCTCCGTACTTATAATGGAGGAAAGTCCTGCGTTATGGCAGGATTATTAATTAATCTAATGGCTTTATTTTGAATTTTGTCCAACTGCCTCAATGCAACCGCTCCACATCCACTGCAGAGTGGTGAACAGTATTCTATCTGAGAACGCACATGACTTTTGTATATTGTGGCCATCTGCTCGTCAGTGAAGAACTCACAAACTCTGTACATAAGTCCCAGTTTTTTAGAAGCATTTTCAGCAAGGGATATTTTAACATAAGCTGTCCAGCTTAGGTTGGGGTTTAAAGTAACACCTAGGATATCAATTGTAGTGGATATGGGAATACTGACATCATTTAAAATTATGTGAGAGTCTGAGGGATTCTTTCTGTTGGAGAAATTAGTTTATTTAGTTTTCTGAGCATTATGTGAGACCAGATTTTTTTGTCCCCATTGATTAATTTTAGAAAGGTCCTGGTTCAGAGAAATTGCTGTGTTTCTTTGGGAATTTATAATATCAAATTGTGTAAAGGAGGTACTAAATGTGAAAGAACTATGAAAGGTCGAATCATCAGCATAAGAATGTATTGGGTTGTGCGTGACAGATAGGAGGTCGTTTATGTGAATGAGAAAGAGGGTTGGCGCCAAAACTGATCCCTGAGGTACGCCAGCATTTATGGAATGAAACTGAGAATATATTCCATCTACCATTAACCGTATTTTTCTACTTAATTTCCCAGGTTTCGTGACATTTGGAGGTTTCGTGACATTTGGAGGTTTCGTGACATTTGGGATTGGTGAGCCCAGGCTGGTGAGATTACGATATATCTATGAGATTGTGGGTGACACTGGACGCTTCATAGCACCTTTTTCGCAGCAATTCATTTTGCCTGTTACACATTAATATTCCTTTTTTATGTTTTAAGATAGCGACATAGGAATTGGTAAGCCTGGGATGTTAAAAACTGGAGACAATAATTATATAGCTCTGAAAATTTCGTAACACCCCTTCCTTAGCGATTCGTTCTGCACATCACATCTGAACTGTACTCGCATGTAAGTGGTAAGTGGAACAGGCATCATACAAGAGATTTTTTTTACAACAATAGAACAGAGGAAGGAAAAACAATTGGATTTAAAAAAAATCCAAACACCAGATTACTGGTGTCCTCCATTCATAAAAAATCTGTAGCAGTAGGTTGAAGTATGGGGGGAAACCACTCTGGGGAAGCGAGTTCCAATGAGATACAGTTCGGGATATAAAGGAATTTTGATAGGCCAAAGTTCTGCAGTATGATAGTGTGAAAGTTTAGTCTCGAGCACTACCAGATGCCCGTGAGCCCGGGAGAAGTCCTGGAGAGATGGCACAATGGATGCAACCTCGTCTGAGCATTTGCCATAAAAGAATTTGCAAAATAATGCAAAGGAGGAAACATTTCTTCTTACTAGTAGGGGAGGTAGTTTATTTTGCAATAGTAGGGGTATTAATAATTATAACAGCTTTGTTCTGAATTTTGTCGAGTTGTTTTAGTGCAACCTCTCCGCACCCATTCCACAAGGGTGAGCAATATTTCAGCTGAGAGCACACATGCCTCTTGTAATTTATTGCTAACTGCTCGTCAGTGAAGTTAGGGACTTTGTATTATAATCCAAGATTCTCTGCAGCAGTTTTAGCAAGTGATCTAAAATGAGAGGTCCAGCTGAGGGCATTTTTAAGTGAAACAATGAGAATTTCATTTCCATGAGATTGGAATATTAGTAGCATCGAAGATAATATTAAAGTCAGGCAATATCTGTCCATTAGTAAACTGTATATATTTAGTTTTCCTGACCTTGGATGAGACACTGATATTTTTGTTTCCATTCAGTGATCTTAGGAAAATCTTGATTTATGGAGATACTGAGTCATCTGCATAAGAGTCAATGGAATTATGAGTGACATAAGAAATCATTAATATGAATTAGGAATAAGGTTAGAGCTAAGACTGGTGCTTGTGACACGCCGGCAATTATCGAGTGGAAATTGGAATGTATATCATCGACTTTTACTCTTTTCTTTCAATCGTTGACATATGAGGAAATCAGAGGAACAAAAGTTGATAGTCCATAGCAAGGGAGTTTGGATGTCAGGGAACGGTACCACATTCTGTCAGAAGCTTTACAAATATCAAGGGCTACTACATGAGTTTCTCCATGTCTGTCAGTTGACGGGTGGATGGTATGAGTCAGGAGATTGAGTATGTCAACAGTGGATTTTTCGTGGTGAAAACCATACTGTCTATCACTAATTATTTTGTTAGATTCAAGATGATTAACAGGGTGCATATTAATTAGTCTCAAATACTTTACCAAGAAAAGATGTGATAGCTATTGATCTGTAATCAGGGGACCTTCCTTTCCCCGGAATTCGGTGGATATTGGCTTCTTTCCAAGTATTAGGGAATGAAGAAGTACATATGCATTGTCTGATAATTTAGCTAAACAGGAGCAAGTTTTGAGGAGTAGACTGTAGCACCAGCCGAACAAGGCAGTACTCCCAAGGTGGATGGAAAGCTGACGACAGGGAGAGCTGGAGCTCCCGTTTAATCAGCCCTCGGGACTAGGTCCCGACCATCCCCCTTTGCTGAGCTTTTTCAGTGTCTCAGTAACACAGAAAGTAGACCAGCATCCTCTCCAATACAAGTTTCTCCAACTATCAATACCAAACTACATGCACAGTACACACCACACTTCCTTTTCAAAATTTTCAAAAATGGCATCAAATAGCATAGCCTCGGAGTCCCCAGGGGGGGGGACCATAAATGCCCCCACCTTCAGCCCCTCTCCCGGTGACGACTCAAGGTGCCTGGAACCACTGTCTGACTCTCTTCTTCATTTCTGCAACATTCGTGGCCTTTCCTCTAACTTTCAGTCTGTTGAGCACCACCTCTCCTTCTCTAAACCTCACCTTCTTTTCCTAACTGAGACTCAGCTGTCTAAGACAACTGACAGCAAACCCTTTTCTGTATCCTCCTACTTTCTCTATACTCATTTCAAAGCCAAAGGTGGCTGTTGTGTATATATACGCAACAACTTATCTTGCTCTCGTGTTCCTGAACTCGATTCTTCTGAATTCTCTACACTCTGGCTTCGGCTTTCCTGTCATTCTCTGACTAAATATATCTGTGCTGTTTACTTATCTCCTAATTCTACTGACTATCAAAAATTCTTTGACTATCTTACTTCTACGATGGAACACATTCTAACCATTTCTCCTTTCTCTGAAATCTCCATTCTTGGAGATTTCAATGTTCACCACCACCTTTGGCTCTCCTCTCCTTTCACTGATCCACCTGGTGAACAAGCCTACACCTTTTCTATCCTTAATGACCTAGAGCAGCTTGTACAGCACCCTACCCGTATCCCTGACCGCCTTGGAGAGAGCTCCAATATACTTGATCTCTTCCTTACAACTAATCCTTCTGCTTACACTGTTAATCTTTTCTCTCCGTTGGGCTCCTCCGATCACAACCTTATCACCTTAACCTGTCCTATCGCTCCGGTGCGGCCTGCGGACCCTCCAAAAAAACGTCGTCTCTGGCACTTTGGAGCTGCGGATTGGGAGGCCCTCAGGCAGTACTTCTTTGATTTTCCCTGGAATGATTATTGCTTCCATGGTCGGGAGCCATCTCGGTGTGCCTTGCGCATTACAGAGGTTATTCTCTCGGGCATGGAAGCATACATTCCTTTCTCATATCCTTTGACTAATGCACGAAAGCCTTGGTTTAATCACGCTTGTTCTAATGCTGTCCGCAACAAGGAGAGGGCCTACAAAAGGTACCGGAGCCAACCCACCCCTGAATCACATCTTTTATACATTTCTGCCCGGAATCATGCTAAGTCTGTTCTTCGCTCTGCTAAAAATAATTTCATCCGTACAAAATGCTCTCAACTCTCTAACTTGAACTCTTCTCGCTCCTTCTGGCACCTTGCCAAAAACCTTTCTAACAACTATACCTCATCATCCTTCCCTCCTCTTTTCTACTCTGATGGCTCTGTAGCTATTTCTTCTACTGATAAAGCAGATCTCTTCGCTCAGACATTCTCCTCCAATTCCATCTTCAACGATTCCGGTGCTGTTCCTCCATCACTTCCCCCCTCTGACTTCCTCATGGCTAACATGAAAATTTCTTCAGCTGATGTATTTTCTGCAATTGCTGGCCTCAGTACTAATAAGGCATATGGGCCTGATGGAGTCCCTTCTGTTGTTCTCAAGAACTGTGCTTCTGTGTTTACACCCGGCCTAGGCAAACTCTTTCGTCTTTGTCTGTCAACTTGTACTTTTCCTTCTTGCTGGAAGTTTGCTCTCATTCAGCCGGTCCCAAAGAAGGGTGACCATTCCCAACCCTCTAACTATCGTCCAATTGCTTTAACATCCTGTATCTCGAAAGTTTTTGAGTCTATTCTTAATAGAAAAATTTTAAAGCATCTTTCCTATCACAACCTTCATTCTGATCGTCAGTATGGGTTCCGTCAGGGATGCTCCACAGGCAATCTTCTCACCTACCTTTCTGACTCCTGGTCATCCTCCTTTCGGGACTTTGGCGAAAGCTTTGCCATTGCACTTGACATCTCAAAGGCTTTCGATCGAGTCTGGCATAAATCTTTAATTTCCAAACTCCCCTCTTACGGTTTCTATCTTTCTATCTGTGCCTTCATCTCTAGCTTCCTTTCTGGTCGTTCTATAGCCGCTGTTGTAGACGGCCATCGTTCTTCTCCTCGATCTATCAACAGTGGTGTTCCTCAGGGCTCTGTCCTATCACCAACTCTCTTCCTTTTATTCATCATTGACCTTCTAAGCTGTACATCTAACCCTCTCCACTCATATGCTGATGACTCCACCCTTCACCTTTCCATTCGATTCCCGCAACGTCCATCTTAGCAGTTACTTCAACAGGCAAGGGATGAGGCTATGGCACACCTAATGTCTGACTTGGCTCGTATCTCTGACTGGGGTAAAAATAATCTGGTTGTTTTTAATGCATCAAAGACTCAGTTTTTGCACCTATCAACCTGACAAAATCTTCCATAGGTATACCCACTTATGTTTAATAATACTCAACTTAATCCTGCATCATCGTTGAACATGCTTGGGGTTTCATTTGCTCGGGACTTGTCTTGGAAAGATCATATTACATCTCTTGTAAAATCTGCTTCCAAAACATTGGGTGTGCTAATCCGACTCCATTCCTTCTTTGCCCCTGCACAATTGTTGACTCTATACAGGGGTTTTATCCGCCCCTGTGTGGAGTACAACTCTCATGTGTGGGGAGGCTCCCCACATACAGCTCTTCTCAATAGGGTGGAGTCAAAGGCTTTTCGTCTCATCAACCCTCCCCCTCTTACTGACTCCCTTCAACCTCTGTCTCTTCGCCGCAGTGTTGCATCTTTATCTCTTTTCTATCGCTACTTCAATGGTCACTGTTCCTCTGAACTGTCTGCATGCATTCCTCCACTTCTACGACGGGTGTGTAGCATCCGTCTAGCAGCAAACTCTCACCCCTTTTCTGTCCAACTCTCTGTTGCAAGAGTTAACCGTTACTCACAATCCTTCATTTATGCAACAGGTCAACTCTGGATCTGTCTCCCTCTGTCTGTATTTCCTGCTTCCTATGATCTCCAGTCTTTCAGACGCAGTGTGTCAAGACATCTGGAAATGAATGGATCTTGAATTTGGCTCTCTCTTGTATTTTGTTTTTCTCTTGGAAGGAACAATTTTGCGGGCACATTGCCTTTGGTTCCTTCTTCCCCACATAAAAGAAAAAAAAAAAGTTCTGGGGAACACTTTTTCAAAACAACTGGAAGAATTCCATCTGGACCTGAAGCTTTGTTGGTTGGTAACTTGTCCCGGATATAGTTTACGTATCTAGTCTGTATCTTAAGTGGTGCAATTTCGGGAGACTCAAGTTATAGTGCTGGGACGTTCTAAGGTAGAACTTTGCAAATGTACTGGCAAGAATGTTCGCATTACCACGTGGGTCATTTATAGTGTTACCATCTGAAGATTTTAGTGGGGGAATGGGTGATAAGATCTATCTATCTGTCTATTGCCAGACGCCTTAATCCAATAAGAGGTGGCCACAAACAAATCGCTTCCATGTCACCCTGTCCTCCGTCATTTCATTGCTCTGAGCCAGCTCACACACCCCTCTCTCATATACCTCTCCACCCCATCCCTCCATCTCATCTTTGGCGGCCCCCTCCCATTCCTCCCCTCCACCTCACTCACATACACTCTCCTCATCAGTCTCTCACTCTCCATCCTCTCCACATGGTCAAACCACCTCAGTGTGTTTCTCCTAACGCTTCCTCTCATACCCACATCCACACCACAACGCTCCTTCACTTCCTCATTTTTCACTCTGTCTCACCATGTGACTCCACATGCTCCTTTCAAATTACTCATTTCCACTGCTCTCACTCTTGACTTCTGTCCCTCCAACAAGGTTCAAGCTTCACTTCCATACGTTAGAGTTGGTATCACAATATTGTCATGTAGTAGCTTTTTCACTTCCATCCCCACTCCCCTGTTTCTTATCACTGCTTTTCGAGGAACGAGGAACTTTTCTTCCTTGTTGTAACCTTTCAAGCACTTCATCCTCTAAACTGCCATCCTTATTCATCACAGTACCCAAGTACTTAAATGTACTCACATTTTCCATTTCCTTCTCATCCATCCTGACTGTACGTTCACTGACTTCACTTCTCCCGAACACCATAACTTTACACTTCCCTACATTCACCTTTAGATTCCTTTTCTTACACACTCTCCGAAACTCAACCATCAAGCCTTGCAGCTCCCCTTCATCTTTACTGAACAAGACACTATCATCAGCAAGCAACAGTACAGGGAGTTTCCAAACACTGCTCTCTCTCACTAGGGCCGCTCCAATATCCACTGCCCAACCTTGTATCTGTTTTATTACCCCATCCATAAAGAGATTGAACATCCATGCAGACACGACGCATCCTTGTTTCAATCTAACTTTCGAACAGAAAAATTCACTCAGTTCACCATCCATACGCACTGCAGCCTTAACACCCTCATACAAACTCTTCACGGCCTTCAACAACTTCCCATCTACTCAATATATTCTTAATACTTTCCACAGTCCTTTTGTATCCACCCCGTCATATGCCTTCTCCAAATCCATGAAGGCCGCATACAACTTCTTTCCTTCGCTAGAAACTTTTCCTCTGATGATCTAAGAATGAATATCTGACCTACACAGCCTCTTTCCTTCCTAAAATGTCCCTGTTCTTCTCCAACTAAATCCTCTGTTATTTCCCTAACTCTGTCAATAAGTACCCTACCATATACTTTTCCTATTACACTAAGAAGACAAATGCCCTTATGATTACCACACACTTCTTTTTCCCCTTTTCCTTTGTACAGGGGAATGATTATACCTGACTTCCAATCTCCGGGATTCCACCTTCCTCCCAGGCCAATCTGTACGTCTTCCACATCCATTCTACTACTATCTCTCCCCCATGCTTCAGCATTATTCTCACCACACACTCCATCAGTTCCTGGGGTTTTCCCCATTTTAACTTTCTTCATTGCTTCCACAACTTCCGTCATACTGATTTTTTCCTCACTTCTCACATCCCTTCTTCTCCCAGCCATTCCCCAGCCACTTATACTTGCATTACTTTTATGACTTATGTTCAACAATTCCTTAATGTGTTCTCTCCTTCTGCTCACTTTTTCTCCCTTCTCCACTAGTAATCTACAGTTTTTATCTTTCAGTGCCCAACTAACTTCTTTCGCACCCTGTCTAACTCTCCTTACCACGTTACACTCAAGTTCCTTCCAAATTCCTCATCCACTCTCTTTTTACTCTCTCTTACTAATCTTTTCACCTCTCTCCTCCTTTCTACATATAACTCTCACTTCCGTCTCTCAACTTCTTCCACGCCCTGTTTCTCATCCACTCACTATATACTTTCTTCTTTTGTGCCACAGCCTCTCTCACCTCTTCATTCCACCATGATGTTCCCTGCACCCCCTTTCGTGTTCTCTTCACACCACACACCACCTCACATGCAGCACAGATTTCGTCTGTGAATATTTTGCACACGCATTCCACGTCCCGCATCTGCTCCAGTACATATTTACCCAATCGCTCTTCCACTTCCCTTGTATATTCTGCCTTTTTTCCATCCTCTCGTAACTTTTCCAAACTCCTTGTATGAACTATTTCCTCCTGTCCTTCCCTTATTCTATTTCTCCATTTCATTTAGACTTTGATTCTGACCACCACCAAGTGGTGGTGAGAAAGTCCACTCCCCCAACCTCCAGGTACTTCTGCATCTATTACACACCTTCCCATCCTTTCATCCAAACACACATATTCAGTCATTGCCTTCCGTTCATTCAGCTCACCACCCACCCTTCACATCACTCGCCATGTATACTTATGGATCATTTTGCGCCTGAAGAGGGTATTGGCTGTCATCAACGCCCTCCTGGCACAAATGTCCACTAAAGCACTGCCATTCTCATCCATCTCATCAGACACACCCCACTCACTAACTACTCCATCCACCTTCACATTCCCTATATTTTCATTGATATCTCCAATCAAAAACACTCTCTCATTCCTTTCAAACTTTTCCATAATGCTTCCACATTTGTCCAGAATTCTTCTCTCACTCTGTTTGCACGATCTTGCACTGGCGCATAGACATACACATAATCGCCCATATTTGTAGTCCAACTTTCAATCTTACCCACACAATCCTTGAGCCAACTGATCCATAATCTTATATTCTCCTTCCATCTGTTACTCACAACAATATACATTCCTTCTTTTGCCCTCTCATTCTCACCAACTCCCGTGTATATACCCCATCCATATTCCCATTCTCTCACACTCTCACCTGTACTTAGATTCAGTTAATCCACACACATCCACTTTCGCACCCTCAAGCACCTGGACAATCTTTCTTTCTTCCACCTCATAATTTGCACCCCATACATTCCATGTAGCTATCCGTACCATGTCCTTTGTTCGGTCCTTAGTCGTCACCTTTTGGTTAGTCCTGGTCCGAGGCTACTTGTTCGTATTATTAGTTAGCTTTTTTTCCGGGAAGGGGCACTAACCCTCCACAAACCCACTTGATGTCACGTAGGGACCACTTGTTGGTTGGTTATAAAGTTACCAACCAGCGCTGTTAATGCTTTCCTGGTTTAGAGGAAATCATTTGGCTTGCCACTCATTGTAGAGCTACCCTAATAACAAAGTACCACTACACTAAGTGGGTGGACGATTGACCAGAATATTCTATTGTCATTAGGATTATTTAATAGTTTGGATGCTTTGTTGTGAAGAAAGTTTGATTTAGCGAGTTTATTACTGCTTATGCATGGTTAATGGCAATTTGAAATTGACTGAGTGAATCAAATGCTGTTGATTTTAAGTAAAGGCTGTAAACTAAGGACTTTTGGGTAGGAGCTCTGGCACAATTGCTGTCAAACTACTTGGGGAGTCTGATCTTTTAATGATCTGTTGACCGTGTATGAACACTTTCATAACAGCACGTATTAACCCCTAATGTACTAACAGGATCGATCAATCCTTTTTCAGGATTACGCCAGATGCCGAATGTTATCAACAGAGAAGCCTTTGTAATAAATTGCAGACACTAGGCTTCGGCCTGATTGTGGAGTATATCGATCGAAACCAATGAGAACTAAGTTCTGAGTAGGGAGGGGGGAAGATCCGGGCCCTTACCCATGATGGGGGAGGGGATGATTCCTCCACCGCCCTGTCGCCATCATCCTCTACCCCAATACCTTCGTTCCCTCTCCCCCTCCCACGCCTCTGACCGCCTCCTGTTCCCTCCCTCCCCCTCCCCCACCATCCTCCATCACGCCACTGCGGTCCCCCCCCCCTTTCCCCCCTCCCTGTCTCCCTGGGAAGGGTCATATTCTCCCTACCCACCCTCCACACTCCTGTGCTTCCTCTCTGCCTATCCTCTTTGTCTTGTGTCTGTCTTCCACCTCTATACCCCCGTACCTCCCCTCCAGGCCTCTCCCAACCCAACCCACACCCCAACCTCCTGTAGTATGCTATCCGCTTACATCCCCCCCCCCCCGCCTAGGGAATTATACGATATTGTTACTATTCATGTCGCGTTTTTTCATTCAGTACCAGATTATTGTTTGTGTAATTGCATACACCCATGCACGAAACGTAGAATGTATGTATTTTCATTTTCTTTTAAATGAATTTCCATGTTTTTTGCATTTTTGGGGGGGAGGGGGAAAAGCGTGTTACTGGCATAATTATGTACCTGTCAAAGTTTTTTTTTTTTTGTATATGTTTATCCTTTTGATGTAATCCTTTGTATTTCTTTGTACTCTTTGTTTGTCAAAGCGTATGATGTCACTCTCTCTGTGGTGTAGAGTTTCAGCTGTCTTTAGTAATCTCAGCTGCGATTAGCACCAAGGTAATTTTTCCCCTTGAAAATCTTACAGATACTTGATTTGACAGCTCTGAGGGTAGGAGATGGGGGGGAAAGGAATGAGGGGAGTGGATGCTGGAGAGTGTAACACCAAAAAAAAAAAAGATTTTGCATGCTTTTGCTCTTTTATTTTTTAACAGCTACATAGCTATGAGGGAAGGAGACAGGGGGAGGGAAGGTGGGATAGGGAGAAGTGTTTGGGAAGAAGGGTTTTGGGAGTGAGTGAGGAACACCGGCATAATTACTGTTTATGTTATTGTTTGAAAAAAGTGAGCTGGATAATGCTGAAGGGTGGTTGTAGGGGGGAGGGGGGAGGGGGAGGGGAGGAAGAGAGGGGGGGTGATGGGAGTGGGTGAGGAATGTCATGGGAGAGGAAGAATGAGGGAGAGATTGGG
>NC_136975.1:12553997-12703275 GCF_032717465.1 Coenobita brevimanus | reverse complement strand
TCCTCTCAAATTACTCATTTCCACTTGCTCTCACTCTTGACTTCTGTCCCTCCAACAAGGTTCAAGCTTCACTTCCATACGTTAGAAGTTGGTATCACAATATTGTCGTGTAGTAGCTTCTTCACTTCCCATCCCCACTCCCCTGTTTCTTATCACTGCTTTTTCGAGGGAACTGAGGAACTTTTCTTCCTTGTTGTAACCTTTCAAGCACTTCATCCTCTAAACTGCCATCCTTATTCATCACAGTACCCAAGTACTTAAATGTACTCACATTTTCCATTTCCTTCTCATCCATCCTGAATGTACGTTCACTGACTTCACTTCTCCCGAACACCATAACTTTACACCTCCCTACATTCACCTTTAGATTCCTTTTCTTACACACTCTCCGAAACTCATCCATCAAGCCTTGCAGCTCCCCTTCATCTTTACTGAACAAGACACTATCATCAGCAAGCAACAGAACAGGGAGTTTCCAAACACTGCCCTCTCTCACTAGGGCCGCTCCAATATCCACTGCCCAACCTGGTATCGCTTTTATCACCCCATCCATATAGAGATTGAACATCCATGCAGACATGACACATCCTTGTTTCAATCTAACTTTCGAACAGAAAAATTCACTCAGTTCACCATCCACACGCACTGCAGCCTTAGCACCCTCATACAAACTCTTCACGGCCTTCAACAACTTCCCATCTACTCCATATATTCTTAATACTTTCCACAGTCCTTTTGTATCCACCCCATCATATGCCTTCTCCAAATCCATGAAGGCCGCATACAACTTCTTTCCCTTCACTAGAAACTTTTCCTCTGATGATCTAAGAATGAATATCTGACCTACACAGCCTCTTTCCTTCCTAAAATGTCTCTGTTCTTCTCCAACTAAATCCTCTGTTATTTCTCTATCTCTGTCAATAAGTATCCTACTTTTCCTATTACACTAAGTATCCATATACTTTTCCTATTACACTAAGAAGACAAATGCCCTTATGATTACCACACACTTCTTTTCCCCCTTTTCCTTTGTACAGGGGAATGATTATACCTGACTTCCAATCATCGGGATTCCACCTTCCTCCCAGGCCAATCTGTACGTCTTCCACATCCATTCTACTACTATCTCTCCCCCATGCTTCAGCATTATTCTCACCACACACTCCATCAGTTCCTGGGGCTTTCCCCATTTTAACTTTCTTCATTGCTTCCACAACTTCCGCGTCATACTGATTTTTTCCTCACTTCTCACATCCCTTCTTCTCCCAGCCATTCCCCAGCCACTTATACTTGCATTACTTTTTTCATGACCTATGTTCAACAATTCCTTAATCCATGTGTTCCTCTCCTTCTGCTCACTTTTTCTCCCCTTCTCCACTAGTAAGCTACAGTTTTTATCTTTCAGTGCCCAACTAACTTCTTTCGCACCCTGTCTAACTCTCCTTACCACGTTACACTCAAGTTCCTTCCAAATTCCTCAGCCACTCTCTTTTTACTCTCTCTTACTAATCTTTTCACCTCTCTCCTCCTTTCTACATATAACTCTCACTTCCGTCTCTCAACTTCTTCCACGCCCTGTTTCTCATCCACTCACTATATACTTTCTTTTTTTGTGCCACAGCCTCTCTCACCTCTTCATTCCACCATGATGTTCCCTGCATCCCCTTTCGTGTTCTCTTCACACCACACACCACCTCACATGCAGCACAGATTTCGTCTGTGAATATTTTGCACACGCATTCCACGTCCCGCATCTGCTCCAGTACATATTTACTCAATCGCTCTTCCACTTCCCTTGTATATTCTGCCTTTTTTCCATCCTCTCGTAACTTTTCCACACTCCTTGTATGAACTATTTCCTCCTGTCCTTCCCTTATTCTATTTCTCCATTTCATTTGGACTTTGATTCTGACCACCACCACTTACTCCCCCAACCTCCAGGTACTTCTGCATCTATTACACACCTTCCCATCCTTTCATCCAAACTCACATATTCAGTCATTGCCTTCCGCTCATTCAGCTCACCACCCACCCTTCACATCACTCGCCATGTATACTTATGGATCATTTTGCGCCTGAAGAGGGTATTGGCTGTCATCAACGCCCTCCTGGCACAAATGTCCACTAAAGCACTGCCATTCTCATCCATCTCATCAGGCACACCCCACTCACTAACTACTCCATCCACCTTCACATTCCCTATATTTCCATTGATATCTCCAATCAAAAACACACTCTCATTCCTTTCAAACTTTTCCATGCATGCTTCCACATTTGTCCAGAATTCTTCTCTCACTCTGCACGATCTTGCACTGGCGCATAGACATACACATAATCGCCCATATTTGTAGTCCAACTTTCAATCTTACCCACACAATCCTTGGGCCAACTGATCCATAATCTTATATTCTCCTTCCATCTGTTACTCACAACAATATACATTCCTTCTTTTGCCCTCTCATTCTCACCAACTCCCGTGTATATACCCCATCCATATTCCCATTCTCTCACACTCTCACCTGTATTTAGATTCAGCTAATCCACACACATCCACTTTCGCACCCTCAAGCACCTGGACAATCTTTCTTTTTTCCACCTCATAATTTGCACCCCATACATTCCATGTAGCTATCCGTACCATATCCTTTGTTCGGTCCTTAGTCGTCACCTTTTGGTTAGTCCTGGTCCGAGGCTACTTGTTCGTATTATTAGTTAGCTTTTTTTCCGGGAAGGGGCACTAACCCTCCACAAACCCACTTGATGTCACGTAGGGACCACTTGTTGGTTGGTTATAAGGTTACCAACCAGCGCTGTTAATGCTTTCCTGGTTTACAGGAAATCATTTGGCTTGCCACTCATTGTAGAGCTACCCTAATAACAAAGTACCACTACACTAAGTGGGTGGATGATTGACCAGAACATTCTATTGTCATTAGGATTATTTACTAGTTTGGATGCTTTGTTGTGAAGAAAGTTTGATTTAGCGAGGTTTATTACTGCTTATGCATGGTTAATGGCAATTTGAAATTGACTGAGTGAATCAAATGCTGTTGATTTTAAGTAAAGGCTGTAAACTAAGGACTTTTGGGCAGGAGCTCTGGCACAATTGCTGTCAAACTATTTGGGGAGTCTGATCTTTTAATGATCTGTTGACCGTGTATGAACACTTCCATAACAGCACGTATTAACCCCTAAAGTACTAACAGGATCGATCAATCCTTTTTCAGGATTATGCCAGATGCCAAATGTTATCAACAGAGAAGCCTTTGTAATAAACTGCAGACACTAGGCTTTGGCCTGATTGTGGCGTATATCGATCGAAACCAATGAGAACTAAGTTCTGAGTAGGGAGGGGGGAGGATCCGGGCCCTTACCCATGGTGGGGGAGGGGGTGATTCCTCCACCGCCCTGTCGCCATCATCCTCTACCCCAATACCTTCGATCCCTCTCCCCCTCCCACGCCTCTGACCGCCTCCTGTTCCCTCCCTCCCCCTCCCCCACCATCCTCCATCACGCCACTGCGGTCCCCCCCCCTTTCCCCCCTCCCTGTCTCCCTGGGAAGGGTCATATTCTCCCTACCCACCCTCCACACTCCTGTGCTCCCTCTCTGCCTGTCCTCTTTGTCTTGTGTCTGTCTTCCACCTCTATACCGCCGTACCTCCCCTCCGGGCCTCTCCCCACCCAACCCACACCCCAACCTCATGTATACCTCATACCAATTAATCTGGCCAGGTATGTATGGCAACACTGTTCTTGCCGAGATTCTGATTGGCTGGGGGTGTTTGTTCGATTTCGTTGTTGCTAAAACTGATATTCTTTTTATTATCAGATGTGATACTGAGTTTGTCGACAGTACAATCGTCAAAAACAATAAGAAATCCGTTATATACTTATCAGCAATGAAAATTTCTTAGGAAGATAGAGATATGAGTCAACAATGTATTATAACAGTCCAGGTCAAGGTCAGCATTCGAACAATTCCTTTAAATCTCCGACACTCCGTAATATAACAGAAAATTAAGGAAACCTGCTTAATCTAAGCGTTGGTATAACACATTTAAATTTTAAGATCAGTCTGCACCCTTAAATCGTGCCACAACTCTGAATAATCAAAAATTCTAATGAATAGACGAGTTCTGCGGGAAGGGAGGTTTGAAAAAATCGCGAAAAATCAAAGTAGGCTAAAGGAAAACTATTTCATTATATATCCTCTATTATCACAGTACGGACTGATCTTAAAATTTAAATGTGTTATGCCAACGCTTTGATTAAGCAAGTTTCCTTAATTTTCTGTTATGTTACGGAGTGTCAGAGATTTAAAGGAATTGTTCGAATGCTGACCTTGACTTGGACTGTTATAATACTTTGTTGACTCATATCTCTATCTTCCTAAGATAATTTCGTTGTTGATAAGGATATAACGGATTTCTTATTGCTTTTGACAATTGTATTATCGACAAACTCAGTATCATATCTGATAATAAAAAGAGTATCAGTTTTAGCAACAACGAAATCGAACAAACACCTCCAGCCAATCAGAATCTCGGCAGGAACAGTGTTGCCATACATGCCTGGCCAGATTAATTGGTATGAGGTACAGTATGCTATCCGCTTACATCTCCCCCCCCCCCCCCGGCCTAGAGAATTATACGATATTGTTACTATTCATGTCGCGTGTTTTCATTCAGTACCAGATTATTGTTTGTGTAATTGCATACACCCATGCACGAAACGTAGAATGTATGTATTTTCATTTTCTTTTAAATGAATTTCCATGTTTTTTGCATTTTTTGGGGGGAGGGGGGAAAGCGTGTTACTGGCATAATTATGTACCTGTCAAAGTTTTTTTTTTTTGCATATGTTTATCCTTTTGATGTAATCCTTCGTATTTCTTTGTACTCTTTGTTTATCAAAGCGTATGATAAGTCACTCTCTCTGTGGTGTAGAGTTTCAGCTGAGTCTTTGGTAATCTCAGCTGCGATTAGCACCAAGGTAATTTTTCCCCTTGAAAATCTTACAGATACTTGATTTGACAGCTCTGAGGGTAGGGGATGGGGGGGAAAGGAGTGAGGGGAGTGGGTGCTGGAGAGTGTAACACCAAAAAAAAAAAAGATTTTGCATGCTTTTGCTCTTTTTATTTTTTGACAGCTACACAGCTATAAGGGAAGGAGACAGGGGGAGGGAAGGTGGGGAGGGGAGAAGTGTTTGGGAAGAAGGGTGTTGGGAGTGAGTGAGGAACACCGGCATAATTACTGTTTATGTTATTGTTTGAAAAAAGTGAGCTGGGTAATGCTGAAGGGTGGTTGTAGGGGGGAGGGGGGAGGGGGAGGGGAGGAAGAGAGGGGGGGGTGATGGGAGTGGGTGAGGAATGTCATGGGAGAGGAAGAATGAGGGAGAGATTGGGTGGGAGAACATAGAAAACTGGAGTCGCGCCACCTGGAAGGGTAACTTTTTTCAACATTGATTGGCTATAGCTCAATAACCAGTTGGTCTAAAAGGCTGAGGTTTGCGGCATAAGATGTGTAAATTCAAGCTCTAAACCTTGGGGGATGAAACTTTTTACTTCTGTAACAGTCGAAAAATCGGATTCATATACAGGTTTTTCAGGGAAGTTTGATCGATCGAATTGCGTATTCTAGGGGTTGTCATTAATGTGGTACTGGGTAGAATTGAAGTCACTGGAAAAGAATGAGTGCCATGGAATATCAGCCAAATAATTTTTAAATCCATCCTAGTCTGCCCTATCAAAGTGCCATTGGGTCACCCTGACAGGTTCGGAATGGGGAGGTTTGGCACAACTGACTAATGAGGCTTTGATGAGACTGTGGTCAGAGGATCCATGTCCTGACAGTACTTCTATCCTGTATTGATCTGGCTTATTTGTCACGAATAGGTTCAAGAGATCAGCGTTATGGTCAGGATTATCTGGTACTCTGGTTGGTTGTTTTAACAATTGCGTGAGATTAAACGATTCTGCAAACACCTCACATTCTAGACCAACATCATCAGTCCTGGCAGGATGCAATAACCATTCTACATTATGTATGTTAAAATCACCCAAAACGGTAATTTCAGTGGTAAGGGTGAGGTTAAGGTCAGTGAACTGTGTGGATATGAAGTAAAAAATGCTGAGTTTTGAAGAAGCATTGGGGGAGCGATAAACAATACAGATAGTTTGGAAAAATTTAGATAATTTAATTTATATTATGAATAATCAGAATTAACTGAACTGAAGTTCAAAACAGTGTTAACTGCCATTTCGGATTTGATATAACAGCAGGTGCTACCCTTGCTACAGAAGCTTGTAAGGAGATGGTAACCAGGAAAACAAAATGGGGATATGTCAATAAATGGAGAGATTTCAGTTTCTGTGAGGAACAGGGCTTTGGGGGATATAGTCTATCTATCTATCTATTGCCAGACGCCTCAATCCCGTTTGGGATGGCAACAAACAAATCGCCTCCAAGTCGCCCTGTCCCCCACCATTTCACTGCCCTGCTCCCAACTCACACACCCCCTCTCTCATATACCTCTCCACCCCATCCCTCCATCTCATCCTCGGCCTCCCCCTTCCTCTTCCCCCCTCCACCTCACTCACATACACTCTCTTCGTCAGTCTTTCACCCTCCATCCTCTCCATATGGCCAAACCACCTCAGTGTGTTCCTCATAACGCTTCCTATCACATCCACATCAACACCACAACGCTCCTTTATATCCTCATTCGTCAGCCTGTCTCTCCATGTGACTCCACAGGCTCCTCTTAAATAGCTCATTTCCACTGCTCTCACTCTTGACTTGTGTCCTTCCAACAACGTCCAAGCTTCACTTCCGTACGTTAGAGTTGGTATCACAATACTGTCATGTAGTAACTCTCTCACTTCCATGCTCACTTCCCTGTTTCTTATCACTGCTTTCAAAGAACCAGCAACCTTTCTTCCCTGCTGTACCCTTTCAAGCACTTCACCCTCCAAACCTCCATCCTTACTCATCACACTACCCAAGTACTTAAACGTACTTAAGTACTTAAACGTACTCACATTTTCCAATTCCTCACCATCCAACCTCGCTGTACATTCACTGACTTCACCTCTCTCAAAGACCATCACTTTACTCTTCCCTACATTCACCTTTAGATTCCGTTTCTTACACACTCTCCCAAACTCATCCACTAAGCCTTGCAGCTCCCCTTCGTCTTCACTCTACAACACAGTATCATCTGCAAACAACACTACAGGGAGTTTCCAAACACTATCCTCTCTCACCAGGGCCACTCCAACATCCACTATCCTACCTTGTACCTCTTTTATTACCCCATCCATGTACTGATTGAACAACCATGGAGACAAGACACATCCCTGTTTCAACCCAATTTTCAAAGAGAAAAATTCACTTAATTCACCATCCAAACGCACTGCAGCCTTCGCACCATCGTACTTACTCTTCACAGCATTCAACAACTTCCCATCTACTCCATATAGTCTTAACACTTTCCACAATCCTTGTCTATCCACCCTGTCATATGCTTTTTCCAAATTCATGAAAGCCGCATACAACTTCTTTCCCTTCTCTAGAAACTTTTCTACTAAAGATCTAAGAATGAATATCTGATCTACACAACCTTTTCCCTTCCTAAAGCCTCCCTGTTCCTCTCCAACTAATTTCTCTGTTCTTTCTCTAACTCTGCCAATAAGTATCCTACCATACACTTTTCCTACTATACTAAGAAGACAAATGCCCCTATGATAGCCAAACACTTCTTTTTCCTCTTTTCCTTTGTACAGGGGAATAATTATACCTGACTTCCAATCCTCCGGGACTCTACCTTCCTCCCAGGCCAATCTGCACATCATCCACATCCATTCTACTACTATCTCTCCCCCATGGTTCAGCATTTCACCAAACACTCCATCAATTCCTGGGGCTTTCCCCGATTTAACTTTCTTCATTACTTCTACAACTTCTATCCTACTGATTTCTTCCTGTCTTCTCACCTCTCTCCTTCTCCCAGCCATTCCCCAGCCTCTATACCGCCGTACCTCCCCTTAAAGTGTTCTCTCCATCTGCTCACTTTTTCTCCCTTCTCCACTAGTAATCTACCATTTTTATCTTTCACTCCCCTGCCAACTTCGCTTCCACCCTGTCTTACTCTTTTCACCTCTTTCCAGAACATTTTCTTACAGTCCCTCCACTTTACAACCAATTTCCTTCCAAATTCCTCATCCACTCTCTTCTTACTCTCTCTTACTAATCTTTTCACCTCTCTCTTTCTTTCTACATATAACTCTCTCTTCCGCCTCTCAACTTCTTCCACGCCCCTATTTCTCATCCATTCATTGTATGCTTTCTTCTTTTGTGCCACAGCCTGTTTCACCTCTTCAGTCCACCACGCTGTTCCTTGCACCCCCTCCATCTTCTCTTCCTTCCACACACCACATCACATGCTGCACATATTTCTTCTGTAAATATCCTACACACACCTTCCACGTCTCCCATCTGCTCCAATTCATATTTGCCCAATCGTTCCTCCACTTCTCTCTTATACTCTGCCTTTTTCTCATCCTCTTGTAACCTTTCCACTCTCCTTGCAACTACTCCTTCCTCTCGTCTTTCCCTTCTTCTATTCTTCCATCTTATTTGAATTCTAATTCTGGCCACCACCTAGTCGTTGTCAGAAAGTCCACTCCCCCAACCTCTATAAACTCTTGCATCCATTACACATCTTCGCATCCTTTCATCCACACACACATAATCAATCATTGCCTTCCTTTCATTCAGTTCACCACCCACCCTTCTCATCACTCGCCACGTATACCTGTGGATCATTTTATGCCTGAAGAGGGTATTGGCTATCACCAACCCCCTCCCAGGACAAATGTCCACTAACGCACTCCCATTCTCATCTATCTCAGCAGGCAACCCCACTCACCAATTATTCCATCCACCTTCACATTCCCAACTTTACCATTCATATCACCAATCAAAAACACGCTCTCATTCCTTCCAAACTTTTCCATGCACACTTCTACATTTGTCCAGAACTCTTTTCTCACTCTTCTAGCATGATCTTGCGTTGGCGCATACACACACACAGTCGCCCACATTTGTATTCCAACTTTCAACTTTACCCACACAATCCTTGACCCAACTGATCCATACTGTCTTCTGCTCCTCTTCCATCTTTTACTCACAACTATACATACTCCTTCCTTTGCCCTCTCATTCTCACCTACTCCTGCACATATACCCCATCCATACTCCTATTCTCTCACACGTTCTCCTCTCCGTTTTGTTTCAGTTATTCCACATACATCCACTTTCGCACCCTCAAGCCTCACCTCATCATTCGCTCCCCTTACATTCCATGTTCCGATAACCATGTCCTTTGTCCGGTCCTTGGTCGTCATCGTTTGGTCAGTCCTTGTCTGAGGCTTACTGTTTGATTTTTTAGTTAGTTGTTTTCCGGGGAGGGGCACTAACCCTCCGCCAACCCTTTTAGTCGCCTTTTACGACAAGCGGGGATACTGGGGGAGTATTCTTGAAAAAACTCTCTACCTCCAGAGGGATATAGATTGGAGGAAAAAGTGAATGGAATTCAGTTTAGTAGTAAGACCACGGATATTAGTGACATATAAGTGTGAGAAATATTTATTTTAATATAAGTCAGTATCCACACTCAACACCAAAAATGTAAGAAATCTCTAGTATTTTCTACCAAACAACTCGTAGGTCCTTACTCGTCCCTAAGATTGTCCTTAAGTAATTTCAAACAAGTCTCATAAGGTTAGGTGAACCGTAACTTTCACCTTAACTCACCTATTACTCTTCTATCTCCTAGCTAAGCCCCCTTGAATTGGCCAATATGTAAAGGTTACTCAGCTAGGCAGTGTCGGACAGCAGATAACGACAAGCCTCCTTTTCTGTCTGTTGCTTAGGCAGTCAAGCGACATGAAGTGCGTATATACAAACGTGCTTGAACCTTGTCTAGGAGCCGAGTGAGCAAATGGCGGGCCTCTATCTCCCTCATAGAATGGTAGAGGTGCCAACTATTAATTAATTACAATATAAAATACAGCTAGATTACATCATGATATATACAGGGAGAATCTAACAAATTAATCTTAGTTTTAATAATAAACCAAATATTCCCTTTATCTACTGTATATAATATGCCAAAACTACATCTGCTTTTATATGAGGACTTTTTGATCTTCAGACACGTTATTTGACGTGCAGATGCAGTTTAGTCAGTGGAAATTCCGAAGAAATTACATGTATTTACAGTACAGTTGTCCACGAGGGTTAAACACAGTAGCATTTAATATATTAATAATAAGAATTTTTAAAGAGAACATAATTTCTGGATTATAAAAACTGCTTGAACTGTTGTTAATGATCTCAGGTTTTCCTCTGCTTCTAACCAGGGACGAAAATTTTAAAAAGTAGAGAGCGCAGCTGCTCTGGGGGACAATATTTCCCACAATAAGGCCTGTCACGGGGTTTTTAAAAATTAAGTAATATTAAAGAATATTATTCAATAATACTTAAGAACAGGACAATGAATTGTCTTGTGAAAATCAAGCAATGATTACTTTATGTGGCTTACTTCGCCGATTCTCTAAGGACGAAAATTTATAAACTTTCTCAACAGTATACAGCAGAGACTAATTACTCACAAATGCTCTTTGTTAGTACTGTTGGCCTCTGAAGAAAGTGACTTCACCCCTGACAATCAATAACTAATGCTATTAATGATAACAGGTTCTTGCTGATGCATTAACTCCTGGTTGCACAACGGATTTTAAGGTTGATAGAAAAGGACTGGCCTAAATACCAGTTATGAATACCAAAGCGTTCATGCAAACTAGGAGCTATAAGTGAAATAAGCTTATTATAGAAAATAAAACACGAGTTTACATTACATTAAACTCAAGAAAAAGAACTGTTAATTGATTGATTACAATAAAATAAATTAACGTTACATGAGTTTCAAGATTAATTCAAATAAGGAGATCGCACTCACTCGCTCACTCAAAAGCTAACTCTTAAACCTAGGAAAAAACGAAAAGAAATACTGGTCAGAAAAGTGGACAAAGTGGATGACCGGGCATCGTTACTGAGGAAGGACACTGCACACACTGAGTCTCTCGCCAATCAGGCTAGGTGAGAATCCAACGGCGTCGTTGCTGGGGAAGGACGCTGTCACACATACTACCTGCTTTCGCGGCGCTCAAACCTTGACTGACTTCAAATCGTGAGAGAGAGGCAAGTGTCGAGTCGTACTTGCTAACGGCTAGAATGAGCGAAACACGCCCATAACAGAGTACTCAGCGGAGGTGCTAAAGTTGCGAACAAAGACGATCACTTATGACACAGTGAAAAATTGCCTGAGAAACACTCTTGGACGAGTGAATACATGGCAGTTAAACTGAGCGATAAATACTGGGATTCCACTAGAATTCGCGGTTTCCCACCAAAGTTAATATTACGAGTTTATTCAAATACTTTATCACGCCGACTTGTGACATTACGCCCCATAAAAATCAAATTTTTTTCTTCAGAGAAAAAAAATTTCAATATACATACACATAAATCCTAACTCAGTCACACAAGATTCACACTGTGGTGTGTGTGTGGTATCCTGCTACTGGAGAAAGTCCCAGTCGCCAGTGAGTGAAAAAAAAAACTCGTATTTACGTTAATAGAAGCAAGCTTGAGGGGAAAACTTACCGTGACGATGGTGAAAAATCCTTTACTCAGGTCAAACTGATCTAAAAGTTCGCTACATTTACATCAACAACTAATTGTTATGTAGCGTGATGTATGTAATACACGGTGTAGGTGTGACAGTTGTGGTGGAACTGTACCTACGTGTAAAATGATATAATACAAATTTATAGTAAATAGTGACGACGAGGCAGAAGAGAAGGGCGGCAGCATGCGACAGGGACGACCAGCTGATCTGCACGACAATGCTGCACCCACCAGCTGCACCTGCAAAAGGAATCAAGGTGGAGCATCAAAAGTGTCATTTCTCTCTCTTTGCCTAGCAATCAGTCCTTATGTCATTATTAACCAGGAAATGTAGTCTTAGGATTCACAAATCTCTCAGGACCCTTATAGTTTACTGGTTAATGCTTATTAACTAGGAACTGTGCCAGTTCTTGAATTGCTCAAATCTCTTAGAATGGGCAGTTTACTAGTTAACCTAACATTATTAACCAGGAAACGTGTCAGTTCTTGAATTGCTCAAATGTCTTAGAATGGGCAGTTTACTGGTTAACCTAACTCTACACTTGCGACTAATAACAGGAAGCTGACAATCCCTACGCAATCTCGGGCAGGTCACATTTTAACGCCCACCATGGATGTGAACACTCATGTGAATATTATGCATTCTCCGGGAATCCTCAGAGGGCCCACAGCTCGAGATGTTCCCCAAGGTAATTCATACACAGCCTCGGACAGTCTCTGCGGGGTTCTCGAACCTCCCCTTTAACTTACGGTACATGTATGTACAGGCCCTGGACATACTGTGTCCTATGGGGCCAACAGGTGAGACGTCAGGTCTACATGTTTAACTGGGAACCAGGCTGGTCCATGGATTACTCAAATCTCTGAGAACGCCTATCTTACGGAACCCAGCATACAACAGTTGCCCGTGTTAGCTAGCAGTTAGCATGCGAGACATCAGGTCTGCACCTACTTCACCACTGCCCTCTCTCTCAACTGCTTCAGAGATTACGGGTGTGGTTTCAAATGGCACAGGAAGGACATGTCCCTGATTAGTGGTACGTGGACACACATTGCTGGAACTCACAAAACTATCTATGTCTCCTCCCATCTCTGGCCAGAAAAAGTCAGCTCGGATACGGCCCTGGGTTTTCCTTTTACCCATGTGACCTCCTGAGGCTGAACAATGACCCCATTCTAACACTGCTTGGGGTACTTAGCGGGAACGACAAACTGCAGTCAAACCTCACCCTCGGGTGTTCGTGACTCACAGTAGAGCCATCCTTGTTTGCAAAGGAACTTGGCTTGACCTCCCCGTGAATACTTTATCACTCTACCCTTTTGTTTCTTTTGCACGGCAGCAAGTGTTGGGTCAGAATGTTGTTCTTGAACAACAACTTGGCCACACATCAGATCTTGCGGCGATTCAATGGTCACTGGGGTGACACAGTTTGGAGCCTCAGCCATGGCTCATGTCACTGTAGCTGAAGTCTGAGTAGCGTCATCTTCAGTGCAACTATCTTTGGCACCGGGAATATTGCCTATGATAAGGTCAAATAAAGGTTCTGGCATGACAACTGCGAGTGTCGTACCAGTGTAAAATGGAGATGCCACCTGGATATGTGCCTCAGGGAACAATCTCACTGATCCATCAATAAGGTTAGCATGAATCTGTCGACCTGTGTACTGCTCAGGCCGAACTAGACTCTGCCTGACAGAGCAACCTGAGGAACCAATGTCTCTCAGGACTTTCACAGGAATGTTTCCCACAGACCCTGGCTGAACAAGAAAGGCAGTGTTACTGGTGGAAGGTCTGAGAAGGTAGCAGCCAGTCATTGGTGAGTCTGCAGAACAAACGATGCAGCAAATGTGGTGCCCTGAGAACTTGATACCTGAGGGGTTGTGCTCACCATCTGAGGAGCTGGAACATTGACCATCTGTGGAGGATGGTTCACTGTCGCTGGGGAACTAGTGAACCGTGGGGAAGTGCCTGTACTGGTGGGGTTGGCACCACTGTGCACCTGTTGTGGCATAGAGGCTGCATTTGCATCCTGCCTCTGATACACTAAAGTCGATTGATCTGACTGAGGGTTACGAAGTTTGTTCTTGCCCTGCTGCTGCTTGAAATACCAGTACTGCTGCTGGTTAGGGTTCTGCTTATCGTACCACTTCCACTCAAGTTTCTGAGTGTTTTGCCCCTGGTCCTTCTTCTGCGGTTTTGGACCTTGGCCATTATTCTGAGAACGGCCTTGTTGCTGGGGTTCAGTCTGAGACGGTTTTCCAGATTTATCAGGTTTCCTATTCCAGGTATGCTGCTTGCGAGTTTGATACCCGTATGCAGTGAAGAATGCATCAGCCTTCTTCACCATTTGGCGGGCATCTCTTACCTGGCAGATCTTAAGCTGAGCCATAGGTTCAGTTGGCCACGACTTTTCTAGCTGCGTGCACAGCATAAGGTCAATTATCCCCTCACGCGTGGAAGGAGTTTCATCCTTCTCCATCCACTCATCTAAGTAAGCAGTAAGCCTGTCAAGAAACTGAACGGCAGTCTCTTTTTCCCGTAAACGCGCCCTCATGAACTGACTCTTGGCGTCATCAACTGTGAGACCGTACGCTTTGACGAGTGCGGCCTTCTTCATCTCATACATGAGATTGTCTCCACGAATTCTATGGAGAATATCGAGGGCAGGGCCCTCAAACAGGCTAAAAAACTGAAGCTGCTTAGCTGCATCATCCAGCTGGTAAAGCTGAGCCATGTCTTCAAAACGAGCTATGTATGACTCGATTCGCTCGCCTTCCTTGTATGGGGGAAGCTTAATGTGTGGGGTCGCCATAATATGTGCAGGGATAGTGCTCGTGGAGCTTGGGCCAGCTGCAACAGATGTGTCTGAAGCCAAGGAATCTCGCTTGAGCTTCAACATTTCAATTTCATGTTTTTCGCGTGCTTCTCGCTCGGCACGTTCGTGTTCTCGTTCTCTCTCTCGTTGTTCACGCTCGTATTTGCGTTGTTCTCTCTCGTATTCGCGTTCTTTCTCGCGTTCCCCACGTTGAATTCGACACTCTTCACGAGCATCATTCTCGCGTTGCTGCTCGTAATTAAACCGAGAGAGGACATAATTCTTTACTTCAGTTGGGTCTGTAAGCCCCATATCTTTAACTTCCTGTACATAGATGCTGGTAGACATGATGCTAACTCAATCTAAGTAGCTAGTACTGACTGCAATTCTTTCAGAGAAAGATGCCAATAATCAAGAATAAAGAATATAGGCACAGGTTAGTGGTGACCAGTTTTTATCTAATTACTGGTAAAGAAAGAAAATTAAACAAACAACTGACTGTGAAAACTATTACGTAAATTAATAGAACTGAATCAATAATCACCAGTAAGATAGTGCCTATAGACTTTAATGATAAATACCCAAGTATGAGCGAGTGAGTATTATCCCGTGAATAGCTTTAGAGCTAGGAGTTAATATCCTGGAATGAGGTGGCCAAATGTCACGGGGTTTTTAAATATATGCAATATTAAAGGATCTTCGCGCCGACTCGTGACAAGGCCGAACCCGCTCTTCTCCACTGTCGAACATGAACAGTGTTTGCAACAACCGCTGTTGGCAGAGTCACTTGACTGCAGCCAGGAGGACCCTGTGCTGCAAGCCCTACCCTGCCGGTGGTTGAAATCCGAGATACCACCGGATTTGCTGATAATAGAACAGCAGCCATTGCGAAGGAGGGATGGAAATACAGTAGGTGCGATATCTAAATTACATGTAGTATGGTGTGGACAGTTGAAGGCGGAGGTATTATGGGAGTAGGCTATGCTGGCCTACTCTCTGTGTTAATGAAAACACTGAAAATGTTCAGCAAGGGATGGTGGTCAGGAACAGGTCCTGAGCTAGTAAAACGGGAGCTCCAACTCTCCCTGTCACCAACTTGCCATTCACCTCGGGAAGTACCACCCTGTTCGACTGGTTTTGCAGTCTACTTCATATAAAATGCTATTGCAAATTAAATCACAAAGGAATGGCTGCTTCAAAATTTCCTTTGCCACTTAGCATACAAAAAATATGTCGCAGTGTAGTATGTTTAAAAACAGATAATCGGTGGGTAGGATCAACATTTATAGCCAGACTATGGTTATATCTGATCACCCTGCATCCTGTATGATAATGAAGTTAGCAATGAGAGAGAGGCCGAATATAAATGTCTGGACATGAACTCTACAGATATATCTTGTCCGTAAATTGTACCTGTAGTCCACCACACGAACTATAGTTTCCTCACTTTAACTTGGCCCAGATTGTCGTCCTTTAGCAGTTTATTTCACATGGCTCAGTGCTAGAAAAAGACAATACAGCTGTTTTACATCCTTCCATCCTTCGTGCCTGACATCATTCTCTTGTTTCAGGTTACTGCATCTAAGCAAGCGTGCGTCTGTGTTTCTGTACTGAAGTTCAAAATTGTCTCCTAACCTGAATAAAATCGTCCAATAACGCCACAATAAAAATGGAAAAAACGAAACGGGATTCAAAGGGATTGCTCTATAGTATTTTCTTTCTTTTAGGCGAGTGTGTGTGTGTGTGTGTGTGTGTGTGTGTGTGTGTGTGTGTGTGTGTGTGTGTGTGTGTATTGGGGGATGCAAGAATGAAACTTTCAAATTACCTCACCGAATTAAAGGAACTGACCATTGTATACAATTTTTTTATCTTATTTATTTTTAATTCGTTTATGTAAGTATGTATGTATGAATATATGTATGTACGTATGTATGTAGGTAGGTAGGTACTGTAGGTAGGTAAACGTGCGTGTATGGGAACGTCGTCACCGGATTAAAGTCAACCGTTTCATATCCCTTCTTTATTTATTTATTTATTTACTTCTTTTAAGTATTTACTTATTTGTTTATTTATTTATTATATTTATTAACTAATTTATCTGTTTTTTCATGCAGGGAAGCGTGTATGTATTGGAGAATCCCTGGTCCGCCTGCAGCTGTTCCTCTTCGTCTCGTGCCTAGTGCAGCGGTTCACATTCCAGGTGATACAGGAGGTCGACCCAGGCATCAGCAATCCCATGTTTAATGCTGAACCAGAGTTCATCGCTAGGTTTAAGGAAAGGCTCTAGGGACAGACTCTAAGGACAGACTCCAAGGATGCTCCAAGAACACTAAGGACACACTCAAGGAACATGCTGCAAGGATGCTCAAAGAAAACGCTGCAAGGATGCTCAAAGTATATGCTGCAAGGATGCTCTAAGGACACGCTCTAAGGATGCTTTAAGGACACGCTTCATGGATGTTCTAAGGACACACTTTAAGGATGCTCTAAAGACACACTCCAAGGATGCTCAAAGGACACTTGTTCCATGGATGCTCTAAGGACACTCCCTAAGGACAAGCTCTAAAGATATTGCTCTAATAGCAAATTTACTCTATTCCTGCCCATCCTCTTTCCATCAAAGTGAAATTCATTTTAGCCTGGGAGCCAGACTACACAGCAAAAGCTCTAAGGAAAACCTGTAAGGGAAAATATGCCCAATTTCAGGCACCATATTTTATCAGTCAGTCCAGTAAATGCAATAGATTCAGTAAACGAAATGCTAATAAACTAAGTACCCAGTAAACACAGTAAACTCAATAAACAGAGTAAAACCAATGAAATCAATAGACACAGTAGTAGTACAAAAATGCCCAGAAGTACGCATGCATACTCCTGGGCACTGTGTAATGGGCATCCCCCCCCTCTCTGCGTACTACTGGGCATGCCTTCAGGCAAACCCCACTTCAAGCCCCTGCCCAGGTCTAAGCATGCCTAATGCTGGACACTTTGTAATAGGCATCCCCTCCCCATATATACATATATATATATATATATATATATATATATATATATATATAGATAGATAGATAGATAGATAGATAGATCTATATCTATCTATCTATCTATCTATCTATCTGTCTATACAGTATATATATATATATATATATATATCTCCTCAATATTAGGTCACATACCTGCTGTCCAAATCTATAAGTAAGGATGAGGAGTTTGGGGGACTGACTTCTGCTTTCCGTGGAGGCTGGTGATAAACTGAGCAGAAAATAACGTCCACCAAAAAAACTTTCACCTGCCGAAAGATTCTCTCTCTCTCTCTCTCTCTCTCTCTCTCTCTCTCTCTCTCTCTCTCTCTCTCTCTCTCTCTCTCTTTTCATCCTGTATTCTGACTAATTTCTTCTTATTCTCCACACCATTACCACTGTTATTACCTGATTTTAAGAAAACGTCTTTTCATATAATGGACAAATAAAAAACAGTGAAACAGTAATCATTAACTTTTTTTCCCTATACTAACACTTAGCTACACAGCTGGAATCCGCATTTCTCTCTCACCTGCCCCCTCACTAATGGTTTTAGGTTATCAGATTTTAACCATTTGTCACTTAGGCTGTCACCTGACGAAAATAAATGAATTATTGGGGGGCACTTTTGTGATAGCTGTGAAAGATAAATTTCAGTAAACAAACTCTCTCCTCCATCTCTTTCTCTTCTTTTTCTTATTCTCTGCTTTTACAGTCAAAATCAGCCTTCAGCTAGAATCTTATTGCTATTATTATGATTATTATAAATAAATTTTATTTATCACTACTGGAAAAATAATTACTGTATGTCTGTCTGTCTCTCTCTCTCTCTCTCCATTCTGTTTTCTAATTTCTTCTTATTCGCCACACCATTACCACTATTATTACCTGATTTAAGAAACGTGTTTTCATATAAAGGACAAATAAAAAACAGTGAAACAGTAATCATTAATGTTTTTTTTTTCCCTATACCTACTATCACTCAGCTACACTGGGAAGCTGCATTTCTCTCTCACCTGTCCCTCACTAAATCAGATTTTGACTATTTGTCACTTAAGCTGTCATCTGGCGAAAATAAATAAAGCATTTGGAGCACTTCTGTGATAGCTGTGAAAGATAAATGTCAGTAAACAAGTCTCTCCTCCATTTCTTTCTCTTCTTTTTCTTATTCCCTGCTTTTTACAGTCAAAATCACCTTTCAGCTTGAATTTTAGAGCTTTATTATTATCATTATTATTATTATTATTATTAAATTTTTCACTACTGGGAAAATAATTACTGTCTGTCTGTCTCTCTCTCTTTTTCATTTATTTTCTTCCTATTATTACAGTCAAAATCTATATTACAGCTGAAGTAACGACCACTAATATATTCCATGATTGGAAAAAAAATAAAAAAAATTAAATGGCTATGAACAGTAATCTCCCTTTGTGAGAGTGTGTGCATCTGTAAAAATCTTACCGCATCTCGAAAGGACCTATGGAGCTCACAGCTGGCAACTGAGGCTCTCAGGATTTATAAAGCCACCGATGAACTCTGTGAGGGCCCCGATTTTCATCATGGTACGTCAAGAGACACGCTGCGAGAAGTGTGGCAAGAAGATTAACATCAAAACCGCCCACACCTGTGTAAAATGCCCAGGTTGCGGACGATTTATTAATATTTGTTATCAACGATATCACAGACAGTCCTGTTTACAAGGTGAGTAATCATAAACACTGAAGAGTAGCTCTTCTTGTTAAATTATTTCACAGTTCATTGTGTGCAACCTTCATTGATTTGGGAGAAAGAATAATGTCAGGGTGGATAAACAAGGATTGTGGGGAGCGTTAGGAAGTACATGGAGTAGATGGGAAGTCACTGTAGGTCGTGAAGAGTAGGTGTGAGGGTGCTAAAGCTGCTGTGCAAGTGGATAGTGAACTGAGAGAAATTTTTCTATTTGAAGGTTGGACTGAAGCAAGGATGTGTCATGTCTCCATGGTTGTTCAATCTGTATATGGGTGGGGTTATAGGAGATACAACGTTGGGCAGTGGATGTTGGAGGGCCCCTAGTGAGAGGAGGCAGAGCTTGGAAACTCCCTGTACTGTTGGTTTAGATGATACTGTGTTATGAAGTGAAGACAAAGAGGAGCTCCAAGACTTGGTTGATGAGTTTGGGAGAGTGGAAATGGAGATGGAGGGGAGATCAAGGATGAAATTGGGGATGTAGTGGAGAGGTATATGAGGGGAGGGGGGAGCTGGGGTGTGGGTAACATGAGTGCGATTTGTTTGTGGCCACCCCTTACGGGATTAAGGCTTCCGACAATAAATAGATAAATAGATAGAAATTATCAGGAACAAAACTTAAGGGGAAAAAAACACCGCTGTTCACAGATGGAATAGGGGGGACTTCTAAGCAGTTAAGACGACCCCATCTCCCTGGAAACACAGCAACTGATGATGATGATGATGGTGCCACTGCCTCTACAAGTAGGGGCGACGGACATACGCCTTCATCATCTATGGCATCAACCTCAAGGTCATTTTTAAATGGCCTTTTAGAGGAGGACAGTTTACTCCTTCGGTAGAGAACTCTCAAGACCCTATAGTACTCTTAACAAATATTTTTTACATTTTTCAGTCGCCATATTCAAAATGTAATGAGGCAGATGCAGGCACCATCTGTTGGTATATACTTAGTGCTGGCAGTTGTTTTAAGACGGGAACCTGTTTTAGAGGGGGAAGATACAACCAGAACTCACTCTATTCACACTCCACGAGTTTTCATTACTCTCAACACTATAGGACAAACACTGGAGGAGCTGAAACAGTACATATTAAACCATATAGAAAATGTACTTTGTAACACAGAGGGAAGTGGGTTTATTTTAGACTATATCAAACATTTAGAAATAATTATAATTAAAAATGTTGTTCCTCAGTCTATAGGTACATATGTAGAACTCCCACTGGTGTTAGGAGAAGGAAGCAGATATTTAATCCTCGACTATAACAGGAATAGATAAAGAAGCTTGTATAATACAGTGTTTGGCTGCTCATAAGATATTTTCTATCCATAATAAATGGAGGGACATGCAGTGTCGAGTGGATTCATGGGGAAAATATAGTAGTTTGATAAAGTTTCCTCGAGGGAAAGAGATTTCTTGGTACTCCCTTGATCAGTTAGAAACTCAAAATCAGATAAGTATTAATATTTATAGCTTGAATGATAAACATCCCTACGAACTGGCTATAGCCAGAATAGGGAGCAAGAAGCATGAGGACAAAGTAAATTTACTTTTATTAGACAACAAACACTATTGACTGATAAAAAATTTAAAGATATTTCTTCAAGCTTTTCTACATAAATGTCAACCTATGACTCCTTTCTTCTGTGAAGTGTGCTTTTCGGAATTTGCTGGGGAGGAGGAGAAGGTTTTACGTTCTCAGTATTGCTGCTCTCGGCAGAAAGAAGTAATTCCTGACCCGGGTTCCACCATTAAATTTAAAAATTGGTGGAAAACAGTGTCCTCTGATTTTGTGTGCTTCTATGATTTTGAAGCCCAACTGAAGGATGGGGGTGATAAGGATCATATTGTCAGCACACATCACGCTATAGCATATGCCTATATCATTGTGGATAGAGATGATAATATAGTAGACTCATATACATATGTTGGACCCGATGCAGCCACACATTTCATAGATAAAGTAACCCTCTCTTATGGGCAGTTACAAAGTCACCACAAATTTCCCATCCATATGACAGACGAGGATGAGGAAAGCTTTCAAAGGCAAATGAAGTGTCAGTTATGTGAGTCAGGATTTGTTAACGGTAGCGATAAACAAAGACACCACTTACACCACAGACAATTTAACAATTATGTAGGGGCTCTGTGCAGGAAATGTAATATGCAGATGAAAGATAACTCTAATAAACTAATTACCATAGCTCATAATTCGTCCTATGATTTGGGGTTAGTCATTAAGGAAATCAAACAAGACCTCCCCATTAACCTGCTCTGCAAACAGGCACTTAAGTTTTTTAAGAGTGATACTGGCAAGCTGAGATTCATCGATAGTTATGGCTTTATGAGTGGGAGTCTTGCTGATTTGGCTAAGGTACACATTCAGTCTGGAAATTCTCTCAAACTCACTAAGGAAATACTTGGAGAAATGGATGAATCCTTAAAAGAAATGCTAATTTCTGGGAAGCAAGTATTTCCATATGAATATCGTTCTGAGATTGATAAGCTTGAAGATAATAGTTTACCACCCATTGATGCAATTTACGGTTCATTAAAAGAAAGCTGCATTACAGAGGAAGAGTATGATCATGCTTCAAAAGTATGGGCAATGGCGGGTTGCTCTAGTTTGAAGGACTACCTAATGCTGTACCTTAAAGTTGACTGTGGCCTACTAGCTGATACGTTCAGCTAGAACTTTGCAGCAACTCTTCTGGCGTAGAACTTTGCAGCAACAATACAATTTAGATATAGTTAATTATGTCTCCCTCCCTTCTTTCAGCTTTGATAGCTGGCTGAAATCTTCAAAAACAGAAGTTCAACTCATCAGTGATAGGTCTTTGATTCACCTCATTCAGAATAACATCCGAGGTGGTTTCACTACGGTTATTCGCCGCTTCATGAGAGCTAATAACAAATTTCAGCAATCCAAGTTTTGATAGTTCAAAAGAAATTTCAAATTTTATATGTTATTATGACTTTAATTCACTCTATGCCTCTGTAATGACAGAATCCCTTCCCATTGGTGATATACAGAAGCTTAGTGACAGTGAGATGAAAGCATTTCTTGATAAGGGAATTGAAAGGCAACCTACTGACGGTACATTTAGGTACTGGGTTCTGTGTGACACACTACCAGTGTCTGCAAAGGTTGCCCAGTTAACAGATGATTTTCCTCTGAGCTTAGAACAAAACAACATTACTTATGATGATCTTTCACCATATTCTAAACAGATATTAGAAAAGGAAAATAGAAAATATCCTAAATTTAATGATAAACTTGTAGCTTCTCACTCAGCAAAGTACAACTATCTTATAGCTCTACCTTTGTTGCAGTTATATATGAGGCATGGTCTGAGATTAGCTAGAGTGATCTCTCTGTTCATTTTTAGACAGGAACCATATTTAATACCCTACATGGAACGAAATATAGAACTCAGAAAAATTGCCTCTACTAGGGACAACAAAGCTATGTACAAGCTAATGTCAAATTCACTGTTTGAGAAAACTTTATTCAATTCACAGAGATATGCCACCAAAACTAAAGTTTGCCGAAAGAGGAAATTATTCCTAAAAAGTGTTAGGAATCCTTTCTTCAGAAGGGTGATACCTTTAACCCGTCACGTCCCGAGGTTTTCCGCACCTCCGACATCCCCCAGTCCCGAGGTATTTTCGAATTTTTTTTTTTTGGCTAAAACCTTCACTTTTGGTGAGAAACATCGAAAATTCATAGAGAAATCGCTCACCTGAGGTTTAAAGTGCCCAATCCAGGTAGGAGTTCCTCCTTACCTGAGTGGGTTTTCTAACATGCTGGCACCAAAGAAAACGAGTTCTATGGGAGGGTAACTATTTTATCCACTCATAAACGGTATTTATTTATTTACTTGGTACGAATGTATATGTCGTATGACAGTATATTGGTTTTCAAGCAGTAATAAAGGCATTATAAGCATTGTTTCACTCACTAACTAATCACCATACCTGACCTATTTTTGCCACACTACCTGATCATTATTTCTGGCTGTTTCTTCTTCTAATGCTATGTAAACATTGTCCTCCACATTGTCATCGATTGGGGAATCACTCTGGCCCTGAATAACTTTACTAGCCAGGTCACTGGTAACAGGTCCTTTGCCAAGACAATGTCGTGAGGGGGGGAGGGGGGAGGTTATGCAGTGTAAGGCATTGTCCCTGCTTGGTATCTTGTACAGGAATAGAGGCAGGTGTCCCGTGTATACATACGAAAAATCACGTGCAAAAATTGAAAATTGTGCAAATTAGCGACCTTGCAATTGCACGACGTACTGGTACGTCGCCGGGACTGGCAAATGCAAATCGTTGCAACGTACCCATACGTCGTCGGGACGGGGCGGGTTAAAAGAAAATCGAGTAATAACAATCTCTCAGTCTCCCAAAATAGAACTGTCTCATCCCCAGTTTGTAGGATTTCAAATTCTTGAGCTGGCCAAGGTGAAGATGTATCATTTTTTATATGATGTTCTCACACAGCACTATGGGGAAAGAGTAAAAGCTGTGTACTCAGATACAGACAGTTTTGTATTTTTGCTTGAGTGTGAAGATATATTCAGTGAATTACAAAGGTATCCCCTTGTGGACTGGATAGATACGTCAAATTTCAGTCCCCAGCATCCTTTTGTACAGTGATGCACGTAAAGGACAGTTGGGTCTGTTAAAAAGTGAGGCAGGAGAGAAACTGATAGTTGAAGCATGTTGTCTGAACTTTGAAGCCAAAATTATACTCCTTACTTTTGCAGTCAGGTACAGAGATGATAACTGGTAAGGGAAAAAACTTAATCATGAAGAATACAAAGACACTTTTCTGGGGTCCAATAAGATTCATTATGTTAGAGCCACCAGTATATCTAACCGACAGGGACAGATCAACACTCTATCATCAAACAAGAGAGGGTTGAGTGAATTTGATGATAAACGTTATTATTTGTCCCCTACTCAGTCAGTCAGTTATGGGCATCCTTTGGCTAATAACATTCAAGGAAAAGGAGGGCAAGAAGAAGGAGAAGAAGAAGAAAAAAAAAAGAAGACGAAGAAGAAGAAGAGGAAGAAGAAAGAGATGGGAAGGAGCTTCCATCTCTGTGGGGGTCACGACTCATCCCCATTATCCAACAGTATTTCCCATGCAAGCGAAAACAAGGGTCCGACTTATATGACAGACAAGGCAAAAAGAAGAATGGTAAATATTTCCTAGATAGGGAAGCTACTTCATGATCTATGAGCGTGATTGTAACATTCTTTTCATAGATATTGTAATGATAAGATTTTTTATCCCACCGTTGTTGGTCATCAGTGTAACGCCAAACATTTAATTTTACCGGTGTTACCAGTGTAATGGTCGGGAATTGCAAGTTTCCCACCGTTGTTGATTCTGTTCGACTTACTCGTTGATAATACAAATGGTACTCAACTTAGTCTCCCCTCAGTGACTGATAAAATACTCACCTCAGTAAAAACAAAGGGGGGGGGGTAGCATTTCGACTTTGAATGATAAAGGTTACTTGTTTAACAGATAAATTTGGTAGCGTTCGTGGTTTTGGCCGAGTCGAGATTAAGTCAGTACCACGTGTGTTCGTCGTTCCCAAAGCGGAGGAATCTTGAACTGGAAGGGGATTGAGTTATGCGTGAGAGGACATAATTCCCTTGATTGGGAATAAAAATGACATATACTTTCCTCTACTTTAATAATTCTATACTGGTTAATCAACAGACATTTTGAATTACCTGACCCTTAATCATATGTACAAGAGTTGTAAATTAAAGCCATGGTTTGGGGCGAACATCATACAATATTGTCACCAAGTGAAACAATTGGAATATTCAAGTGATTTCTGAGGTCATCATACCTCACTCTTTATTATCGGTTATTCTTGGGCTCGTCAATAGCCTCAAGACTGGGACATTTATTGGCATGAATTGTCTTTTCGGGCTGGCATAGCCTCGAACCAAAAATAATCACTCATGTTCCATTTCGTCCGTGTAGTATAATCTCATCATACAATTCACTAATAATTCACAATCACTATCAATTCACAGTTATTAATAATTCATAATCATCTTTAACCCTTTAACCGCGGGCATTGTTTTGACCCGACTGGCCCCCCCCCGCGGGGGTTCCAGCCAAAATGTAAACAAACTTTAAACCTTTATAACTCTGCACAGAATAAATCTAGAGTGAAAAATAAGGTACCATTAGAAAGTACTAACCTTCGGCTTTGCAATGATGTAGGTTTCATGATTTCGTTGACTATCACTGGATGTGCAGTGCCATTAGAAGTGAGCGATCTAAAATCACTATTTTTCGCTCACACACCATTACCAAATGCCAACCTCATTCTGATAATAATACTATAAACATATATGAACACTGCACATATGCTAAACACCCACTCTGTGTTCACTGAGGCAGGTAAAAGGCACTGTAATTGCCCGCACTTCACTGCCACATCAGCACTGCTGTCACTCACAAAGCTGGACAGATACTGATGCGTGTTTGGTCAGGGGTGGGGTGGGGGGCTCGGGGCGTGGGAGATGGGGGCCCGGGGGGTGGGAGGAGGGAGGTGGGGGTCAGCTGGAGTGAAAGAACTTAATAGCTACTCTCCCTTGAAACAACTGGCGCGCGGAAAAAATGCGCGGTATTCAAAATATTCACAAACATTCCAGAATGACACCCGCGGTTTGGTCCAGTTTTTGCAATGTCATTCTGGAATGATACCCGCGGTTAAAGGGTTAATGCATAATTACCAAAAATACATAATCACTCGGGCTTGTTTAGCCTCAAGGAACAACTCAAAAATCACATTTTTGCTCACAACCACTAACTTCCCTTCAACGCTCCCAATTATCTAACATATTAATATAAGAGAAAGAAAACGGTTAATGAGTTTGAATTCACCTTTCCGTTACATGACCACATTAACTTCCAAAATTCTATACCTTATCTACAAAAAAATAAAGTTCACCTGATTGATTCATAATACCATTTCTGCTACATTCAGTTTGTAAACTATTCATGGGTAGTGTAAGTGTGTATGTAAGACAAGTCTATGGGCAATATCACATGATGGCCTCATGCACAGCCTGACGTCACGGTGTCTGTGAACTGAACCAACGTCTGTTATACACCAGGTCTAGGTAGCGAATCTCTACGTTAAGCTTTTAACAACATTACGTCATATGGTTCACGACAAGTAAGGATTAAACTAGAAAGGGGGGGAGAAAGGAGGAATGTGTACAGCTCACCTGAACCAACGTCTGTTATACACCAGGTCTAGGTAGTGAATGGGGCATATCGGGCACCAAGGGACTCCACTGCTAGATCAAATGAGATTGTGGTTTTGCGATATGGTGGGTTTTAATTCTCTTTACTATTTATATAGTAGTGTACACATGACGTTAGGACTTTTGACTGAAATGGGGAAAATTTGGGATTCAATCCTTACTACATTTAAATACTGAATTTACTGCCATCCCGCCTTGAGTTTGGGGTAGCTTATGCCATCTAGTGACGGCTAAGGCAAGCGGGACTATTTGGTCCTCACAATTACATTATTTTGGCCTTTTTGACTATTAATCTTACATATTTGGGTTCTAGCAGCTTCATTAGTAAGCCTTTCACAACAATGATACGGAAAGAATTGCTTACCCATTATTATTCTGTTTAAGGTTTAAACTTAGCGCCTGGCAACGACGCACAAGCAAGGGTAAGGTTGCACGCATCTGTTATACATTACTCTACCAGATGGATGAATTCCCATAGCTCAACACTCACAATTACACCACCTATGCATAGATACAGAGATGTATACATATAAAAATAAAGTTAACCCTACATCAATCATTAACATATGAACTACTACTTAGGACAGGAATTTATAGACTAGTATTCAGATTACACCGTATCTAACTTAGAAATTACAGTACTTCTAAACACATACATGAATACTAAATTTGTGGCACTACAATATTTTGTATGCAAATCTCATTTTGTTTATATATGTATATATATATATATATATATATATATATATATATATATATATATATATATATATATACTAAAAAAAGGAACTTTACTGATAATGTGTAAAAAAGTGTCTGCAGTGTTCGTCATTTATTTATTAGGTGAGGAAATTTTTTAGTCTTCTTTCCTAGAAAGGGAAGCTACTTCATGATCTATGAGAGAGTTTGTATCATTATTTTCTATATAATTTGTATGCAGAAATCCTATAGAGTTTACTGTATTTACTGTGTTAAAAACCTTTACTGTTAATTTGTAAATAAAGTTGTAAATAAAATGTCTGCAGTGTTTATGTTTTATTTATTAGGTGAGGACATATTAGTTTTTTCATCAGTTTATCAGTAAACACCATGGAGAACTCTTATACATCAGAACACACAGATATATTTCGTGATCCTGCCACGATTATTGTGGCAGGGTTTTCAAACTCAGGAAAAACCGTACTGATATCTAAACTCATCAAGTACTATGCAGAAAAGTTTTCAAATATATTTATCTGTGGTGTAAGCTATCACCCTCTTCAAGATGATCCAGTCATTGGTCGTAAAGTTTCTGTGCACAAAGATATAATTGACTCTTCAGTACACTCTACTCCACAAGGAAAATCATTACTCATATTAGATGATTTGTACTTAAAGGCAATGCTGAGTCAACCTGTAGCTGAAGCTTTCATCAAGGGACGTCATTCAAACCTGAGTGTTGTATTAATATCTCAAAACCTTTTAATGAGAGGTCCTTTCTCTCGTGACGTATCCCTTAATGCCACTCATTTTTTACTCCTTCGAATGCGTGACTTGGGACAGGTGGAATGTTTAGCCCGTCAGATATTTGGTTGACAACATGTGTCAGATATTCTCGAAATACACAGGCGAGCTGTTATCAGTAAACTTTATGGGTATTTACTGATTGATTTATCTATAAAAACTCCCTCACAACTGCAATTTAGGTCAAACATTATTGGAGAGCCTCCTTGTGAAGCAGTCTATACCTAGGGAAATTAATAGCTTACTTCGAAACATATAATATGATCCTACATCACCTGCATCCTTGGGTAGTACTGAAAAATTATATCGGACCGCCAAAAAAATAAACACCCTGGTGACTAAAACAGATGTGAAGAGATTTTCAAAAGGTTCTAGAGTTTATACTCTGCATAAATTACAAAGAAAAAGATTCCCACGACGAAACATTGTAGCAGCAGGACCCCGCATTATTCTGACATGTGACCTGGCTGATTTGAGGCACTTACGAGGGGAAAATAACCATGTACAATATTTACTGGTAGTGTAGATGTCTTCTCATGTTACATGTTTGTCCATCCCATTCAACGAAAAACTGGAGCTACTGTAACTTACGCGCTTTCAATCATTTTAAGTACCAGAATCACAAGGTTACTCAACACTTTTCACAGACAGGGGGATAGAATTTTATAACAAAACGCTGGAATCTTACTTGAAGAGGAGAATATTACTCTGTATTGTGTTTACTCACAAGAGACAAAGGCTAGTCTCTGTGAGCGTGCTATAAGAACTCTGAAGCACAAAATTTATCGGTATTTAACTGCATACAACACTTTAAACTACCTACCCATTCTAAGTACACTGGTAGGCACATATAATATCACCCCTCATCAAGGCTTGAAGGGGAAGACATCTGATGAAATTCACAAGCTAACAGACCCCAGAGACTGGCGAAAGCAGTTTACAATAATGTATAAAAAGGCTATCAAACGTAAAAAAAAAACAGTTAGTTCAGACTTGGTTGTAGGGGACTTAGTACGAATAGTGACTTCATCCAGGAGTAAGAGCTTTACAAAAGGATTTACTAAACAGAATACTGAAGAGATATTTCGCATTACCAAAATACACAGGAGTAAGTCAGGAGTTTATACCTATGAGCTGGAAGACTGGGGTGGAGAAGCAATCAAGGGATTATTCTACAGAGAAGAAATAATCCCTACTTTAGCCCCAGAAACCTTCCCCATTGAAATATTTAAGAGACGGAAGAAGAAAGACGGCTCTTTGCAGTATTATATTCACTGGAAATCATATCCAGATCGCTTTAACGAGTGGATAGATGCCTCGGAGATCCAGAAAACCACTGATCTCCCGCCATCGTGAATTTATTCAGTTTCTGAAAGAAACCAAACCAAAGCTGCTTCTACCATTCAAAGACCCCAGGAAACTGCTTAACCTAAATCTTCCCATATAATTGCCCCCATTCAGCCTTCAAATACAGAACATCGTCACTCACTCGAGGACACAATCAAAATACTACTGAAACCAGACATCCATCAGTATGCTTTTGGTATCTTATTATATTTACGACAACACTGGGAGGATATGGGTAATCTGATGTCTCCAATTCGCAACATTAATATTATAGATGTAAATCTGTACTGGGTAACCCGAAACAACACGTTTGATTCACGTAAAATAACTGACTTACGAACTTTGGTGAAACTTGTAGAATTACCCGAGGCTTATATCAAGAATCCAAAGGCAAAGAAACAACTATTCGGGGGTGGGGTCACATCTCTTCATAACAAAATAAAGCAAAGTTTTAAGAGGTGGGATCAATATTAAGTCTTTCATTACAGCCTGTAGAAACAGTCTGCCTTGAGATCTCGAGCAGAATGGATGTCTGTGGGAGAGGCTTGCAAGTCCATGATAGCATAAGGGAAATTCTTTTGGCCCAGGCTCTCCCCAGACATAGGGCCACGATTATCAACTCCCTTTTTGAGACTTATAACAGACTAGTTGGCAATCTAACAGAGGATTACTATAAGTAAGATATAGATTCATATGTTTCCACTCTAAGTCTAAATTATATGGATATAGACACTCAACTTCAGTATTATCAACAGTACCATCGTTATAGACAGGTGGCTCTCCAATTTTTGTCTGTCAAGTCTTTACTGGATGATCTTCGAGCCATACGACAAGATTTGTAATTTAACTACCTAGAAAAGGAGAAGGGGGAATTCCCATCCAGTTAAGACCTTGAAAGAGGTCAGTGAGTGAGTTTGTTGGTTAGCACTCCTCCATAAAAGGAAGGCTCCAGGAGTTCAGCCAGCACACTTCGCTCCTTAACACTCGCTCACACTTTAGAGACCTGGGAAGGAGGCTGAGGGTACATTTTTTCAAAGAGTTAGCGGGGTAATAACTGACGATCAGTATGAAGCCAGAGATAATGCTATTTGCCACTTAGTTAATGCTACTGGAGTACGAAATTACGGCCTCTGTGCTGCAATTTCTGAAAAGTACCCTTATGCTAATTTGTATTCCACTCGAAAACCCCTTTACAATCTTAACAGAGCCCAGGTCAAATCAAGAGATAAAATTTGGTTTGTTAGAGTATTTAAAGAAAGTAACAGACCTTATATAATTACTTTAGTAGCCCATTGGGGTCCTGGCTCTGAACTAGTGACCAACGAGTCTGCCCAAACATTAATATCAAGGTCGTCAGAACGAAATTACATTCAAAATCTCCAACTGGATACTCTGACTGGACGTGTGGGTAACTTAGCTCTATGTATTGAAGAGCTAAAACGTATCCTACCCCATTTAGGTATTAAAAATTTATTAGTACCTCCAGGGACTGGAAGTGGTCTGGGCGGGGATACGTGGGCTTTAAAATATTTGCCTTGCTTTGAGAAGCCTATGATATGCTCCCGGCATAACATCAATTGTATAATTGTTGATAGGAGAAATGTCTCCGTTCATAAACCCGCAGCTGGAGTACGCGAGTGGTATACACCACAACAACCACTAGCACAGCTTCCATCACAACCACAGCCACTACCGCAGCTTTCATCACAACAACCACAACCTCTACCACAGCCTCCTTCCTACAAGGAGATGTGACTGGAGGATCCAATGTTATTACCCCTCCTCCAGCATGAACCACTACAACAGCAGCAGCACCACCACCAGCAGTTGTCCCTCCCCCAATATGAGCCACAACAGGAGCAGCAGCAGCACCAGCACCAGCACCAGCACCAGCAGTTGTCCCACCCCCAGTATGAGCCACAACAGCAGCAGCAGCAGCATGGACAATGCAAAGACCCACGAAAAAGACCCGCAGCAACCTCAGATGAAGTGGAACCACTCGGTATCATTAAAAAGAAAAAATATAAGTGACAGCGTTAGTGTATTAAATGTTTATGATGATTTCACTGCCTGGAAAGACGCCAGGAATGGATGCTGTTATATAAAAGAGGCCACTGATCATCCAGATTTCAAAGGAAAATAATTTTTATAGAGAAATTACTTACACCAATATTACTTAAGATATTGATACTTATCAAAACTAAGCATTCCCAAATTTAATTGTTAATAATAGTTTGTAAGATGTTTTGGGAAGTTGGTATAGGCCTATAATTCTGTGTACTGGAACAGATTTACTTAAGAAACTCTTGTATACTACTACCATTAAGTCATAATAGCCTGTAAGATGTTCCTGGGTGATTGTATGTAATTCTAAGTACTCTGTATGTTTTTGAGGGTTGATAAAATTTGTATGTAAGGTGTTAGTAAAAGTTATAAAAAAAAAAAAAAGATTTACAAATCATTTGTTTTCTTAACCTATAAAATAATGGTATATAGTATTTTTTTGTTAGTATGTATTCTACAAGGGAAACAATCATGTCACTGAAAGACGCTGATGACATTTACCTTTATCTCTCTTCCATTGCAAGTGGAGATGTTTACCCAGATAAGACCACAACAAACTTTCAGAATCGCATTATCCCACTGCAGCTAGATCCAAATCATGAATATCAGGTTGGGTTAAGTAATATTTTATTCCCAAAACATTATTACTGTCTCAGAAATGGTGATCCAGAGTGTAAAATTGGTTTTCATGCACGAATAATGAGATCTGAAAACGAAGACTACGAGTTCAATTTTTATAATTATATACCTGAAACAAATATTGTTTGCAACTTTAGCTCTCGCAATTTAGTATCTATAATCGAATCCATTAACCATCAAATAATGAAAGAACTTCAGGAAATTAATCAAGAAAAGTATGCTGATTATTTCCCTAATCAGCAAATATTGCACTATGATTACAACCTAGATAGGGTTGTCATTCAAAAAATGGTAGTTGGAGCTGATGCAGATCGTTTATACACCGAGTAATTAGTGGAGTTTGCCCCTCAAATTGCCATAGTGCTGGGGTTTGAACCAAGAGTTCGTTATTCGGTATTTCACAAAACTGAAAAGGAAAGTCCTTCATCTCGAAACCCAGTCCTGTTAGAGTTGTAGGTCCATATCCACCCAGATCCGATGGTTCCAATGATTATTTATATGTATACTCTGACCTGGTTAACCCTTCACGATTCGGGGGACAAATTGTGTTAATCCTATAATGTACAAAACCATTAGCAGTTCAACCATAGAAAGTGTTGCCATAAAAATTACTAATCAAAATGGTGGACCAATATACTTTGAAGACAATCACAGTGTTACCTGTGTTTTACATATATGACATAGGTAAAGATGATCACAGACTCATTACTGTTTTTGACACCATGATGCTTACTACCCTGATTCCTCCTTCCGAAGATGAAATTCTTGTTACTATTCAAAGACCCATTCCTACTCAAACGAGGAGGGGCTCTAAGTGATATAACTACTTTTAGGAGCCCCATATAATACCAACGGGGGGGCTGGTATTTTTTACTTTCTAAGGGGCATAGGGAAACGGGTAATTCCTTTTTTTTTAAGAAAAATGTAGTTCCTGAAGCTCTGGGAATTGGATGAGGTGTACTCGAGGATGTATCTAGTGGCAAGGTTTGATTAATTGACTGATTGATTGATTATAGTAGAAACTGGCGGCGCAACTGCTAGGGTCATATGCCGCCGGACAACAAGCTAAAACACGCAGCAAATAAATGGTGCATAATCGAAATAAAGTTAGTAACTTTTACTAGAAATAAAACACTGAAAATAATAAAAGAATAGTTAAAAGAAAACACAAGTACTTATAGAAGTGGAAAGAGGCTCGCCTCCTGAAGAAAACCAAAAACATCAGTCAAATCGCTATAGTCTCCACCAAGTATCGAGGAGAGACAGTAGGCACCATTTACCCCTCTATGCCTATGGAAGAATCTCCGACACAGGTCCCCCAAACTAGGACACTCGACCAGCAAGTGACGGACAGTAAGGGGAACAAAGCAATCATCACAGTACGGTTGAGTCTCACCACTTATCAGGAACCCATGTGTAAGCCGAGAGTGCCCAATGCGAAGCCTAGTAAGAGCTACCTCCAATCGCCGAGGCATGGAAGCGAGAACCTTTGGCACAACCACTCTCTGAAAGACTTCTTTCAGCTTATTATGAGCAACACCATCCCAACACCATCCCAGCGTCTCTGCCAACACACATGAATTCTGTCCCACAAGTAAGGTGTTAGATCAGATGCAGGAAGCGGATATTCTGTTGCGGGCTGTTGAGTAGACGCAGCCTTGGCCAATGCATCTGCCGTCTCATTGCCCACCACACCAACATGTGTGGGAACCCAGCAAAAATCCACTCTCTTCCCCTGATGACGAATAAGGAACAGCCACTCCAAAATAGCTGAAACTAAGAGTTAAAAGAGTCCAGGTCCAAAAGCGCCCCTTAAGAGTCGCTAAAAATAGTAAAATAATTGTCAGGGTGAACAAACACCAACTTTAAGGCTAAAATGATGGCTGACAACTCTGCAGTAAAAACTGAGACAACCAAAGGAAGACTACCTCCACGGCTAAAATTGGGAAATACCACTCCAAAATCAACACCTGATGCGGATTTAGAGCCATCAGTATACACAGGCACAGAACCATCATGACTAGAAGCATGTTCTAAAAATAACCTTAAAAGACACTGAGGAGCGACAAAAGCCTTTGAACCAGCAAAAGGCCTGCAGAAAGTTACCCTGGGTAATATCCAAGGCGCAACCCTCGGGATCCGAACAGTACTGACAACTACTGCTGACAAACCAAACACTTCCATATATCCTGAACCTTATAGCCAAATGGACGAGGCATGTGAGTATGTCTACTATAACACAAAAGACAATATTGTTTCGTCACACACTCACAGACAAGTGAGTCTGGAAGGCGACGAATCCGGAGCCAGCACCTTACTGCAAGACTGATGCAGCAGATCTAAGGGAGGCACATTAGTTACCACCAATAAGCTGGGAATTGGATAGGACAAAAAAGACCCAGTTGCTAGGCGAAGACCAGCATGATAGACAGCATCTAGAGTTTTTAGTCTTGATTCTGTGGCACAGGAGTATACCTCACAGCCATATGACAGCTTAGAGGTTACAAATACCTGAAACAAATGCAAGAGCGTCCTCCAATCAGCATCCCAAGAGGTATGGGACAGAACCCTCAATAGATTGAGAGCCTTCATACATGATGTTTTAAGATTTGCCAAGTGTGAGACCCATGTCAAACGACAATCAAACGTCAGGCCCAAGAATTTCATCTCTGTTACACAACAGAGTCTCCTGCCACAAAAAGGGATGAGGATGGAGATCAGGGTCCGAGTGTACCCCTCTCATCCTACAGAAGTCTTTGAAGGGGAAAACCAAAAACCATTGGAAGTGGCCCAGGCAGAAATCTTGTCCAAGGCAAATTGCATATGCCGCTCAATAGCAGACATGCGGGAGCCAGAAAACCATATAGTTAAGTCATCCACATAAAGGGATGAGGATACCCCCAGCAGGCACAGTGTCAATGATACCATTGATGGCCACTGCAAACAGGGAAACACTTAAGACACTCCCCTGTGGGACACCTTCCTCCTGGCACAGTGGTGCAAAGAGGTTAGAATCCACACGGACCCGAAATACACGATCAGTCAAGAAGTCTATAAGGAACACAGGCAGGCGACCACTTAAACCAAAGGCATGAAGTTGTTGGAGGATGCCATGGTGCCAGGCAGTGTCATAAGCTTTCTCAAGGTCAAAAAACACAGCCACAGGATGTTGCTTGGAGGCAAAAGCTTCACAGATTGACACCTCGAGCCTGATAAGGTTGTCTGAAGTGCACCGTAACTTACGGTAACCACTCTGCAACGGAGAGAGAAAGCAACCCTTCTCCAGAAACCACATAAGCCTGACATTGACCATCTTTTCAAACAGCTTGCACACACACGATATTAAAGTGATAGGGCGATACTTGGAGACTTTGGGATGGTCTCTACCAGGCTTGGGAAAGGGGAGGACAATACCCAACTTCTAACTCCTCGGAATAGAGCCCTCACTCCAAACCCTGTTAACCCCTACACCGCGGGCATGTTTACCAATGTTTTGCGTGTCCCGCGGGGTTATTCTGGCTCCGACAGACTCTCAAAAAATATTTGCCAAAAATCAGTTATTAGTCCTAGAATATTAAAATAATGTATGCTTATGGCACATACCTTCAGCTTTCTCCTGGAATGTTTGTTGAGCCTTCGTCGTTTACCGTAGGACTTGTGGAGACTTCTGAAGTTGGGTAACGAAGTCTCCACTTTACACTTCCCGACAACCCGTAATATGATTACCACAGCCAGATATTAACACTATAAACACTACTCTATGATTTTCAAGTAGTTTGGGATCCATACTCCAAAAAAAAACCACTGTGAAAGCAATGAAAATTACGAGCGCGTCTGACCGTCGCACTTGCACTAGTTCGCTCTTGGTACTCTGTCATTTATTATTTATAAAACCCCTCACACTTTATATTTCTATTACTATATAACACTTATATATATCTACAGTCTTTTTCCATAAGTTTCCTTCAGTAGTATTAGTTTATTGTCACTGTAGGGATTCAATTTCTTTCAGTAAAATACGTAGTATTCACTTTCTCGTCCTGTATACTAGCATTGAGAGTGAATGTCACTTTCACCTCCACTCTCATAACTCATAGTATTCAGACATGCTAGAGTGAAACTTTCACTTTCATTACTCCTAGGGTATATACTCGTATTCTTATAATACTACTCATTTACATTTCTATTTACGTTCTCTATTTTATTTACGTTATTTATATTTCTATTTTATTTACACTGTGTTATGCACTGTCACTTGAAGTAACTTATAAAACTATTTTCCGCTGTTCACGTATACTTACATTCATTACTTTCACTTGCTGTTTACACATTATTTACACATTATTTACAATTCCACTTGCACTGTTTTACTCAATAGAAAGATCGTAGTCACTCTTTTATCAATTGTCAGCCCTTTACCTCTTTCCACACGAGGTTTAGTAGGGGGTAAAGGTCACAGGTCCCTTTGCATGGGGGGTGAAAAGTCCCTGAAGTTTGCAAGAGCGAACAGACGTACCTGCACTTCGGAAGATGAGAGTGAACTGATCAGGGTGGGCCGGGGTGGTGGCCTACCTAGGGAAATTCATGACTACCAACGTGAGCCTCTTGAAACAGCTATATATAGCAGTGAAATGATTGGCAGGAAATCTAGACAATACATTATAAATTAGGTAGTTCCAGGTGAATGTAAATATCACTTAGGCTTCTCCCTTCCCTCCTTATATGTATATTTATTACGAAAATAGATTATACGGCATATTTCAAGGGGAAATAAACAGCGAAAATTAGCGAACGAGTGCACGTGAGGTGTTGTCAGGTGACAATTAGCCAATTCCAGGTGTATGGCACTCTCACTTACCTTATTTCTTTCTTGTATAATTTTGGTATAAGAATAGGGCATAGGGCTTATTTCAATGGATGAAATCAGTCAAAAATTCCAGGGAAGATTAACTTAGCATAGCACGGCCGAGCAGGCGAGAGGATAGGGTAATGGAGAGGGGGTAGGGAGGGGAGTCAAGAATGGGGAGAAATGGCTTAATTGTCAACAATGGATGGAAGTACAGATGAGATTAGGAGTGCTGACTAGTGTTGGACATTGGCAGTACTGATAGATGATACAAGCCACCACTTGGAAGCCCGGATGAATTCAAAATAACACAGAATCACAAAAGCGACGCCCCGCAGTATGATCCCTTGCTCCCAAGCATCACGAAAGTGACGCCCCGCGGTTAAGGGGTTAAAAAGGTCCAATAAAAATTGAAGTGAATCAGTCAGTAGATGACGCAGCATAGCGTATGGAATATTGCCAGGTCCAAGAGCAGTGTCACCAAACTCTGAAAGGGCAGCACGCAGCTCACAGAGACTGAAATCTAAATTATACGGCTCTATGCCACAAGAGCGAAAGTCAAGACCCAGCCTCTCCAGATTCCTATGAAAAGTAGCAAATGGCTGAGAAGGATCCTTTGTAGTGACAGCGAAAAACTGATTTGCAAAAGCAGAGGCTACTGCACCTGGTGCAGACACAAGTTCTCCGTGAAGGCGCAACACCAGAGGGGAGGGGGGGCAAGAACCTACCAGAAATCTTGTGCACCTTTTTCCACACCATAGACATTGAAGTTGAATTTGTAACTGTAGAAACATATGAGTTACGGCGAGCATTTTTCATATTCTATATTCTATATTCTATAGTGAGCACGTTCTCACTATATTCTATAGTGAGCATGTGCTTTGAGAAACTGTATTTTAAGAAAAACAAAATTACGATTGGCAAAATATCGACGGGCAGCTGCTTTGTAAGTTCCCTTTGCTGTGGAGCAGTCATCATTTCACCATGGCACTGGTCTCCGGGAAAAAACACCAGAAGTCCATGAGATGGAATGAACCCCTGCTGAGAAAATGGTCTTAGTAAAATAACATTCAGCATCATCGACAGTTGAAAAATCACTAACCCTGTTGGGAAATACACATAGTTCCTCAAAGAGAGACCAATCAGCCCTGTCCAGACACCAGCGTGCCAGACAGGCTCCAGGAACAGAGTAGGCTGGACCACTAAAGGATAATGGTCACTACCATGTAGATCATCCAAAACCTCCCAAGAAGAATCTAGGGCACAGTCAGAGAAGATGGTAAGGTCAATGACAGAATATGTGCCAGTCTGAACATGAAAATGGGTCAGTCTCCCATCATTAAGGATAACCAAATCTAAATCCCCAACCAAAGAGGCAAGATCACCCCGGGAATTTGAAAGTGAACGGCCATTAAGGTCACCAAGGAGTAGGAAAGGGGGTGAAAGTTGACTGATAAGGGTTTCTAGATCAGCACATATAACAGGAATGGAAGATGGAAGGTACAGACAACAGATGGTACAGCACCTCCCAACGTGCATCTGTACTGCTAGAACTTGAAAGTGGGACTGAATCTCAAAGGAAATAAAGGGGACATCAGAAAGGCACAAAATTGCACATCCACCGTTGTGACCACCAGGAGGAGATGTGTGGAAGACTTCATACCTCCTAATAGAAGGGAACTGTCTGTCCCCCACCATTGTCTCCTGAAGACAGACACACAGTGGGTTCAGAGCAGAGAGTAATAACTGCAATTCCTCCCAATTTGCCATGACACCTCTACAGTTCCACTGAAGACAGATTGGTACCGATTGAGCCATAGTGATTAGTATTAAATATTATGAACTTAGAAACACCAAAGCTATGTAGCAACCTCGTTGGGAAGGGAGTGAAAGTCCTTCTTCCTAGGTGAGTAGCTCTGCCTCACCAACCGAGAAGACAATGAAGATTTAAAGTTTACATAGGTGGAAGTACCCTTACCCCGAGACATGTCCTGCCCATCGCCAGAATGAGTCCGAAGCACAGAGACCTTCTTGGAAGACCCATGTACCCCGTCCGCACACCCATGTGAGGGTTCAACCGAACCTCCCCCCAACCGAATCAACCAAAGGTTGGCCGCTGGGTGACGGAGCAGAGAGAGCAAGCGACTAAGCTCTTTGAGTATCTAAAGACCCAGTCCCCACCACACCTGAGCAAGAGGCAGGGACGGGAATCCTAGAAGGGCCATCATGAACACCCACAGACTTAGACGCCACCACTGGCTGGGTTGTCGAGCGAAGAGCCCCCTCAGAATCCTCACGCGGTACAGAAGTTTGAACCTTAGAAGGAGGGGAGTCACCCAAAAACTCCTCACTCCTCACTCGTTTGAGGTTGGCAGATGCAACCTCCATCTCTGCACAAGAACTTAAAGCATTAGAAACTGTAGAGCCACACTGTAAAGAAGAGTGAACAACAGTAGCAGAGCGGGCATATGGTACAGGAGCAGCAGTCGGTACGGGAGTAGCAGCCAATACAGGACTATGAGAGAAGCTGTTTTTTTTTTGGATATGTCAGGACAAGGGTACACAGGAAGGACATCAGGAGTTTTGGATGTGTCAAAGCAAGGTGTAGCATCAACAGGGGTGTTTGTCACAGGAGGAACCGGAGGAACTGGGATGGGGGAGGCACTCCCAGGCGCTGGAAGAACCACCGCAGAGGGGACACTCCCAGAGACAGGAGGCACATCCCTGGAGGAAGCACAGCTGCTTCCAGGCTGCACTTCCTCAGTGGAACCCCCCGGGCGAGAAGGCCGGGAAGTAGAACCCCGAGAATTTGACGGGGCATTGTGTGATGGCAAGGGCACCTGCCGGGTAGCTTTATGGTGAGACAACACTGCAGCAAAGGAAACCCCAGGGCGAATGAACCGCTCCTTTACCCTGGCCTTTGCCTCAGGAAAGGAAATTTTCTCCTTTGTTGTCTCAAACTACCCAATCACCAAGTGGACAGGGTGCACGGCCTGAGTAAAACCATGATAGAATTATAATTGAGTGTTCAACAAGACCATATTGTACTACTTAGATCTGGAGTTATTTTAGCATATGAACATTTAAGGAGAGTCAAAACACCACGTACAAAATTAACATAATCTATAGAACTACCTTAACCTACAACCAATACAGTGGGAAAACAAAACACAAAACATCACCCTGCCTACTGGACAAGAGCATAAACTTGCTAAAGTCCATCCTACATCCCTAACCAAGGACATACACAAACCTTAAACCTGGATGACCCAGAGCTAGCTGGCGTCATTGACAGGGAAAAAGAGAGAGAGCTCTGAGCCTCTGCACCTGGGCTTATATGCAGGCCTACCACAACCTCATTGGGTCGCCAGTTTGTTAATTTAGTAACACCTTAACTAGCTAGTTATACACATGGCGCAAAGGGGAACAATTAACTACACAAAATATGCGTCCATGTGACACCTCCCCCCCAAAAAAAGAACTTTTTACCAAGCCGGAAAAAGTTACAAACACTAGAGGTACAAATGTAGGTTTACTTCAATATTACAAAAATTCCTTAAACCTAAAAACATAGAACGGGTAAATAACATGGTAAATCATAGGGAACCTACACTCTGTTCACACTCTTAACAATGCATCTGCAATGGTATTGCCCTTGCCACGAATATGCTGCAGTTTTATATTATACAGTTGCAAGGCTAGAGCCCATCTCAGCACTCGAGCATTCTTAAACTTGACCTTTTCAATAACCACAAGGGGGTTTTGGTCTGTGAACACTGTGATGGGGAATGCGCTACTAGACAGAAATACTTCAAATTTTTCTATTGCCATGACAATTCCAAGAGCCTCCTTTTCAACGGTGGCATAAGCCTTTTGATAAACCTTAAACTTTTGGGAAAAGTAGCATACGAGATGTAACACTTCACAATATTCTTGCAAGAGCACTGCCACCACCCCTGCATCACTTGCATCGACCCTAATGATGAAGGGCCAATGAGGGTCCGGGGTTCGGAGCACAGGAGCACAAGCCAGCAGGGCCTTCAAACCCTCAAATGCCCGCTGACATTCATTTGTCAAATGGAACATCTTCTTGGAGCTAAGTTCATCTGTAAGGGGAGCAGCGACCTGGGCAAAGTTCCTGCAGAAACGATGATAGTAACCGATCATCCCAAGGAACCTCATGGTAGACTTTCGGTCAGCTGGTGGTGGGTATTGTAAAATGGCATCCACCTTAGCATCAACACGGGCTAGTTGGCCCTGCCCGACCACATGCCACAGGAACACGACGTGGGCATGCCCAAACTCACTCTTGGTGAGGTTCACGGTTAGATTGGCCTCCTCCAGGACATCAAAGAGCTTTTACAGCCTCTCAAAGTGTTCCTCCCAATTGTCACTCCAGACAGCTAAGTCATCTAGGTACACACGGACGCCAGGCAACTCTGCAATCAAATTGTTCATTAGTCTTTGGAATGTGGCCGGGGCATTCCGCATGCCAAAGGGAAGAACTAGAAATTCCCAAAGGCCGCTTGGAGTGACAAAGGCAGAGATTGACTTGGCTTGTTCTGTCAAGGGCACTTGGTAATACCCTTGGAGGAGATCAAGCTTAGTGACGTAGCAGGCTGCTCCTAGGTCATCAATAATGTCATCCATTCTGGGTAGTGGAAAGGAGTCGGGCAGGGTAACAGCATTGACCTCCCTATAATCTACACAAAGGAGGTAACTTCCTCCAGCCTTGGGGACTAATACTACAGGTGAGGCCCAGGGACTCATACTTGGACGGATCAAACCTTGCTTTTTAGCCTCTGCACCTCGGACTGCAGGAATTCCCTCTTCTCAGCACTGAGATGGTATGGAGCTTGTCGGATTGGAGGGGCTCCTTGAACATCCACATCATAGGGCAGCAGGGTACAGAGCCGAAGGGTGTCGCCAAAGAGGTCTGGATGCTCCTGTAGAAGACAGTCAATATCGCCTGCCTGGGTGGGGGGCAGATGCTCTAATTTACTCATAAGATTTGTTAGAATTTCACGATTTGACAGCTTACTGCCTACGAATGGTGTAGGGTCATTTTCCTCTGACTTTTCCATTACTCTAGTTCGTGTTAAGGTGACCTGTTCCACTTCCCCTCCTTGTGATTGTTTACGAGAGTGATACATTTTCAACAAATTGACATGGACACTTCGCCTTTTCTTCCGCCTCTCTGGCGTAGCAATGATATAATTAAGGTCTCCAACCCCTTCAAAACATGGTATGGCCCAGAGTACCGAGACTGAAGAGGCTGCTTTGGTACTGGTAGCAGAGCTAAAACTTGATCACCAACATGAAAAATGCGGGATTGTGCCTTGTGAATTTTGTCATAATTGTCTTTCATTCGTACTTGAGCATGACTGAGATTAGAATGGGCAAACTTTAAGGCATGCTGCAAGTTGGAGCGGAACTGAGTTACATATGCAGCAATCGGTACAGTACTCTTGTCATTCAACTAGCATTCTTTCAAGACTTTGAGAGGACCACGGACCTGGTGTCCATAAATGAGTTGAAACAGGGTGAAGCCTAGACTCTCATTTACACTATCTCTAATTGAAAACAATAAAAGATCAATAGCCTCATCCCAATCCTGATCCGTTTCCAAACAATAAGTACGTATCATAGTCCTAATGGTAGAATGGAAACGTTCCAGGGCTCCTTGACTCTGAGGATGGTAAGCGGTTGACTTACACTGACGGACTCCCAGGGCCCTCATCACTTGCTGAAACAGCCTGGAGGTGAAGTTAGACCCTTGGTCGGACTGCACAATGGCAGGTAACCCAACCTGTGTGAAGAACTTGATCAGGGCCCTGACAACATTCCTACTAGTGATACTACGGAGAGGTATGGCCTCAGGGTAACGAGTGGCAACATCCATTATTGTTAATAAATACTGATTCCCGCATTTGCTTCCTGGGAGAGGGCCCACACAGTCAACAATTACCTTACTAAAGGGCTCCTCCATGACAGGAATGGGCTGAAGGGGTGCAGGATTGACTTCAGTGCCTGGTTTGCCACTAATCTGACACACATGACAGGTACGGCAATAGGTACTAACATCTTTCATCAACTTCGGCCAGTAAAAATGAGACAAAATCTTGTGGTAAGTCTTACGGACTCCCAGGTGTCCACCCACCCCATCATGTGCCACCTTCAATATCTCAATACGTAGAGATTTTGGGAGGACGATCTGATGGACTGTCTCCCACGTGTGATTGGCAGGAGCCTTAGGTGGTCTGAATTTATGCATCAACACCCCCAAACTGAGATAAAAACAACGTGGAACCTCATCTATTTCATTACCTTCAGTAAGCTGTGCAAGAAACAACTTACATTCGAGGTCACTAGACTGTTCCTGAATTAATCTCTCCTTTGTGATAGGGGTGCTACCAAAGTCAAGGAGACCAGAACTAGACTTACTGAGTGTATCATCAAACAATTCCACAAGGGAAACATATCCCTCGGGTGTGTTTTCCTTTGGCTCTACAGCAGGGGTATGTGCATCCAACAACCTCTGGCTCTGACTACGAGTAACAGCACAAGTTGGGAAGAGATTAGGTGCTTCAGCTCTAGGTCAGTAGTGTTGTTTGTCTGAAACGATGGGGTTAGCAGTAACCTGGGAACCAGCTAATCATTGCCGATTAATACTGAAATCTTCCTAATGGGGAGGTGATCTACTACAGCTAGTGTTACTGGGCCTGTGACAAACACAGACCGAAGATTCACTGAGCAAAGGGGATATCTAGCCTCTCCTGGCAGACCAGACACTAGTACAGTCTCACCTGTATAACAATAAAAATTGGGAACATCTTCCTTTAAAATGAAAGATAGATCAGATCCAGTGTCACGCAACTCAACAACAGGAGCCGAGAATCTACTGGACTCATGTTTTGATACTACACCTCTTGAGCAGAATGGTTTAAATGATGGGGGTACTTCAAGGGAATCACCTGAATGTTCACATGGCCCCGAAACAAGTAAATCACTAACCTGTGGGTCACTCACCTCCACTGGTTGGGTGAGTGCACTGGCATGGAGAACTGCATTGCCCTGGTCGGGGCTGTGCTTACTGGCCAACTTCCTACAGTCTTTTATGATGTGGCCAGGCATCTTACAGTACCTACAGAAGAAAGACCTCCTCACGTCTTGGTTAGTAACTTCACGAGTCTCCTCACCAGCGCACTCACCAGTGGGATCAAGCTTAACCCGCCCAATCCCGATGTTTTCTGAGCTTTGGTCTGCCCCAGTCCCGGCTTTTTTGGACCTTTTTTTTTTTTGCTCAAACATTCGCTTTTGGTCAGAAACTAAGGAAAATCACAAAGAAAGGTGTCCCTTGGGTCCAGAAATGGCTTACCTGGAGCACGAAAGTTTGACAGGTACTGCCATGATCTATGAGTAGTCGTTTTGCCGTACGTTTTCTATGGTGGCAAGGGTACTCTGAACTGATGCAGTATAAGTTTATTATCATGTATTCATATGTTGGAAATATGTATACCAGAAGTATATTGTGTTTTATACAGAAAAAACTGAGAATTAAGGTATGTACCATTGTGCGACCCTAGTGTAAGCGGTAGATTATGTCACCGATGGATAACAAACATCGTTATTTCATCAGCTATTGTATTTTTTCAAGTTCCATATTGCTTCCACAATAATATCATACCATTTTCAACTTCACATAATTATTTATACATATTTTGAGGCATTATGACAAGAATTAGCATAAAGGTAATGCTTATTTACTAAGTGAGATCATTCTATTTCATGCTTTTTTCTACTCAGATTCTATATTTTCACCTTTTAGATTACTTATAACATAATATATAACCCACTTCCATGTTATACAATTAGTTTTATAGGTGTACTTGCTTTATGAAAAGAATTAGCATAAGAATAGCGCTTATTTACCAAGTGACAACTTGGTCTTTCATGATTTTTTCAACTCAGATTCTATTTTTTCACCTTTTTGATTACTTATAACATAACATATTACCCATTTACATGTTAGACAATTGCTTTTACAGAAGTACATGCTTTATGAAAAGAATTAGCATAAAAGTAGTGCTAATTTACGTAGGTAAATCATGTCATGCCATTATTTTTTCACCTCTGAATTTATTTTCTCCCCCTTTATAGTACTTCTCACATTACATTCTGTCCTTTTCCATGTTAGACATTTGCTTTCACAGTAGTACACGATTTACACTAAACATTATCCTAATATATATATATATATATATATATATATATATATATATATATATATATATATATATATATATATATATATATATATATATATATCACCTATTAACTGAAAGGTTGGTGGTACCCCCTGGGGGTAGGGGGGTTTTTCAAGAATACTCCCCCAGTATCCCTGCTTGTCGTAAGAGGCGACTAAAAGGGTTGGCTGAGGGTTAGTGCCCCTCCCCAGAAAACAACTAACCAAAAAACAAACAATAAGCCTCGGACAAGGACTGACCAAACGATGACGACCAAGGACCGGACAAAGGACATGGTTATCGGACCGTGGAATGTAAGGGGAGCGAATGATGAGGTGAAAGAGAGAGATTGTCCAGGTGCTTGAGGGTGCGAAAGTGGATGTATGTGGAATAACTGAAACAAAACGGAGAGGAGAACGTGTGAGAGAATGGGAGTATGGAAGGGGTATATGTGCAGGAGTAGGTGAGAATGAGAGGGCAAAGGAAGGAGTATGTACAGTTGTGAGTAAAAGATGGAAGAAGAGCATACGACAGTGTGGATCAGTTGGGTCAAGGATTGTGTGGGTAAAGTTGAAAGTTGGAATACAAATGTGGGCGATTGTGTGTGTGTATGCGTCAATGCAAGATCGTGCTAGAAGAGTGAGAGAAGAGTTCTGGAAAAATGAAGAAGTGTGCATGGAAAGTTTGGAAGGAATGAGTGTTTTTGATTGGTGATATGAATGGTAAAGTTGGTAATGTGAAGGTGGATGGAATAATTGGTGAGTGGGGTGTGCCTGCTGAGATAGATGAGAATGGGAGTGCGTTAGTGGACATCTGTCCTGGGAGGGGGTTGGTGATAGCCAATACCCTCTTCAGGCATAAAATGATCCACAGGTATACATGGCGAGTGATGAGAAGGCTGGGTGGTGAACTGAATGAAAGGAAGATAATGATTGATTATGTGTGTGTGGATGAAAGGATGCGAAGATGTGTAATGGATGCAAGAGTTTATAGAGGTTGGGGGAGTGGACTTTCTGACCACTACTTGGTGGTGGCCAGAATTAGAATTCAAGTAAGATGGAGGAATAGAAGAAGGGAAAGACGAGAGGAAGGAGTAGTTGTAAGGAGAGTGGAAAGGTTACAAGAGGATGAGAAAAAGGTAGAGTATAAGAGAGAAGTGGAGGAACGATTAGGCAAATCTGAATTGGAGCAGATGGGAGACGTGGAAGGTGTGTGTAGGATATTTACAGAAGAAATATGTGCAGCATGTGATGTGGTGTGTGGAAGGAAGAGAAGACGGAGGGGAGTGCAAGGACTGAAGATGTGAAACAGGGTGTGGCACAAAAGAAGAAAGCATACAATGAATGGATGAGAAATAGGGGCGTGGAAGAAGTTGAGAGGTGGAAGAAAGAGTTATATGTAGAAAGAAAGAGAGAGGTGAAAAGATTAGTAAGAGAGAGTAAGAAGAGAGTGGATGAGGAATTTGGAAGGAATTTGCGTGTAAAGTGGAGGGACTGTAATAAAATGTTCTGGAAAGAGGTGAAAAGAGTAAGACAGGGTGGAAGTAAAGTTAGCAGGGGAGTGAAAGACAAAAATGGTAGATTACTAGTGGAGAAGGGAGGAAAAGTGAGCAGATGGAGAGAACACTCAGGAATTGTTGAACGTAGAGGATGGAAATAATGCAAGTAAAAGTGGCTGGGGAATGGCTGGGAGAAGGAGGGAGGTGAGAAGACAGGAAGAAATCAGTAGGATAGAAGTTGTGGAAGCAATGAAGAATGTTAAATCGGGGAAACCCCCTGAATTGATGGAGTGTGAGGTGAAATGCTGAAGCATGGGGGAGAGATAGTAGTAGAATGGATGTGGAAGATGTGCAGATTGGCCTGGGAGTAAGGTAGAGTCCCGGAGGATTGGAAGTCAGGTATAATTATTCCCTTGTACAAAGGAAAAAGGGAAAAAGAAGTGTGTGGTAATCATAGGGGCATTTGTCTTCTTAGTATAATAGGAAAAGTGTATGGTAGGATACTTATTGACAGAGTTAGAGAAAGAACAGAGAAATTAGTTGGAGAAGAACAGGGAGGCTTTAAGAAGGGAAGAGGTTGTGTAGATCAGATATTCATTCTTAGATCTTTAGTGGAAAAGTTTCTAGAGTAGGGAAAGAAGTTGTATGCGGCTTTCATAGATTTGGAGAAAGCATATGACAGGGTGGATAGATAAGGATTGTGGAAAATGTTAAGAATATATGGAGTAGATGGGAAGTTGTTGAATGCTGTGCAGAGTATGTACGATGGTGCGAAGGCTGCAGTGCGTATGGATGGTGAACTAAGTGAATTTTTCTCTTTGAAAGTTGGGTTGAAACAGGGATGTGTCATGTCTCCATGGTTGTTCAATCTGTACATGGATGGGGTAATAAAAGAGGTACAAGGTAGGGTAGTGGATGTTGGAATTGCCCTGGTGTTTGGAAACTCCCTGTACTGTTGTTTGCAGATGATACTGTGTTGTTGAGTGAAGACCAAGGGGAGCTGCAAGGCTTGGTGGATAAGTTTGGAAGAGTGTGTAAGAAACGGAATCTAAAGGTGAATGTAGGGAAGAGTAAAGTGATGGTCTTTGAGAGAGGTGAAGTCAGTGAATGTACAGCGAGGTTGGATGGTGAGGAATTGGAAAATGTGAGTACGTTTAAGTACTTGGGTAGTGTGATGAGTAAGGATGGAGGCTTGGAGGGTGAAGTGCTTGAAAGGGTACAGCAGGGAAGAAAAGTTGCTGGTTCTTTGAAAGCAGTGATAAGAAACAGGGAAGTGAGCATGGAAGTGAAAAAGTTACTACATGACAGTATTGTGATACCAACTCTAACGTACGGAAGTGAAGCTTGGACGTTGTTGGAAGAACACAAGTCAAGAGTGAGAGCAGTGGAAATGAGTTATTTAAGAGGAGCCTGTGGAGTCACATGGAGAGACAGGCTGACGAATGAGGATATAAAGGAGCGTTGTGGTGTTGATGTGGATGTGAAAGGAAGCGTTATGAGGAACACACTGAGGTGGTTTGGCCATGTGGAGAGGATGGAGGGTGAAAGACTGATGAAGAGAGTGTATGTGAGTGAGGTGGAGGGGGGAAGAGGAAGGGGGAGGCCGAGGATGAGTTGGAGGGATGGGGTGGAGAGGTATATAAGAGAGGGGGGTGTGAGTTGGGAGCAGGGCAGTGAAATGGCGGGGGACAGGGCGACTTGGAGGCAATTTGTTTGTGGCCACGCCAAACGGGATTGAGGCGTCTGGCAATATATATATATATATATATATATATATATATATATATATATATATATATATACAGAGAGAGAGAGAGAGTGAGGTGGGATGGTGGTACACTGGGAGACAGCGTATCCCATAATTGGTGGCTAAATTTAGAGCCCTTGGGGAATTTCCCACTCCTCTTACACCGTGAACAGAATTCTTCCTAGCGCTTATTTACCTACTGACTGTATGTTCTGTGACTTTCAACTTAGACTATTTTTCAACTTACTAACTTTACAGTAACTATATAACCTCCTATGATTAGTATCACATGAGATAACATGGCACTATCATGATACTGAGCGACACTTTATCGCGTATGTACAGGCCTTACCACACTACACACACTTTCAATAGTGCCTGTTATTATGATACTCACGGAAGCACGGTTGCAGGCAGAGAGCAACGTTGCACTCCACACACTCGTACCTAGTGTCTCTTCTGACCTGGGTAGGTCACTCGAAATCTAATTATTCACCTTTTATTATACTTCCAATACAACATATTACCCCTTTACATGTTATACAATTGCTTTTATAGATGTACATGCTTTACGAAAAGAATGAGCATAGCAATAGCGCTACCACGTGAGTTCAGGTCACTCTAAATCTAATTATTCACCTTTTATAATACTTCCAATATAACATATTACCCTTTTACATGTTATACAATTGCTTTTATAGATGTACATGCTTTACAAAAAGAATTATCACAGCAATAGCGTAACGACGTGAGTTCAGGTCACTCGAAATCTAATTATTCATCTTGTAATAATACTTCCAACATAACATATTACCCCTTTACATGTTATACAATTGCTTCTATAGATGTACATGCTTTACAAAAAGAATGAGCATAGCAATAGCGCTACCACGTGACTTCAGGTACCTTCATTATTTTTTCAACTCAAAATCTAATTATTCACCTTTTATAATACTTCCAATATAACATATTACCCCTTTACATGTTAGACAAGTGCTTTCACCTTCTGCTAACTCACACCACGCCTAACACGAACACCACGTGGACGTGTTGCCTCCCCCACATCACTCTCGCTTTCACGAATCTGTCTGCGCTCTCCCGCCCCAACACTTTCACTTTCTGCTGCCCTAACCATCTCCACACCACTACTTCCTGCCACAGAACACATAGAAGGAACATGCCTGTGGAACAGTCGCGATGTGACGTCTGTCCCAGTCCCACGTGGCAATATCTTTTCCTTCCCCAGCCAGGAAAATACGCCACCATGTACTGCTTCCTCGTCCTCGTCCTCATCTGATGGTATGTGTTGCTGCCTAGATGAAGCACATGGTGCAGGCTGGCCGTCCCCTGCTCTCCTATATGTTATATATTTGACCTTCCTTGGGAAAGGGACCTCCTCATCACTGTTGCTGGTAAGCTCCTCAGGCTGCACGTAATCGACATCGAGGGTGTCGTCATCCAGTGGGGAATCACTATCCCCTGTAAAGGTATCCAGGGCGACTTGTATCTCCTCATCTGACAGCCCACGACGCGCCATGTCTGACCTGGGTGACTGCTGACGGGTAAGTGGACGATCACAGGGTCAGGTGGGGTTAATCTGGGTCTAGGGGATTATCCGCCTGGCGGCGAGTAGGTGAAGCTTGCGTAGGCGGGCGAAACAAAAATCAGACGCGAATTTTGAAAAATGTGAAAATTATGCAACTTGCAATGTTGCCGCGTTAATTCACGTCGCTGGGACATGCGTGCACATCATGTGCGGATGTTAATTCACGTCGCTGGGACGGCGCTGGTTAAAGGAAGGTCCCTGGGACTCCATCAGCTTCTTATTCAGGGGCTGTTCACTCTGTGAAGTGCTGGCTGGCTTATGCTGGGGAGCAGTCAACCTGTACTTGTGGAAGGGATCACTATTAGTTAGGGAGAAATGATCGGCAGCAATGCCAGCCTCAGATAACGTACATAACCCTTTTTCCTCCACATGTGACCTTACTCTAGCTGGGAGGCAAGATTTCACTTCCTCCAGCACAAACAACTCCAGCAAGCCCTCAACTGTCAAACTAGTCAACTTGCTCTCAACCCATTCTTTATAAAGTCGTTGTTTGCGGCGGATAAATTCTATATAAGTCTGTCCCTCTGTCTTATGGCAATGGCGGAACTGTTGCCGATAAGCTTCAGGCACTTTCTTGTATGCATGCAATAGTTTTTTTTTTACAAAATAATAATCCTCAATTTGAGTGGCATCCAGTGCAGTAAACACTTCCTGAGCTCTACCAGTAAATGAGCTATGTATTAGCAACACCCACTTTTCCTGGGGCCAAGAATGGAGCGCAGCCGACTTCTCAAAATGGGTGAAAAAATCTTCTGGATCCTCCTCATTAAATTTAGGAACAAACCTTAATGCTGCAGCAATTTTGAAGGAATCTGGCTCACACTCAGGCGATGTGGGACTACGAGAGAGACGGATTCTATCATTGTCCGTTTTCATCCTCTCAACCTCAAGCCTTTTTTCCTCCAGCTCAATTTTCCTCAAAGCCATCAAATCACTAGAATGTCCCAACATTTTCACTTCTTCCTCACTGAAAATTTCCTCCCTCACCATGTGTGCAAGTACTAACTGCTTTATATCATCTTTCTTCAACCTAGGACGAAGCTCAAGCTTATAATAAGCTGCCAGCGCTTCCCACTCAACCTTAGTTAACCTAGAAAGGGCAGGAACAAAATCTTCCAACACAAACATGATGGCGGCGAGAAGGGAAGGACAACGAAAATAAGCTAGCTAGCTAGATAGTGTAATCACTCAAATATCAGTAAACCACTTCACCTAGTGGGACAATAAACCTTCCACCACACACGGGAACATAGCGCGCGCACACACACACACACACACTACAAAAATTACATGGGGAATACAATGTCACCAGTAAAGTGGGAGTACCAATCTCTGCTGTACGTGGGTACGTAATAATCTCCTAATAGATCCAAGTAAAACAACTGGTATAGTAAATATAACGATAGTGGTGTTTATGGAGGTAAGACAACAAAACACTCCACAAAACACTATACACCACACTATCATATAATACAGATCATACAATATACATGACCCATATGCCCAAACAGAGTAGAACAAACAAGAGTTGTAAAGCAACAACACTCTAGGAACAGTTTCGTGAACGGAACACAGCTCTTGAATGAGGTAACTGAGCAGGAATTAGCTACACGCGTATACGCTAGTGCACACAATTAGGACTACCAGGGAGAACACTTGTTCCATAAAGCAAACTCAGATATGAGGGAAACAGTTGTTGCTAAAGGCTGAATTGCAATGCACAGGGAGTACACAGGAACGTGTAATGTAGCTAAATATACAGGCTAGTATACATATTCAATCCCGGACAGGCCCCCATTTGTCGCAAACTACCCAATCACCAAGTGGACAGGGTGCAGGGCCTGAGTAAAACCACGATATAATGATAATTGAGTGTACGACAAGACCATATTGTGCTACTTAGATCTGGAGTTACTTTAGCATATGAACATTTAAGGAGAGTCAAAACATCACGTACAAAATTAACATAATCTATTAAACTTCCTTAACTTACAACCAATACAGTGGGAAAACGAAACACAAAATATCACCCTGCCTACTGGACAAGAGCATAAACTTGCTAAAGTCCATCCTACATCCCTAACCAAGGACATACACAAACCTTAAACCTGGACAACCCAGAGCTAGCCAGCGTCACTGACAGGGAAAAAGAGAGAGAGCTCCGAGCCTCTGCGCCTGGGCTTATATGCAGGCCTACCACAATTTCATTGGGTCGCCAGTTCGTTAATTTAGTAACACCTTAACTAGCTAGTTATACACGTGGCACGAGGGGGAACAATTAACTACACAAAATATGCGTCCACGTGACATTTGTTCAGACAGAAATAATCTCATATTCATACTTGTATACTTTGCAATCCCTTGAGGAGGCTGCATGTGCTCCTCCACAGTTCAAACATTTAGAGGGTTGAGAACAATCATCCAAACCATGAGAAATTCCACACAATTTCCACAAACCTCAAGAAGGCCAGACGCTTCCTGCCTGCAAGAACGGCGAACATGACCAAACCTTTGACAATAGTAGCACCTTCTAGGTCGGGGAACATAAGGTTTAACCTTAAGCTTCCACCATGCAGCGGTGATGACCTCTGGCAAAGTAAGACGATCAAATGTCAAGATAAGAGTGGGCGTGGGGGTTAAAATCCCATCAACTTTCTTCATTATTCTTTGTACTGCTACAACTCCCTGAGGAGCCAGCCCCTCTAAGAGAGAAGAATCAGAATATGAGACCACGTCACGAGTATATACCATCCCTCGGGACTGATTTAGGACCAAGTGACAAGAGGCAGATACAGGATAACCAGCAACCATAGTTAGGAACTGGATGCGTGAACTCTCCTCATCATTCCTGGTTTTTCTAGCAATAGAGAACCATCACCCTGCAAAGAGACCTTGTGGGTAAATCCACATGCTGTAACTAGACCACTGTGAATCTGAAAATAATTCAGGTTCCGGAAGGAAGTACTTATCCATTTTGAGGACTATGTATTATGTGTAAGAGTGATTCACAAAAACACCAGGTAACAGCTCCATAGAAAGGGCATCATGATTCGCAGTTTTGGCAGATGACCCGGAGGGTATAGGCCAGAGAGTGACCAGTTGATGCCGACTCGTGCGGCTGGTCACCGACCACATGAGTGGTTAATGAATTGTTTAATGTATCCATATACACATTGATGAATATAAATTGGCACCAGGAGCCAAGGGAAACCACCTACCAGGGAGTGAGGGGACCGAGCACGGACTGATGGGAGTGGGGTACCTCGTCCCCAGAGAGTGTTCCAAAAAGGACACCCCGTGCTATGAAAGTTTGCTCCCACCAGTGCAAAGACCCCCTTCCCCAACACCCTCCATCCCAGACACCCAGCCAACCAACTCAGGACAGCACCGAGGCGATCCCTCTGGAGGGCGGCACCGATGATCCATAAGGGTAACCCACGTTTCGGACAGAGCTTAGCCAGACCCCTCACCCACAACCCTATGCATGGGAGTGAGTAACTTGATGATACACAAATCCGTTCCATACAGCACCAGTCCTGTTCCAGGGAACCCCGGTCGAGACACTGTGATTTCAAACTGGGAAGTGATTTGAACCTATAAAAGCGAGTGCTGTGAAACTAGCAGGGGTATTTTGAACCTAAGTTCGATGCATTGTAAAGTGATTTCAACCTAGGCCCAGATCACTCCAGAGCAATTTCAACCTTGGGAGTGATCTGAACCTCCAACACTGGCTCCAAACGACAGTATTACAACCAAAGACAGATTGGTAGGTTACGTTTTCTGTACAAAACGACCTCACTGAGAGAAAAGAACATGTTCCAAAATATCAATGTTTCACACAACTGATGCTGTCAATTGAAGGATGCTGGCACATTAGGTTTACGGGTAATGATATCTTGTGTGTGTGTGTGTATGTGTGTGTGTGTGTGTGTGTGTGTGTGTGTGTGTGTGTGTGTGTGTGTGTGCATTAATCTGAGGACTAAAACAAAAGATGTCAAATGGGTCACCTACATTTAGGGAGCAGAACAACTTTACCAATTAAATTCCTATTCCCCCAATTTGTTTTCTGATTGTTTTCATGAGGTGAACAATTGCATATGTTGACGTGTTTCCCCCTTGTTATTATAATCATGTTCCTTATGCCTCACTGACGAATATTTTTCCTTAGGCTCAATGGAAGACCTAATCTGAACCTACTAAAATTTTTCCATATTCATTTACTTTTGTTTTACATTTGCTGCTTTATTTGTTTCTTACTAAATTTATGAGCGTAAATGAGGTTTACCTTCAACCCTGCCTCTCTGTTGATTTTATTTTCTTGAGCTTTATGCTGACCTAACGAAACTTATCTTAACCTAATCTAAGTTATCCCTTATGTAATCATACTTGCCTGTTTATGGATGGATCCTCTTCATACTCAAAAACACACACTTCTGTCCATCTTTACAAAGTCATTAAATCAGTTCAAAGATACGTCTTTTTTTAAGAGGTAATCCTATGCCTCCTTAAGGATGACCAAGGAAATTTTCTAAATGGCAGAAAGCAGCTAGGCAGTGGATGTGATATATTACTTAACCCGCCACTTGCCAGTCCTGTTTTAAAACGGTCTGACATAATTCCGCGGCCAGTGCCGTTTAAAATGGCCTAAAATTAAAAAATTCACTGTGGCCACATTTTTCAAGATTCGAGGGTAAAAATTGGCAGGCATGTACGGTAAGTGTTCCTCAACCATCCCCCAGGTTAAGGCCATACACCCACTCACTCTCCCCCTCACGCTTGCTGTGCCTCACTCTATGTGTGTGCCTCACCCACTGCTGTACATAGTGAAGGCATGTTGTAAATATTTTCAAGTAAGTGTAAGTTGTAAATATTTTGCTGTAAGTGTAAAGACTACATAGTGAAGTCAAGTTGTAAATACTTTCTTGTAAGTGCCAGGACTGTACATAATGAAGTAAGGTTGCACCTATCTTCAAGTAAGTGTAAGACAATGAATTCACAGTGAGAGAGACATGCAAATTGTGACAGATGTTGAAGTAATAAGTAATCAGAAAAGTGTACTGAACATTGCTATACCTTCCCAGCATAAATACCTGAGTATACTACCATAGATAACGGCTTTCTCTCACGTATGTGGTGAGCGTGAGAGAATGGGAATACCTGTATACGAGTAAGAAGGACTCAATAAAACCCATGTTCGAGCTTGAATGAGTATTTTAATCATGAAATTCGTTTTTTCACATCAAAATTTATCATTTTAGCCAAAAGCAAAGGTCAAAAAAGGCCGGCATGGAGGAAGGATTGAACTTGCTGGCGAGTTTCCTGAGTGTGGAAGAGTTTTCTTAATTGGGACAAATGTGCTGGAGGTGGGAGTGGCTGAAAGAAGTTCAGGGAGCTGTTGCCTCTTCTGGCACTGGGAGGACTCTCTCTCTGTGCTAAGGGATCTTTGTATGCAGCATGTGTTAGAAGTGTATGCAGCATGTGCTATATGGTGGTGAGACCTGGCAGTAAAGGAAGAGGATATTCGCAAATGTACAGAAATGAAAATGATTTGGTGGATGTGCAGTGAATCCCTGAATGTGAGACCTGGGGAGACTAGGTTTGCGATGGAAGAGATGACGGGTAGGATGGGGCTGGAGTGTATTGGTGATGTGATGAAGAGAGGTTGATTAAGATGATTTGGGCATGTAGAGAGGATGGAGAATGATAATTGGGTGGAGAAAGTGAGAAGTGTTAATGTTACAGGCAGGGTTGCGAGAGGCAGACCGAAAAAGACCTGGGACGAGGTCATTGAGTGTGACCTCACTCAGGAATAACGGATTGTATAGGGAAGCTACCAGAGATCAAGCAGCAAGGACAGCCTCCATTAGGTGACCAGGGCCTACACATGCAAACATTTTGGAGCCTTAAAAAACGAACGAACGTACGAAGTGCCTGGCTGGCCAGGAAGGTGAAACTTGAATGTTTGTCTGGGAGTTAGTAAGGTGTGTTGGGTGGTAGTTTGTTATGTTCATGGTGTCCACATGTGATGTCTACCATATGGTCACCGTGTTTTGTCCCCCATGTTGCCTACAGGTATATGTGTTCTTCATCATTTATATGTTCACTGTGTTTTCTTCCTCATATTGGCTAAAGGTATGTGTACTGTTCATCATGTTGTCTACCATGTTTTCCACATGTGTTTTCCAGCATATGTTGACTGTGTGTGTATGTTGACCATGTTGGGCTTCAGTGTCTGTACAGCACAGTATCGTCTATTATGTGTCAGCAGCTTTAATAGAAACAGATACACAGTTTCTCACTAATCTTGGTCATTTTCCATGCTTTTTCACTACAGACACAGTAGCCTACAATGAACATCCTAAGGTCTCAGGGTCCTGATGTTTTAGATGTTATAGATACTGCACATTTACGAGTACACTTTCCTGTACATAGCTGCATTAGTGCATGATAGCTTTGTCAATTCATTTTTTATAGGTGTGCATACGTAGCCCTTAGTTCATTCTGTTGTACATAGTTGCATTACAATCTAAAGCAGTGTTAATTTAGGTCTTATATATGTGCACATTGTTTTACTTCAATTTCCCGTACCTAGTTGCACAAACACACTAAAACATTGTTATCCCTTTAATTACAGGTAGAATATTAGCATTCTCATGCTCATTCTCTAGGTGCTTACAGGTGGACTTCATATGCTCCTAAAACTTAAGGTAACTGAAATACCTCCACACCACATGCACCTGCTCTTTTGAAATCGCCTTGGGCCATGAAGTTGATTTGGATCTCATGCGTGTGCTCACTTATGGCATTACTTTTCTGGTTGTGGTTGCAGTATCACCCTAAAGCATTTTTTCTTTACAGGTTCCAGCTACACAATGACAGTCAATGCAGCAATTTAAGTTACTGGAGATGGATACCTTAACCTGTTGGCATTGTTATAAGCAGGTGGCTCATCGACTCAGCTAGACAAACACCCTACATCTGCCTCCACAACATCTGATAAAAGGATGGTGAACTAAGCAGTGGAGCTGCTTCAGTCTGCAGTACACCAGGTTTATGCAGGGATAAGACTGGGACCACGGAATCTGCATTAACAGCAAAAGTCAGCACCGGGCATCGTTCCCACCCTCTTTCGGTAATGTTTTGCGACTTGGGTAGCTACCAATTTCTGTATAATACTGCAGCTTCTCGGTTCATAAGCTTTCATTTTTCAAGTTCAGATCCATCAGGTCATGCCTTGCAATAAAATTATGAAGCTATTCTTTAATTAATGAATATCTGGGGCTAGGCAGCAGCTTACTTCTTAGCCATAACATTACTAGTGTCAGATCTAGCAACACTGTGGATAGGAATCCCTGAAACTGTAATACACATCTGGAGCTTTAGCTTATGTTATTTGTGTATTCAGATGCAAATGGAACTCACGCTTATTTTCAGAATACAGGATTATTAGTGCCTCTGTCTCCTACCAATGAACTACTGACAAAATTCTATAATTTTGGCAAGGGAGACGATACTTGTAGTGTGCTTAGTATTATCTGAATTCTTATAATTAAACATATTGTATCGTTCGACACTATGGACTCATGCAAATGCACAAACCAATCGGTAGAGAGGTGGCCTGCGGTCCTACCGGACCCAGATTCAAATCCCCGCTGCAGTAGGGAACAGTTCAGGATTTGAATTTCATACAAAGCAGACTTTTCCAATCTACCAGAAGACCCGCCGACATGTAAAAATACCCCCGCTAATACCAATACACCAGTCCTGTATAAGACACCCCCTAGCATGCATTCAATATGGACGTTGGGTGTTAGCACCGAAGTGGTGACATGTAGAGGTGTATGGTGTGTAGGACTACTGGGCCTCGGGAGCAGGCTATGAAGCCTATGTCCAGAGTCAAACAAAAAAAAATTGATATGTTTCTTGCCCTTACAGGCATCTACTGTGTGATTTCAACATACAGTTTGTGTCATGATATTATTGTCTTTTAACATAACTGTATTATCGTACACCAGGTAATTAATCATTCATTATACTTGTCTTTTTTTTTTTTTTTCAATTTAAACCCCACCCGTAGAAAAAATGGTCAGTGGGGTCGTGGTTATAGCTTGAGATGCATTATTGGGACAGCAAGGAATAAACATTGAGATCTACTGTGTTACAATGATGTGCTCAGACTGGGCAGGGAAAGCCAAAAAAATACCATATCTCCAAACAGTCATTGCGATTTAATGTGTATGCTTACCTTGTCTTCCCATCACATTAACCCCTTAACCGCGGGCTTGTTTTGCTCTGTCTTGCGTGTCCCACGGGTATATTCGGGCTCCGGCAGACTCTCAAAAAATATTTGCCACAAATCAGTTATTAGTCCTAGAATATTAAAAGTTACATTTGCATATGGCACATACCTTCAGCTTTCTCCTGGGATGTTTGTTGACCCTTCGTCTTGTATCGTAGGACTTGTGGAAACCCCTGGAGTTGGGTAACGAAGTCTCCACTTTACACTTCCCGACATCCCGCAATATGATTACCACAGCCAGATATTATCACTAGAAACACTATTCTATGATCATCAAGTAGTTTGGAATCCATACTCCAAAAAAACACGCTGTGAAAGCAATGAAAATTACGAGCATGTATGACCTTCCCACTTGCGCTAGTTCGCCGCTGGTATTCTGTCGTTTATTATTCAAACAAACACTCACCCTTTATATTCCTATTATCATATAACACTTATATATATCTGCAGTCTTTATCCATAAGTTTCCTTCAGTAGTATTAGTTTATTGTCACTGTAGTCATTCAATTTTTCATTCAGTAAAATACATAGAGAGCCACGAATTCACTTTCACTGTTATAACCTCAAGTATTTGTACTTATATTCTTATATTACTAATTATTTACATTTATATTTATATTTTCTATTGTATTTTCAATATTTACACTTCTATTTTACTTACACTATGTTATTCACTGTCACTTGCAGTAACATAAAACTATATTACACTGTTCAATCATATGTACATCCATTGTTTTCACTTGCTATTTACACATTATTTAAATATTATTTATGCATTATTTTCATTTCCCACTTGCACTTTTAGAACTGCTTCTGGCTGTGGTAATCAAAGAAGCAGGTACCGCAGAGGGGAACCTGGCACTCAGCACACTGCCAAGAGGTGCATTTGTGCCCAGTTGTGCATCGGGTGGTATGTGCACACACCTGACACCTGCGGATCGCAGCCTTCCTCTTGATTGTGGCAGGCATTTGCACCAGTCTGTGCCGATCCATGTACGCCCTCTGCTCAAGTCTGTCGGGAAGTCTTACTGCATGGCGCCTTGGAGCTGGTGCTGTCACCTTACCATATCTTTCAAGCAGCTGCAGAACGCAAGTCCTGGCGAACAACCTCAGGGAGAAGGACTTCGGTGGCTTGACCTTCATCTTGTACAGGATGAAGGCGTTCAGCATCGTCTTGTCTATGAGATGCAGAAAAACTTTCCTGTACCACCTAGTATTCTTCCTGAGGCGGTCGATCTCTCCAATCATCATGTTGGACTTGTCCATCAGCTGCATGTTGATATTGTAGTCTATGACAGCATCAGGCTTCCTCACAGGTTCCCCTGTTCTACGGTTGACCTTCCCACTGTCTTTCAGTTCCCCCTTGTGTAAGGTGGTGAGCATATGCACAACCCTCTTGTCATGCCACCGTATTGCCAGCATCTTCTCAGACTTGCGTAGGTGCACATCTCCTTGCTGCGAGGTTCTTGCCTCTGGGAATTTAGGGAAGTGGGCACGATTACTCTTGACAGTGCCGCAGGAGCCGATGCCGTGCTCTGAAAGGTATTTGGCAAGTTTCGGTGCTGTATAATAGTTGTCTGTATACAGTACATGATTCCCACCAAAATACCTTTCATGAAGCACTTTCACTACACAGCCTGAGAAGCCAAGGGGGGGTGTTTTATCAAGATCGACAGTGCTGGCTGAATAAATGACAAAGTCAAGGATGTACCCCGTCTTACAGTCGCACAGTACTAAGAACTTTATTCCAAAGCGATGGCGTTTGCTTGGAATTTACTGCACAAACCTAAGACGTCCTCTGAACAAAACCAAGAATTCGTCAATGACAATCTTCTGAAAGGGGTGGAAGAATGTCATAAACTTATCCTTCATTCTGCTCAGAATCTCCCGGATCTTCCAGATTGGGTCGGTTTGGGAAGGTACATCGTTGTTGGCAAAGTGCAGGTTTCCCATGATGTTCCGGAAGCGATCTCTGGCCATATACTTATTGAAGGTGGGTGAGGGTAGTAATGGGTCCATGGACCAGTATTCTTCCAACTCATGCTTCTTTGAGTGTGGCATGAGAAGCATGAGGGCGAAGAACACAAACAGCTCGTGCACTCCCAGCATGGACCACTGTTGCATCTTGGCTGCACCTATACCACTTGCAGCACGTTGTGATTCATACCTGTTGGTCTCATCACATATGTGCTGCATGACATCATCATCAAAGAAGGCCAAAAGGAAGTCAACACACTCAGCATCCTCATCAAGATTGAAGGCAGGCTGTATCCCTGAGGAACTCTCGTTGAAATCAAGATGTTCTGGGACAAAATCGAACCCTTCCGTCCACGCAAAGGCGTCCAGGATTCCTTGTCATGGCGGTGTAGGGTGGGTAAGGGTGGAGGGTAGCTGTGAGGCAGATTTATCTGGTTCAAGGTCACTCACACTGACCCTGATTTCCCATACACCACTAGCAGCCCTTACTCTACTGGCAACTCTACTTTTACGGGTCAGGGAGTTACCTCTTCCTCTACGGCCTGCCTTCACTGTTGATGCTGGTGGCTACTCCGACGATGAAGACTCCGGAGAAAATTCAGCAGAAGAAGAGGAAAAAATGAGTGAAGTGGGGCTTGAGGAACGGGGAAGTGATTCACCTCGGGACTCATCGTACCCTGTGGCCATATAACTGGAGATCTGGGTCGGGGTGAACTCCTCTCAAGTGGCAGTAATGCAAGGTCACCGTCCTTGTTGGGGAGAAATGGAAGCCATGCACTGTGGCCCACTGAGAGACCCTGTCCAGAGCAAGCTGCATGCGATGTTCAGCCACGGACATTCAGGAAGCAGCATACCATAGAGCCAAATCATCAACGTACAGTGAGGCTGACACCTCTTCTGGAATAGAGGACACTATACCGTTCAATGCTATTGCAAAAAGGGTCACACTGAGGACACTTCCCTGAGGCACCCCTTCCTCCTGAGGGTACGGAGTAGACAGGGTGACACCAACCCTAACACTGAATGAACGGTCATGCAGAAAATTAATATAAAGAGGGGTAGCCTGCCACATAAACCAAATGAATGGAGTTGTTGGAAGATACCAAACCGCCATGCAATATCATATGCCTTTTCTAGATCAAAGAAAATGCACACTAGATGCTGCTGTCTAGCAAAAGCATCACATGGTGCAGCCTCAAGATGGACAAGTGCATCTGTTGTTGAGCAAAAATGGGTAAACACCCCAGTATTGAAGAGGGCAAGATCCTCATCCTCCATTTAGGATGCCAACAAACTCCCACGTTGGTTAATAAGACAGTCACCCCATAAAGGGTGGCGACCATTAAAGTCCCCCAAGAGAAGAAAGGGCGTAGGTAAGTGACCATGCAGGTTCTGAAGTTTTATCCTACTGACTGCTGTGTTGAGTGGTACATAAATGGAACAAACTGTATATCGGAAGTGGGCATACAACCGCACAGCAACACACTGGAGGTTAGACTGGAGGTGGACTGACCGATGAGGGATGTCAGCCCTCACCAAAACAGCACCACCCCCAACAGGATCCTAGGTTGGAGTTGAGTAAAAACCATTGTACCCAGGTGGTGCACGAGGAGTGACAAGCCCTACAAGAGTTTCCTGGAGACACACGCACAAAGGGGAATAAGCCAGGAGGGTCCGTAGCTCATCCCAATTACCATGCAGCCCTCGACAATTCCATTGTAATATACTGGCTGAGAATGCCATAGTACCCACAGCGAAGGAGGAATCAGGTTGAGGGGCAAGACAACCTTGCCCCGACAAGCAACCAGATTTAGATTGCTGCTTAGAACTGCCCTTAGAAAGGGACTGCCTGGCACCGATATGGTGTGCAGTGTGCCGCCCAGCTGAAGATAACCTGGAGGAAGAAGAAGAGGGCTGGACAATGGTCTTCTTCTGTTTCTGGGCAAGAGATGGTTTGGCAGGTGGACTGCAAACTGCCCTAGCTGGAAGAGAGCAGGCAATGCCACCACGAGAAGGAGCACAATCAGTAGCACGTCCCACAGTACTGGAATCTTGAGAGGGCAAGGCCTCATGCAGCTGAGCAGGTGCATCAACGACCTAAGGACCACCACTACCTGATGGTGGCTGGGTCGTCAGCGAGATGCCATCCCCAGCCTGCACTCACCCTGACCCCTGAGTGTCCCGAGGAGTAGTGGACTCCACTGCAGAGATCTTTGGTAGCAGTGCTTCACTCTCTGAGCATTCCGAGGAGCCACGGAGACGCTTACCTTGCACAGGAAGGACATCGGGAGTTTTGAATGTGTCAAAGCAAGGTGTAGCATCGACACGGGTGTTTGTCACAGGAGGAACCGGAGGAACTGGGATGGGGGAGGCACTCCCAGATACTGGAAGCACCACTGCAGAGGGGACACCCCCAGAGACAGGAGGCACCTCCCTGGAAGAAGCACAGCTGCTTCCAGGCTGCACTCCCTCAGTGGAAACCCCCAGCTGAGAAGGCTGGGAAGTAGAACCCCGAGAATTTGATAGGTTACTGTGTGATGGCAGGGTAGCATTAGGGTGAGACAACGCAGCAGCAAAGGTAACCCCAGGGAGAATGAACCACTTCCTTATCCTGGCCTTTGCCTCAGAAAAGGAAATTTTCTCTTTCGTTTGGACAGAAATAATCTCACATTCATACTTGTATACCTCGCAATCCCTTGAGGAGGCTGCATGTGCTCCTCCACAGTTCAAACATTTAGAGAGTTGAGAACAACCATCCATACCATGAGAAATTCCACCACAATTTCCACAAACCTCAGGAAGGCCAGACGCTTCCTGCCTGCAAGAACGGCGAACATGACCAAACCTGTGACAATAATAGCACCTTCTAGGTCGGGGAACATATGGTTTAACCTTAAGCTTCCACCATGCAGCAGTGATGACCTCCGGCAAAGTAAGGCAATCAAATGTCAAGATAAGAGTGGGAGTGGAGGTTAAAATCACATCAACTTTCTTCATTATTCTTTGTACTCCAAAAATTCCTTGATGACCAGCTCCTCTAAGAGGGAAGAATCAGAATATGAGATCAAGTCACGAGAATACACAAACCCTTGGGACTGATTTAGGACCAAGTGACGAGAGCCAGATACAGGATAACCAGTGACAATAGTTAGGGACTGGATGTGTGAACTCTCCTCTTCATTCCTGGCTTCTAGCAATAGAGAACCATCACCCTGCAAAGAGACCTTGGGGGTAAATCCACATGCTGTAACTAGACCACTGAGAATCTGAAAACAGTTCAGGTTCCAGAAGGAAGTACCATTATCCACTTTAAGTACTATGTACTTTGTATAACAGTGTTTCACAAAAACACCAGGTAACAGCTTGATAGAAAGGGTATCTTGATTCGCAGTTTTGGCAGATGACCCGGAAGTACAGGGTCATCGGCCAGAGAGTGACCAGTTGATGCCGACTATTGCAGCTGGTCACCGACCACACGAGTGGTTAAGGAAGTGTTCAATGTATCTTTATGTACATTGGTGATTATATATTGGCACCAGGAGCCAAGGGAAACCGCCTATGAGGGAGTGAGGGGACTGAGCACAGTCTGATGGGAGCGGGGTACCTCATCCCTAGAGGGTGTCCCAAAAAGGATACCCCATGATACGAAAGTTTGTTCTACCAGTGCAAAGACCCCCTTCCCCAACACCCCCCAGCCCAGACACCCAACCAACCAACTAAGGACAGCACCGAGGCGATCCCTCTGGAGGGCGGCACCGATGACCCATATGGGTAACCTACGTTTCGGGCTGTGCTTAGTCAGACCCCACACCCACAACCATACCCGCATGGGAGACCCTGCCAGATATCGTTACATCCACGGGCAGGCTTCTGGGATCACAAGGACATGCAAGCCCCACCACCACGACAAGGTGGCTGCCCATGGGGGGGACATTCAAACAGAAAAACTCACTCAGTTCACTATCCACATGCACTACAGCCTTAGCACCCTCATACATACTCTTCACAGCATTCAACAACTTCCCATCTACTCCATAATATATTCTTAATACTTTCCAAAATCCTTGTCTATCCTCCCTGTCATATGCTTTCTTCAAATCCATGAAGGCCGCATACAACTTCTTTCCCTTCTCTAGTCACTTTTCCACTAAAGATCTAAGAATGGATATCTGATCAATACAGCCTCTTCCCTTCCTAAAGCCTACCTGTTCTTATCCAACTAATTCCTCTGTTATTTAAAATGATACCTGTCCTAAAATGTCCTCTACTTTCTATGTATGGCTGTTGTAGTTCTGGTAGTCTTCCTCTTTCTTCCCTGTATTCCTGACATTCTGATATAAAGTGTTCTATAAATTCATTCTCATGTCCACACATTATGCACTTTGTTTTTTCTTGCAAGTGCCGTTTTCTATCATTTAATTTCAATATATTGGTGCGGCACTTGAGGAAAGTGATAGAGGCTGGTGTGTTATCATATTTCATATCTTCCCCACCCATTTCGTTTTCCATTTTCTGTATGTTCTTAGTGTACTTTATTGTTCCCATTTCTGTTCTCCACACTTTTGTGTCCCAGTCATGTAGTCTTGATGTTATTTCATCTTTGCTGATGTTTTTTAGTTTGTCAAAATTTATGTTCAATTCTTTTAGGCCCTTCTTACATTCACCTGTTCTCCTTACCTCCTTTAATTATTTCCGTTATTTCATAAACCAGACTGTTTTCTCTTTTCAGGATACTCTGCATGTAATTTAGTTTCATTTTCATCATTTTAGTTTTCATTAGGGATGCTCCTATTTCCCCTCATAAGCCAGTTTCTGCTGTATATTTTGCTACCCCTGGAATAGATCTATATACCGAGTTTTAATTCTTTGTGGTTTGTTTATTTCTTCTTGTCTACTGTATATGTTATTATGCTCACTTCATGCAAGATGCTAGGTAATGCAACGCTATTCCAGAATGTCTTACCTGTGAGTAGCTTGTTGCAACTTTTTGCCGTCACTGAATAACTTGTATTGGCAAGTTTCTGCGCTTTGTTTACCATGTTTTCTCTGTACTTTTTTAAAACAGTCTTTTGAGTTTGTTACTTCTTCTCCAACGTATGTTATAGATGTAACTACTTCTATATCTTAATTTTTTTTCTGGTTGCCGATCCATATTGAATATGATAAATTTGCTTTTTGCTTTACTTATTTCATGCTCGCATTCCCTGCTTACATTTATTAACCTTCTTATGTTTGCCTTGGGTTCTGTCATTGATTGTGAAAATTGTAGGCCATCATCTGCGTAAAATAGGGTATTTATCTTTATATTGTCATCTCTGTAGCCTAGGCCTGTACTTTCTAGTTCTTGGATAATTTTAAATGTTACAAGTTTAAAAAGGGTGCAGCCCTGCCTCATACCGCAGGAGATATCTATTTCCGGTTCTACATTTTGGTTTCATTTTATCATGGTTTTATCCTCGCAGTATATCTCACTTATAATGTCAATTAGGCTTTCAAGGGTTTTCGAACGTTTTAGGGCTTTTATAATTTCTTCCTGTTTTACAGAGTCATACGCTTTTGAAAAATCTATTGGTGCTACTATCAGTGGTAATTTATCCCCACAGTATATCTCACTTATAATGTCAATTAGGCTTTCATGGGTTTTCGAACTTTTTAGGGCTTTTATAATTTCTTCCCGTTTTATAGAGTCATACGCTTTTGAAAAATCTATCGCTGCTATCAGTGGTAATTTATTTCTATAACTTTGCTTTACACAATATTGAAGAATTAATAAATTGTCCTCTATTCTTCTACCTGTCGTGAAGCCCGCTTGCACGTCAATATGTAGTTTGTTTTGGTTTATCTGATTCTCCAATTTTTCTTTTACTATAGACATGAACAGTTTGTATGCTATGTTTAGTAGAGCAATAGGTCTTAAATCTTTGGCTGTTGGTTTCGTTTTGTTCGGTATCATTTTTGTTTTTGAGATTTTCCAGTTCTCTGGCATTCTTCCACTTGCTATTATTTGGTTATAGGAATTTGTTATGTTTTTTGTATATATACCACTCTTTGCCATTGCATGGTAGCACTCTGGCTTTACCTTGTCTGGTCCTGTAGCTTTTATATTTTGTAAATTTAATGTGTTTTCTCGTTTCTTCTTCTGTTATTACTGGTGGTAGCAATGGACAAATTTCAATGTTTGTGCTAATTGCCATGTCCATGTGTTCCATCATTAGATCTGCTGTATTATGTTGGTCGCTAGTGTCTGGATAATGGCTATTTACAGCTTCTTATTCTCTTTTATATGTCTCTCTTTCTTCTTCATTCCACACATTATTTATCTGGTTTTGGTGTTTTTGGTATATTCCCCCCCAATAACCTGCGAGTTCCTCTGTTGCTGCTTCTGGGTCTAGCCTATCTCCCTTTGTTCTGTACACTCCTATCTCTTTATTCTTTTTTGGTTCAGTTCCCTTTAATTTATTAATTAATTCCCATATTTTTCTGCTCTTATCAGAACTTTCCTTTACCTCCTTTGTTTTTTTCTTTTCATATATAGTTATTTCTTGTTTGATACATTCTTGTACTTTAAGTTTTTGTGCCTCATATCTGTTCAGTAAGATTTTTTCCTTCTCTTCGTCTTTCTCATTTCTTCTATTTCTGTTTATCTTCTTCCTTTTGTTTATTTCTCTTCTGATAATGTTATTCATCCAGGGAGGTTCTGTATTCTTATTTTTTCTTCTTTTATAAATTTTCAACAGTACTTTGTTGTTTTCTGCACTGCCTTGTCCATCGTTTCCATTCTATTTGCCAATTCTTCCTTACATATTTTCTCCATTTCTCCTGCAAATCTGCTTAAGGACTCTTTTCACCTGTCGTGTAATATTCTTTGCTCTGCCAGTTGTATTCATAAAAATTACTTTTTGTACCTCCTCCTTCATATCCAGTTTAAATTGTGGTCGGATAGGTCTGATTGATTTTGTACCTCATCTATTTTCATGTATTTATATTTGTCGTAGAACATTTGGTTAACTAATATTAAGATCAATGGCACGTTTGCTGTGCCCGTGTCCGCAACTTCTTTGTTTACAGTCGATTCGTCCATGACATAATTTGGCTCAACGAATTAGACTCATCATACATTACGACAGAGTTCAAAAAGAAGCTAGAAATGAGATCAAGATTCTAAAATGATAAAAACGTTTGTGCATACCGTTATAAATCACTCACGATTGTCGTGGGTGAAATTCCCTATTCCGATTTCACCGAGAGACGAAATAACCAGCTACGAGTTGTGCTCTTCTCAGTGTGAGCGTGAATGATTCGTACGTCTGGCATATTTCTGGCGGCCGACGGCGCATGCGCAAGCTAATGTCAATGGGCATAGCAGGGGGGAACACTGAAATCAGGGGGGACAAATTACCTCGCTACACCGGGCAATGACATACAGTCACGAGCTGATGGGATAGAGACACCAGCACACACACCTCTGGGTCGCTTCTACCCGACTAGTTACTGGGTGTGGGGGTGGGGGAGTGAGAGAGGAAGAAAGGAGAGGGGAGGTAGGGGGGGGGGCTAGTAGTGATAGGAAGGGGAGGAGAGACGGTGCCAACAGTCTTGGCTGTCTGAGTATGAAGGTGGTTGCCAGGGTTCACATGTTGATATTGAACGAGATTTGTTAATCATTATTCCCATTCTGACAACCTTTCCAAACCGAACGTATCCCAGTACGGCTGCTTGGCAAAAGTGGGTGACTGTGGCCTTGAAACTAATACCCATACTGAATGGAAGTGTACTGTACAGTATTGTACTGTACATACACTCATACAGTACTGTATGTGTACAGTACACTACTGTTGTACTGTACTATCATATGCACTGGTATAGAATTTACTGTACTGTACTGATATTGTACTCAGCATGGGAAGGTCTCTCTCCCTCTCTCTCTCTCTCTCTCTCTTTGTGTATGGTGAGAGTGCCTCCTGATAGCTGTGCAATTTTCAACACTCAATAGAGAGGTGGACGGTTGCTGTCACCGAACATGTACTTGTGGCTTGTGGTCTCTATTCAATGGTGGTGGCGGTTGGGTAAGACTTAGCCCTGTGGCTGCGCGACTATCGAAGTTCAGTGGAGAGGCAGAGGGGTGCTGTCATCGAACATGTACTCGTGGCCTATGGTACATGTTACATGTGCAGTGGCAATGAGGAAAGAGTTAGCCTGGTGGTCGCACAATCCAAGACATTGGGTGGGGAAGCTTATGGACGTTTGGAGACCACTTGCAGGTTACAGTCATACTGCTCAGGTGCTGGAGGTCCATTGGGAAAGGCCAGACGAGCACACGACTTTGACCATTCAGTTCAGGAGTGGACAGACATTTTAGCTCTGGCTGTGGGTTACAGATTTATTCCCGCTCATGGCTCGAGCTCAAAGACCATGATACCGAACGTCTGGACATGTCAGCTGGCCGGCCGAAGTTCTCAGGCACTTTAACGTCTGGATAATAGCAAGAAAATTAGGATAATGGTTTAATAGAGCCAAGGCCCAGCATCCTGATACTGTGTGCCCAGATAACTGAGGGATCACTGTACTTGCAGGATTATGCGAAAAAATAAATTTTTCAAACACTGCAATCTTTGGATGCCAAAAAGATTTTGTAAATTGTAAGGGATAGTGTTGAGTGGGGTGAGGTGAGACAGATTTGTTTACATGGGGTCAGTTTACAGTCAACATTATAACACTAAGTGCTTCAACATTATTTTTCTAATAAGCTCATAAGGTATCTCAGGGTATCCATAATTTACTATCCACAACACATTATGTTAATACATTATGGCTGGATAATATTAAATGCAGGTAACATCCATTATTGTAAAGAATACAAAATTGCACCTCATTAACACTTTGTGTAGTGAGTTTTTTTATATATATAATTTTGCTCTACTGAAGTTATTTATTGTGGAAAACACATAATTCTTGCGCGTGAACTTTTAAAAGGGCTACATTTAACGTGCTACAAAAAGAAATAAAATATCTCTTATTATTCCTGAAAAAAAAAAAAAAAAGGCTCAATTCATATTACATCTCTTGTAAAATCTGCTTCCAAGCGATTCGGTGTGCTAAGCCGACTCCGCTCTCTCTTTGCCCCTGCACAATTGTTGGCTCTATACAGGGGTTTTATCCGTCCCTGTGCGGAGTACAACTCTCATGTGTGGGGAGGCTCCCCACATACAGCTCTTCTCAATAGGGTGGAGTCAAAAACTTTTCATCTCATTAACTCCCCCCCTCTTACTGAATCCCTTCAACCTCCGTCTCTTCGCCGCAATGTTGCATCTTTATCTCTTTTCTATCGCTACTTCAATGGTCACTGTTCCTCTGAACTGTCTGCATGCATTTCTCCATTTCTATGACGGGCGTGTAGCACCCACCTAGCAGCAAACTCTCACCCCTTTTCTGTCCAACTCTCTAATGCAAGAGTTAACCGTTACTCCCAGTCGTTCATTTATGCAACAGGTCAACTCTTGAACTGTCTCCCTCTGTCTGTATTTCCTGCTTCCTATGATCTCCAGTCTTTCAAACGCAGTGTGTCCAGGCATCTCGAAATGAATGGATCTTGAAATTGGCTCTCTCTTGTATTTTGTTTTTCTCTTGGAAGGAACAGTTTTGCGGGCTCGTGGCCTTTGGTTCCTTCTTCTTCACATAAAAAAAAAATTCTTCTTTTGTCAAGGTGGATTGAGACCACTGAGTTCTATAGCATGGAGAGGTTTTCTCAGGGGTAGCACGACCAAGTTTGTGTAACCACCGCCAGGGGCCCAGGGCAGCGCTGATGTTGTTTATCTACACAACAGATGCCCACGTCTTTGGAAATTAGCCGATGAATTCAGAAAATATGGTGCTATGGCCCACTGCTTACCTTATGTAAGCAACAGCAAAACACAAAAACAGCAAGCTAAGAACAGTGATCCAATTACATTACCATTGTGGAGGCGACGAGTGGTGGTGTATCGACGTGGCGGCCAAAGTTACACGCTCGCTGCGGAGGTAGCCTCTCCATATTATGGAGCTCAGTGAATGAGACCCACATTTCACTATTTCAGGTGCACAGAGCTAATTCCAACTGCTTCTACTGTCTTTTTATTGACTGTTCGTAATTTATATGATACCTCAGCTTTTCTTCAAGTACTGTAGTTTTTTTTCCAGTTTTCTGACTACATGTGCATGAATAATCTTGTCCAAGTCTGTGCATGGCCTTCTGACATAATGGTAGCCACGATGCCAAGAATGTACACATCAAGCAAGCCTCTTCCAGATCAGTAAAAGCTTGATGTTGCAATAGGTAAACACACACACACACACACACACACACACACACACACACACACACAATATATATATGGGATAATAACTCCAAAAGTAGGAAATATTTAAAATCCACATGGGGAGAAGGATTTCACACAGGAAATTTTGGCTGCAGAACAGAGTTATCACTCACTGTTAAATGGTAATGTAAAACTGAGACAAATTATTCATAGCTAATACAGGGTGACCCAGAAAAACCTCCTACATTTCAAAGGTGAATGAAAAAAAAAATGGTTAAAGATAAAGTATTATTTGCACATATGAAACTTCATTCAATACAGATTTTATTCATCTGTTTTAAAGATGACATCCTCCAAATGGTGGTCATCATTGTCTATACACACTTGGAGGCGATTTCTGAAGGCAGCCATGGCTCGACGGGTCATGTCGGGTGGAGCAGCGGCTATCTCCTGCTGAATAGCAGCCTTAAGGGCTGCAAGAGTTTGGGGTCGATGAGTATCCACTGGTGATTTAAGGTAACCCCACAGAATAAAAATCACAAGGGGCGAGGTCAGGGGAACAGGCCGGCCACTCAACATCGCCATGCAACGAGATCATCCAATCTGGAAACACTTCCCTCAGCCCTTGCATTGATTTTCGAGCTGTGTGTGCCGTAGCTCCATCTTGCTGAAACCACACATCGAGTTCTTCAAGCTCAAGGTGTTCGAGTTGTGGCCTTAGAAAGTTTTCGAGCATATCAATGTAACGGTCAGAAGTTACGGTAAGTTATACCACCCTCTTCAAAGAAATAAGGACCCACGATGCCAACATCAGCAACAGCACACCACACAGTCACTGGATTGGAGTGCAACGGTCTTCCGTGTAGCATGCGAGGGTTGTCTTAAGACAAATAGCAAAAAAAAAATTTTGTTTACAGAGCCATTCAAATGAAAATGAGCTTTGTCACTCCATAAGAAAACAGCATCTTCCGGAACATGTTGCAGAATGTTCTCGCATAACTCCCTGCGGCTTATCCAGTCTCTTGCATTGAGTTCTTGCACAACCATCATTTTTTATGGATGGAAGTGAAGGTCTTTGTGCAAGATTCTCCTTGAAGTTTCCCAGGATATCCCTACAGCTAAAGCATACTTCTGCGCAGAACGTCTCAGAGACTGCACAACAGAGCGCCTCAATGCTTTAATATTCTCAGGCGTACGAGCTCTCCTAGATCGACCAGGTGATTTTCTTTTTAAAGTTGAGATTGTTGCCCTGAAATTCTCAACCCACTGCAAGATGGTTTTCCGATCTGGAACGTTTTGGTTCCGCGGAATATTGAAACGTCTTCGAAAGACCCTCTGCACAGTGATCACGGGACGGTTGTTTGTGAAGAATGCTTCGGTAGCAAACGCACGGTGTGCTCCCGACCACACCATGTTGGCGACTGAGGATGGTTGGGGTTGGGCTGCCATCAGACCATAGTCCCGCCCCTCCCGCATCACTACTGCCAGTGCTACAGCCTTTCAAAATGTGGGAGGTTTCTTTGGGTCACCCTGTACAACCCCTTGCAGGTTTCTGCTAGGGTTTTGGCAAGCTCAAGATTAGTACAGTCCTAAAGGATTAAACCACCACAAAGTAAGGATTTGGTAGAAATGACAGTGAGCATATAATTATATATATTGTACAGTACAATTCAGCTAATATTTCCCAGTGCATTCAGTTAGATGAACAGTGAAGTGTACAGCTGACTTACTGTCACAATCCCAGTGGAATAAAGATGCCATTCGTCTTAAAAAACGCCACTCATTCTTTGTCAGGCCAACAACATGCTTCCTGGTTTGAATATATATAATGATTTGGCCATATCTTTCATTTTCTCTTGAAAATTTTGCTTGGCAAGCCATCATCTGCTATTCCTCTGATAACACTGGACTGTGAAAAACAATGATTATAAATGCATTATAATGCAGTCATATGGTAATTTCATTCATGCCTTAACCTTTACAAATCTTGCATTACTGAATTAATCATGTTAATATACAATAAAAGTTCATTTAATATCTTTTAAATTACAGGCAAACACAGGGCATGAAGATAATTATATTTTCTTTGGTCTCCTCTAATCAACAGCATCGAGTATTATCATTTCAAGTGGTTAAAATTTCCTAGGATGTCTGTTATAAAATAAATGAGAGCATCGTTGCATCATTAAAGACACGAGAAATGTAACAGGGCATTATTTCAGACCCGGGGTATTTACTTCTCACTGGCTAGATGAACTCCTACCAAAACCATGGCTCTTAGCCAAGTGGCGTTTCAATGTTAAGAACAGTAGTGGTGTGTATGATTAATTCACACGCTTTGAGGGAAGCCAGTTTTGTGTCTGATCAAACAGTTTAAGAGTGACATTGCTTATAAAGAAAATAGGGTTAAAATCATCTATCCACCTATCTATAATATAGCCCGCTGCCTCAATCCCATAGTGGGTGGCGACAGACATATCGCTTCCACGTCACCCTGTCACCTGCTTTCTGGCTGCCCTACCTCCAGTTCAACCCCCTCTCTCATAAACTGCATATAAAAAAAAATAACTGTCCACATGTCACAACTGAAAAAAAAACAAAGTTTCCTCATACATGCCTTGAAAAAGCAGTGGTGGGAAACGGCTGCAACTTTTGTCAGTATGCATTGTAATCGTGTGGGTCATGAGCGGACAATAGGATATATATATATATATATATATATATATATATATATATATATATATATATATATATATATATATATATATTGTCACTTAAAATCTTAAACATGTTCAGTGATATCACCTATACTTTATACTTTTCTGCAGGCCTAAATGTGAATTTTCATTAATATTTGCTATTTGTCTTCCTGGGAAGTTACCCTAACTTTCAGCATTTCTCTAATAAACTTGTACTTCTTAGGAACATCTGTATATACAGTACTGTACATTACATCATTACATATCTTGGTTAGGAATAATTTAAGTACTACCAATACACAGTGTCAAATATATATATATATATATATATATATATATATATATATATATATATATATATATATATTTGACAGTCAAATATATATATATATATATATATATATATATATATATATATATATATATATTGTACCCAAATTTCCCACAGGTTCTCCTAGATATCTGCAGGGGGAGGGGGAGGGTAGACTGAAAAGGTACACATTTTCGATGACAATGGTAATCAAAACACTTGGATCACATAAAAAAACATGGAAAACCATGTTTCATCACCCAAAGCCATGTGCATAAATTTGTTGGTAAAAAAAAAGAGCATGCACCATAATCCACTTGAGTTTCAGTATATGGGGTTAGTTCAATATCTGAAAACACTTCTCACAACTGTAAACTCAGGTCAGCCAACATCCACACTGGGAAAGAGAACAGCTATTTAAAAAAAAATAAAAGATGCCTATTATTTAAGTACAGCACTGAACTGAACAGAAAATAACTCTGTAGTCTAACCAATTCCAACCAAAGCTGGTACCTCAACAACCAGCTACCATATAAAATTACTATCTTAGAATGCCCATAAAATAAATAATATATAATGCAATGGGCACACCAACCAAACCTAACCCAAAGTTAACAAACAACCAGTGATCCAATTTTCAAGTTTGTTAGTTATCTTTTCATGTGTTTAAACTCTTACTAGCCTATGCTTTGATAAGTCACTTGAGCATCAAACATCATGGCATACTACTTACAGCACAAAACTGGTCAGGTCTGCATGAAAAACAAGGCCATATTTCTTCCTCCTGTACCTGACATAATACCCTACACAATAAATAATCTAAGTTTCATTTGCTTAGGTCTGATTAACGTGAAATTAAAATAAATGCACATATTTCAACATAACTTAGGCTATGATGAATTAAGACACAAACTTCAAGTGATATTGTACATGAAAGAAAAGGAAATTTTTTACAAGGTGCCAATACACCCTCCAGGTTGCGCAGTAAATTTTTCTGGACCTAAGCTAACCCAACCTAACCTAATGTCCTGCAGTGGAATGCTCAGTGTTACGTATTATACTAGTGGTAATATCTTTGAACCACATATTGGCAACTTGTAAAATAATACCAGAAAATCATATTAATTGCATGTCCAGCATTCCATGATATTTGTAAGTACAAACACACACACACACAAAAAAAGGCTCCAGTAAGAAGTTAATTAGACAACCTCCCACGAGAAGCAATATCCATCTTGTTAATCTGAGTAGGCTATATGAATAAACAACTTCAAAGGTCTCAGTAACAACTAAAACAAAAGCAACGCTGATCACAGAATCCTCTGCCTGTTTAGTTCGTATTTGTAATATGATGCTGCCTGGTAATTTAGTGGATTCGTCCCTTTATGAATTTGGCCCAACGAATTCGGCTCATCCTATATTATGGCAAGGAAGAAAAAGAACCTACACATGCGACCAAGGCTATAAGAGACTTACACTGCATGCCAGTCGAGATTATCGTGGGTGAAATTCCCTATTCCGATTTCACCGAGAGACGAAATAACCAGCTACAAATTGTTTTCCCCTCAGAGTCTGACAGTGAATGATTCGTACTGTACGTGTGGGATATATCTGGCGGCATATGGCGCATGCGCATAGCAGGGGGGACACTGAACTCAGGGGGGTCAGGTTCCAGAACCGGTTCCTAAACAGGGGAAATTCTACTAGGACTATAAAATAAGGGGATATTCTGTACTACCAAATAATTTCTTAAACCGAACAGAACAGTATTGTTCAGAGTATTGATTAAGTCACTTCACAATGTTTACTTTTCTATTAACTGTCATAATGTATTGCAGACATTTTACTGGTAAAGCACAGATTATGGTCAAAGACAAACTTAAATATAATTTATAAAGTCAATTATCTTTAGTTAGTTAATTTAATAGCTGAACAAGTATTATACAGAACTTAACTTGCCCCGTCCTAGAGACGTGAATTCACGTCCTCACATGATGCGCACTCATATCCCGGAGACGTAAATTAACGCGACAACATTGCAAGGTCCCTAATTTGCACAATTTTCAATTTAATTTGCACAATTTTCAATTTTGCGAGTGATTTTTGGCACGTATACATGGGACACCTTCCTCTACAAGATGCCAGGCAGGGACAATGCCTTACCCAGCATGACCTCCTCCCCCCCCCCTGCATGCCCTTTTCTCAGCAATTCACCTGTTATCAGTGACCTGGTCAGTAAAGCCATGTCAAGCCACGGTACTAAATTCAGGGCCAGAGTGATTCCCCAATCGATGACAATGTGGAGGACAAACGTTAGAGGAAGAAACAGTCAGAAATGATGATCAGGTAATGTGACAAAAAAAGGTCAGGAATGGTGATGAGATAGTGAGTGAAACAATGCTTATAATGCCTATATTACCATTTGAAAATCAATATAATCAATATACTCTTGTACTACATATAAATTCGTACCAAATAAATAAATAAATACCGTTTATGAGTGGTGTGGAATAGTTATCCTCCTGTAGAACTCGTTTTCTTTGCAGCCAGCCTGATAGAAAAGCCTGTAAGGTAAGAAGGTACTCCTACCTGGATCGAGTATTTTAAACCTCAGGTGAGCGATTTCTCTATGAATTTTCGATGTTTCTCACCAAAAGTGGATGTTTGAGCCAAAAAAAAAAAAAGTCCAAAAATGTCGGGACTGGGGCGTACCACTGCCCAGAAAATGTCGGGATGGGGGGGGGTTACACATTGGCATTTTATGTAAACATAGAGATGACAATTTTAAAACGTAGTTTCAGAATTTTGTGTAACATGATTTCTTAACCCCAGATAGGCATAAGTCTTTTATTAGTAACACCACAGGCATAGGCTACCTGGGTAGTATTCATCCGGCCCTGGAAGAAAAAGAAAAATGTTCTAATCGATAATAATTCATGAATTTTGGTATGAGTGTAGAAGAACCTCTCATGTTCACACTGATAGAAGTATTAAAGAAAATTTAATGAGAGCAATGTAAAAAAAAAAAAAAAAAAAAGCCTGAGACCATTTTTGAAAAAAAAAACATGTTCGAGAGTTCATAGCTAAATATATACAAGAGTAAGAACTTTTTTTTTGTCAATTTATACTCCTTATTGCCCTTATTTTATAGAATGTGAAGGTGGCAGTGATTGTATCATATGCACCGTGTGAGGACAGGAGTAAGAAAGAGAAAGACAGGTTTTGGGATGAGCTAGATGAAGAAGTCAGAGAAATGCCTAGGAGCTATAAAGTGATCTTAGTGGGGGATATGAATGGATGAGTAGGCACTGGTCCTGAGGATGATATAATGGGTTGTTATGGAGTACCAGGAGAAAATGATAATGGGAAGCAGCTAAAGGATATGTGTCCAGAGAGGAGGTCGTGCATCTGTAACTCATATTTCAAACATAAAGATGCACATAAATGTACATGATATATATGTTGAAAAAAGACTGATTGATTACAAGCTCATGGAGAGGTCGATGATGGGAATGGTTGCTGATACGAGGGCAGTGTGAGGACAATGTGAAGGTCTGTCGTGATCTTAGTGGGGGATATGAATGGATGAGTAGGCACTAGTCCTGAGGATGATATAATGGGTTGTTATGGAGTACCAGGAGAAAATGATAATGGGAAGCAGCTAAAGGATATGTGTCCGGCGAGGAGGTCGTGCATCTGTAACTCATATTTCAAACATAAAGATGCACATAAATATTCATGATATATATGTTGAAAAAAGACTGATTGATTATGAGCTCATGGAGAGGTCGATGATGGGAATGGTTGCTGATACGAGGGCAGTGTGAGGACGATGTGAAGGTCTGTCAGATCATATGATTGTGGTATGCAAGATCAAGCTGAGAAGAGTGAGGTGGATCAGGAGAGAGACTGAAAGTAGAGAAGCTGAGGATCAAAGAAATGGCAGATGATTACAGGACTAAAATAGAGGAGGAGTTAGAAGCAATGAATTGAAATGAAATGGATCTGGACAGCCTGTGGAATGCATATAGTGACTGCTTAGTTAAGAATGCTAAAGATGTGTTTGGTGTTCCAAGAATAACAACAAAGAAGAAAGGTACAGCATGGTGCAATGAGAAGCTTAAGAAAGCAGTGGGGGGAAAGAAAAAGTGGCTAAAGTGGTTACAGGAAAGGGGTTCAGTTGAAATAAAAACTCAATATACTGAGAGCAAGAAGCACGTAAAGAGACTAGTGAGGAGGAAAAAGAAGGAGGTAAATGATGATCTAGGAAGAAAAATGAATACGAGCTACTGTGAAAATAGGAAGTTATTCTGGAAAGAGGTGCGGAAATGTCGAAGTGAAAGCGGAAAGAAATGTGATGGTGTAAAGGATGTAGGTAGTAAATTACTAACCCATGGGGATGAAGTAAGGACCAGATGGAAAGAATATTTTGAAAGCCTGATGAATGGGAATAGAGATAACAGAATGGCTGACGTGACACTCGCACAGGTGAAGAGTGCTGTGAAGTGGCTGAAAAATGGGAAAGCAGCTGGGGTTGATGAGGTGTATGCAGAGATGCTTAAGTGTAATGGAGAGAGTGGAATGAAGTGCTTTGTTGGAGATATTCAAGAAGGCATGGGTGAGTGAAACTGTGCCTGCAAAGTGGAAAAAGACTGTGATTGTACCCCTGTACAAAAATAATGGTAAGTGATGTGAGTACAAGAATTATCGTGGTATAAATTTATTGAGTGTGGTAGGGAAGGTATATGGAAGAATTATTATGGAGAAAGTAAAATAGATATCAGAAGTCCTAGTGAGTGATGAACAAGGTGGCTTTAGGAGTGGTAGAGGATGGGACGATCAAATATTTGCAGTGAGACAGACAACAGAGAAGGCTTATGAGAAGGACCGTAAGGTGTTTTTGGCATTCGTGGATCTGGAAAGAAGCATACGACAAAGTGGACAGAGAAGGATTGTGGAAAGTTTTGCACATGTACGGTGTAGATGGTAAGCTGCTAGGAGTCGCCAAAAGATTTTACGTTGGTAGTGAAGCATTTGTATGGGTTAATGGGCATCTAAGTGAATGGTTCACGATCGGTGTGGGCGTGCAACAAGGTTGTGTGATGTCTCCGTGGTTCAGTATATATATATATATATATATATATATATATATATATATATATATATATATATATATATATATATATATATGGGTTATGAGAGAAGTAAAAATACGAGTAATGGAGAGAGGGATGGCGTTGGTAATGAATGGTAATGGATGGAATATCTCAAATTTGTTGTATGCTGATGATGCAGTACTGCTTGCAAGTACCGGACAAAAATTTGGTTGGCTAGTACAGAGTTTTACTGATGTCTGTGAGCGTTGTGCCTTGAGAGTAAATGTATTGTAGAAAACAGTAAAGTGATGGTTACTGAGGGAGAAGGTGACTCCCAGTGCTATGTTACAGTGAATGGAGAGAGGCTGGAATTGGTGAGAGAGTTCAAATACCTCGGTACAGTGATGGAAAAGAGAGGAAAGTGTGCAAAAGAAGTTGAAAGTAGAGTGACACAAGGAAGAAATGTAGCTGATAAATTGATGGCATTGATAAGAAACAGAGGCTTGAGTGTTGCAGCTGCACGAGGCTTACATGAAGGAATCTTAGTGCCAACAAACATATGGATGTGAGACTATAATGTGGCATGAAAATTAAAAGTTAAGAGTAAGAGCAGTGGAGATGGGACTGCTGAGGAATGTAGGTGGAGTACAGAGGGTGTATAGGATGCGAAATGATGTAATTCGTGAAAGATATAGAGTGAGTAAGTCGGTGGACACCAGAATCGAAGAAAGTGTACTTAGATGGTATAGATATATGGAAAGAATGGATAACAATAGAATTGTGAAAACGGTATATCTGAGCGAATTTGAAGGAGGGACAAGGCGAGGTAGGCCAAGGGGAAGGTGGAGATATATGGTGGATGAGTGTTTGAGGGAGAGAAGTTTGAAAGTCAGTGAGGCTAGGGACTGACAAGAGATAGAGCTGGCTGGAAGATTGTTGTAAGGAGAAGTGCATGATCAGGGATTTGGCTCCCGTATTTATCGTGGCAGCGTCCGGATTGACTCAGTCGGACACGTTTATGTGAAGCTAAAGATCGTGGTGGATATTTTTGGCGTCTCCGATGAAGCCAGGATTCCAGGGGCTTGAATGATGAGTGAATGGAAGCGTGGCCCATTGGACTGGGTAAATTTGGGCTGTCTAGACATTGCTACTCCTCACTCTGTCATAGGGTGGGAAAGGAGCCCCGGATGATGATGATGATGATTCTGTACTCCTTGCCTGCATCCTCAAAACTTTCCAAACACAGGTTGCTAGCTCCTTTTTTATCAGAAAACCATAAGTGAAAAATACTACTCACACATTAGGCATAGGCAAGTGAAAATCACTCGGCTGCTATAAACAATATATGAAGACCGAGGTGCAGAGCGTCACCCACCCACCTAGCACCGAGTCTTAACACAATGCAGCTACTAAGAGAGAGAATGTTCTGGAGGTAAAGGAACCATGTGTATAATACAGTGTTGCAATATCACCGGGTGAATTTCATCCAGGTATGCCTGTCCAGGGTTAATGAGAAGGATGAGTCACATTCACATATGATACACGTCGAGGACAGGACAAGGAGGGTAATATCATATGTGGTCGGCTCTGTCACTCTACCCATCCTTAATTCATTGTCAGCTGCATGGTGTGTGATGAGAGAGAGAGAGAGAGAGAGAGAGAGAGAGAGAGAGAGAGAGAGAGAGATTATACTGGGGTTCTATTTCGAGTTGATGCAATTTTTTGTTTTTAACTTTTTGCGGCTGCTCCTCAAAAATGTAAAAAAAAAAAAAAAAATGATAGCCGGAACCGCAACCGCCAAAAATCTACCGAATCCGGTTCCAGGCTCACCTCCTCTAAAATATGTCGGTTCCAGCGGTTCTGAGTTTAGGCTCGGGTTCAGTTCCACACCACTGGCATACACACATTTCGTCATACAGTATCCTAAGTGTTTGCTCTGTGTATAGCATTTTTATTCATAATGTAATAGAAAACTAGATTACATAAATATTACATGTGTTTCATTAATGCTACTTAAGAGAAGGTAGCGGTGTGCACCGGGAATCCCCAAACTAAAAAAAAAAAAAATCAAGGGCACTTATAGAACTCATACCTCCCTCACGACAGAACAATCCCCCTGTTTGACCTTGACGTTTGATCTTATTACCCCCAAAATTAATTGTTCCTCCGATGACCTTCAGTCAGTACTCCAAATTTGGTACATTTCCATCCAAAGGTCTTGGACAATGCAGATAACAGGCAATCAGAGAGAAGTACAGGTAGACACACCTCGCCAAACACATAGTCTATTTGGCGGAGGTAAAAATAATTTCTGAAGTCTTTGGCCCGTGACCCGTGGCTTTCCAGGTTCAGGTAAAAAATACAAATCTTTTCGAATGTATAATCAGGATATAAAAGTGAACACACGTCGGTAACAAGATGCTGCAGTTGAGCCCCGTCGCTTTCAGTGGACTCAAGTTACTTTCCTTGGGCTACCACAAGCTGATTTCGTTCCTCTTTTTGAAACTGTAGTGGTCAAAAGGATCACAAGTGTATGTATGAGTCAGTGGAATACTTGAATGGAAGTCTTGATTTAACCAAAATAAAATTCCATTGTATGCGTATGGCAACGAAAGAGTTAAAGGAAGGTCAAGAATATACGAGGATGTAGACGAATTTTCGTCGTCGCCATCGTCATGTCGACTTTGTGATCGCTGCAGTTATCGTCGACACCGTCGTTGTCATCACTGTTATCAACATCAGTCATCATCATCATCATCTTATCATCATCATCATCATCATCATCATCTTATCATCAGTCATCATCATCATCTTATAATCATCAGTCATCATCATCATCATCATCATCATCATCATCTTATCATCATCAGTCATCATCATCATCATCATCTTATCATCAGTCATCATCATCATCTTATCATCATCAGTCATCATCACCACCATCTTATCATCGTCAACATCTTCATCATCATCAAAACCCAATCATCTTACCACCATCTTCTCATCATCATCATCATTAATCAATCTTCATCATCAAACAATCATCAGTCAATCGCCAGTCATCATCATCATCATCATCATCATCAACATCACCTTGCCTCATTCCCACCTGTAGGTAGGTGAGTTAGGTACAGAGACCCATGAAAACGAAGGAATACGATAGTGGAAGAACTAAGGAAAAGCATGCCCATATAAAATGGGTCACACACCTATTCATTCAACATTCCGGCCTCCGGCATCCTGGCTCCACCTGCCAAATCTAACCTCAACGCCAGAGGGAAATTTTCCATAAGAAAATTAAGGCTACGAGTTCTTTCGCCCGCACTCAGAAAGAAAATACTGTAAAACTGAGACAGTATTTAGAATACTTAATAAGCCAATGAACAAAACAACTTCGGAATTAATGAACGAGACCTTCACGAGAACAGTGAATGAAGCAGCGATGGAAACAAGACAAATGCTCAGGCACTTTCCTACTGGCTGTGGTGATGGAAGATGTTGGAATAAATATTTTTGTCATTGTTAAATGAAGCACAAAACAGTGTGTGTAAGAAGGAAGTTGATTATCTGAAGTTTAGGAAGGAATGAAATATGAAAGACACGACTATATTGGCCAAGGATTTGCCTTTGAACTTTTGCTGGAGACAGACCAAATGCTAATGTCATTAACGGTTATATAATCACGAAGATAAGTATGTGTTTTGTTTAATCACTAAAAGTAGTATGTGTTTTTGTTTAACTGAAAGCAGTGATAAGAAGCAGGGAAGTGAGCATGGAAGTGAAAAAGTTACTACATGACAGTATTGTGATACCAACTCTAACGTATGGAAGTGAAGCTTGGACGTTGCTGGAAGGACACAAGTCAAGAGTGAGAGCAATGGAAATGATTTATTTAAGAGGAGCCTGTGGAGTCACATGGAGAGACCGGCAGACAAATGAGGATATAAAGGAGCATTGTGGTGTGGATGTGGATGTGATAGGAAGCGTTAGGAGGAAGACACTGAGGTGGTTTGGCCATGTGGAGAGAATGGAGGGTGAAAGACCGACGAAGAGAGTGTATGTGAGTGAGGTGGAGGGGGAAAGAGGGAGTGGGAGGCCGAGGATGAGATGGAGGGATGGGGTGGAGATGTATATGAGAGAGGGGTGTGTGAGTTGGGAGTGGGGCAGTGAAATGGCGGGGGACAGGGCGACGTGGAGGCGATTTGTTTGTGGCCACCCAGAACGGGATTGAGGCATCTGTGAGGAGTGTGTGCAGCAGCACAAACTACTGATTTGTGATATAGTGCTTAAAGAACGAGTGATGAAAATGAGGACTTATGTATCTTGGAGGAAAATATGGAAGCTGATAAACCAAGTAATAAGGGATGTCTTCTACAGCGAGTTGAGGAGAGTGGTGGCTGAACAGGGAGCTGTAGACAGAGGCGTTAATGAACTGTACAGAGCCCTCAAGAACAATCTCTTGAGAGTTACTGATGTAACATGCAGTTGGACAAAAGGACCACCAAGACATAAAGTAACTTGGTGGTGGGATGAGGGTGTAGAAGCTGCAGTTAAGGAGAAATGACGGCTTTTCCGGGAATGGAAGAAGGGTGGTAGCAAAGAGGAATATTTGGCCGCCAAGCGTAGGGCTAGAAAAGAGGTATACAGGGCAAAGGCTGAGTCACAGAGACTATTACTTGATAACCTAAATCATGAGGAAAGGAAAAATATGATATTTAGGGTGGCAGGTCAGGTGAAGAGGGATAATCGGGATATTATAGGTGAGCAGTGTGTGAAGAATGATGAAGGAAGGGTAGTAGTGAACAGTGAGGATATTAAAGATGCATGGAGAGAGCATTATAACCGCTTGTTGAATGAGGAGTTTGACTGGGACAGAGAAGGTTTGGAGCAAGCAGATCCAGTGTCTGGCTCTTGGCCTTTGATTGTGCTGCTACAGTGAGTGAGGCAATAGGCAGGATGAAGGTGGATAAGGCAGCAGGTGTGTCTCGGTTGACTGCCGAAATGTTGAAGGCCTCAGGCGATATAGGGGTGAAGTTAGTCACTGACCTGATAAATAGGATTATTTATGAGTGTGTTGTCCCAGATGATTGGCTGAAGAGTGTAATTGTAAATGTGTATAAAGGGAAGGGTGATGCCCTGGAAAGAGGAAATTATAGAGGTATAAAGCTTTTAGATCAGATAATGAAGGTAATGGAGAGAGTTTTAGAAGGTATGATTAGAGAAAGAGTGAATATTGATGAGATGCAGTTTGGGTTTATGCCAGGTAGGGGGTCCACCGATGCCATATTCATTGTTCGACAGCTTCAAGAAAAATATATTGGTAGGAGAAGGGATCTTTATATTGTTTTTGTTGATTTGGAAAAGGCCTATGACAGAGTCCCTAGAGAGATGATGAAGTGGGCAATGAGAAAGCTTGGCTTGGAGGAGTGGCTGGTTAGGGTGGTTATGGCTATGTAGGCTATGTGGGTGCTCACACCCAGGTAAGAGTGAATGGAGATTTGAGTGATGGGTTTTCCGTGAATGTTGGTGTGCATAAGGGGCCAGTTTTGAGTCCCATGTTGTTTATCATGGTACTTGAAGCCCTTTCACGTGACTTTAGAAACGGACTCCCGTGGGAGCTGTTGTATGCTGATGATTAGGTGTTGATTGCAGAGAATGAAAGGGAGGCAGAGGAAAGGTTTAGGAAGTGGAGAGATGCTTTGGGGCATAAGGGCTTAAGGGTAAATGCAGATAAAACAAAAGTGATGATATCTAGGGTTGGTGGCGGTACTGTCAAAGATGAGGGAGAGTGGCCATGTGCAGTTTGCCACAAGGGTGTGGTAAGTAATTCCATCTTGTGTGGTGTTTGTGATAAACGGGTGCATAAGAGATGTAGTGGTATCAGAGGTAGACTGCGAGATAATGCTGATTTTATGTGTATGGCGTGTCGGGGAGAGCAGGTGGAGATTGTCAGACATGAAAGAATTGAACTTGCTGGTGAATCTCTTGAGTGTGTGGAAGAGTTTTGTCATTTGGGAGACATGTTGTGTGCTGGAGGTGGGGCTGGAGCTAGCTCTGTGGCTAGGAGAGAAGTGGTTGGAAGAAGTTCAGGGAGCTTTTGCCTCTCCTGAGAATGAGAGGACTCTCCCTACGTGCTAAGGGGTCTTTGTATGCAGCATGTGTTAGGAGTGTAATGCTGTATGGTAGCGAGACCTGGGCAGTGAAGGAGGAGGATATTCACCGGCTCAGACGTACAGAAATGACAATGATTAGGTGGATGTGTAGTGTGTCCCTGCGTCCAATGTCTGGGGGGGCTGGGTTCACGATGGAAGAGTTGAGAGGTAAGATGGGACTGGAGTGTATTGGTTTTGTGATGAGGAGAGGTAGATTGAGATGGTTTGGACATGAGGAGAGGATGGGGGATGATAATTGGGTGAGGAAGGTGAGAAGCGTTAATATTGGGGGTGGGGTTAAGAGGGGTAGACCGAGAAAAACATGGGACGAGGTCATTAAGTGTGACCTCAGGGTTAAGGGACTGAACAGGGAGGCTGCAATGGATCGCGCAGCATGGAAAGCCGCCATTAGGTGACCAAGGCCGACGCATGCATGAATGTTGGAGCCTTTGCAAACGAAAACGATATATATATATATATATATATATATATATATATATATATATATATATATATATATATAGTACAATTGAGGCTAAAAGGGAGGAGATTGGAAGAATGTTTGTGAGAAGAAAGTTGGATGTGTTAGCTTTGAGTGAAACGAAGATGAAAGGGAAGGGTGAGTATGTTTGGAAGTGTGAATGGAAGATTGTCAGGTGTTGATAGAGGAAGGGGAAGAGAAGGTGTGGCCTTGTTAGTGAGTCCGGAAGTACAGCAGTGTGTGATTGAATGAAAGGAGGTGTCATCGAGACTGATGTGGGTGAAAGCGAAATTTGAACGTGAGTTGTGGGTGTTTGTGAGTGCATATGGGCCTGGTAGTGAAAGGGATGAAGAAGAGAGGGAGTCTTTCTGGAATGATGTTGATGAGTGTCTGCAGAGTTTTGGAGCGAATGTGAATGTGGTAATGATGGGAGATCTGAATGCTAGAGTGGGAAATGTATCAGTTGAAGGTGTAGTTGGTATGCATGGTGTGCCTGGAAGAAATGAAAATGGGGAACGAATGATAGCGATGTGTGTTGAGCGAGAAATGGTGATTGGAAATACGCTGTTTGAGAAGAAAGATATTTATAAGTATACATGGGTGAGACAGGAGGGTGGAAGGGTTGTTGATAGAGCTTTGATGGACTATGTGGTTGTGTCTAGGAATGTAATAGGAAGATTGTTGGATGTGAGAGTTCTGAGAGGGGAGGGGGGAGGTATGTCTGACCACGACCTGGTGGAGGGAAAGTTAAGAGTAGGTAAGAGATGGGTTAGAGCTAGGAGGGTTAGGTGTGGCAGGGAGGCTTTGAAAGTGAGTGAGTTGGATAAAAGAGAGAAAAAGATAGAGTATCAGGAGAAATTGAAAGATGAGTGGAACGCACTGAAAGATCAGGAAAATGGCAGTGTGGAGGAGGAATTGCAGTTGTTTAAGAGTGCTGTGGTGGGGCATGCAGAAGAGGTGTGTGGTGTGAGACGTGTGGGTGGTGGTGTAAGAAAGGGAAGTGAATGGTGGTGCGAGGAAGTAAGTATGGCTGTGGCTGAGAAGAGACGTGCATATGAAGTGTGGGTGCAGAGGAAGGATATGTCATATGAAAGGTATAAGGAAAAGAGGAATAGGACAAGAAGGGCTGTGCGTGATGCTAAAGTGGCAGCAGATGAGAGGTGGGGTAGGCGGCTTACAAAGAATTTTCAACGAATAAGAAAATGTTTTGGAAGGAGGTGAAAAGGGTGAGAAAGGGAGAGCCTGGGAAGGAAGAACGAGTAAAAGCAGAGGATGGAAGGATGTTAATTGAGATGGATGCAGTAAGGAAGAGATGGGCAGAGTATTTTGAAAGATCGTTAAATATAGAGGAGGAAAGGGTGGCTGAGATTGTGGCAGATGGAAGGGTGCAAGGAATAAATGTGTTGGGAGAGTTGAATGATTCTTTGATCACGAAGGAGGAAGTGGAGAAGGCAGTAAAGGAGATGAAAACAGTTAAAGCTGCAGGTATGGATGGGTGTGCTGTGGAATGCCTGAAAGGTGGTGGAGTGACCATTGTTGACTGGTTAGTAAGATTGTTGAATGTGTCTTTTGTGAAAGGTATGGTGCCAATTGACTGGGCAAGTGCTTGTGTGGTCCCGTTGTATAAAGGCAAGGGTGATAAGTATGAATGTACTAGCTTTAGGGGTATAAGTCTGTTGAGTGTTGTAGGTAAGGTTTATGGTAGAGTGTTCATTATGAGAGTTAGAGAGGGTACAGAGGGAGTGATTGGTGAAGAGCAGTGTGGCTTTATGAGAGGGATGGGATGCGTGGATCAGGTGTGTGCTGTGAGACAAGTGTGTGAAAAGTATTTAGCGAAAGGCAAGGATGTGTTTTGGGCATTCATGGATTTAGAGATAGCGTATGATAGAATTGATAGGGAGGCTTTGTGGACTGTTTTAAGATTGTATGGACTTGATGGTAGGTTACTAAAAGGGGTGAAAAGTTTTTATGTAAACAGCAGAGCGTGTGTAAGAGTGGGAAATGCTGTGAGTGACTGGTTTCCTGTGAGAGTGGGGCTGCGACAGGGATGTGTGATGTCGCCTTGGTTGTTTAATATTTACATGGATGGTGTTGTAAGGGAGGTGAATGCATGAGTTTTAGGTGGAGGTCTGAGTCTAGTGAATGTTGATGGTGGAGAGTGGAATCTGAAGCAGTTGCCGTGTGCAGATGATACTGCACTGGTGGCTGATTCAGAGGAGAGATTGAGACAGTTGGTAGAGGAGTTTGGAAGTGTGTGTGAAAGGAGGAAATTGAAAGTAAATGAGAATAAGAGTAAAGTGATGAAGTGTACGAGGTTGGTAGATGGTAGGGGGATGAATATAGCTTTGAATGGCGAGTTGCTTGAGGAGGTAGACTGTTTTAAATATCTAGGGTCACATGTTGCTGTGGATGGAAGAATAGATGCAGAAGTGAAGTTTAGAATAAATGAAGTAGGAAAGGTGCTGGGAGGAATGAAAAAAGTGTTTAGATGTTGTTCGCTTAGAATGGATGTAAACAGAAGGTTGTATGAGGGTGTTGTGGTACCGACTGCGTTATATGGGGCTGAAACATGGAATATGGGTGTAGAAGAGAGGAAAAGTTTGAATGTAATGGAGATGAGGTGTCTGAGGAGTATGTGTGGAGTGACGCGTATGGATCGAGTGCGAAATGATGAAGTGCGAAGGAGAACTGGAGTTGTTCGGGAGATGGCTAGTAGAGTTGAGCAGAGGGTGTTGCGATCGTTTGGGCATATGGAGAGAATGGATAATGAGTGATTGGTGAGAAAGATAACTAGGTCTGATGTGAGAGGTGTAAGGCTGAGAGGAAGACCACGAATAGGATGGATGGACAGTGTGAAGAGAGCGCTGGATGCGAGAGGGATGTCTGTTGAGCAAGGAAGAGTGGCTGTGCGTGACAGAAATAAATGGAGAAAAATTGTGAATGAATAAGTGATGACGCAGCCCTGAGGGGATATTCTCCCGCATTTGGTCTGATCAGCTAGTCAGGTCAGGTGCGGGTAAGGGGATGGATCTGTTATGATGTGGCAGGAGTAAACCAGCTCTGCTGTTGGGCCCTGCTGCGGATGTCACTGATTGCATTGCGCAGTTGACCCTTGTGCGGTGTGGTGCGGTGAGGATCTGTCCGTTCTCCCCTAGGGGCTAAGATGCGAATGAATGTGTTTGAATGGATGAGTAATTGGGGAGTGTGTCGTCCTGTCTCGGCTACCTCCCTTTCCTTGGGGGAAGCAGCCTAGGTATATATATATATATATATATATATATATGTCGTGCAGTGAATGTTCATGGAGAAGTCTATTGTTTGCATCACATGTGTTTTAGGCAAATATTTCGCAAGGAGAGGAGAAAATACGCCACAGCCACAGACACACACACACAAGCAACGCACGCTCACCCACACACACGCACACTCGCCCCCCCACACACACACACACAAAGAAGAATTTAATACACTTCATGAATGGAGTAATACATGGCAAATGGAATTCAGTGTGGACAAGTGTCATGTAATCAAGTTTGGTAAAAGTGGAAAAAGACCTGATTCGGATTATACGTTAGGAAATAAAACCCTACACACATCAGAAAGAGAGAAGGACCTAGAAGTGATTATCAATAACAGACTATCTCCGGCTGACCACATCAGTGAGAAGGTACGGAACATGTATATACTGCTTGCAAATATGAGAATAGCATTCACATACATAAATGAAGACATGCTAAGAAGGATAATAACATCATTCATCACACCAACCCTGGAGTATGCATCAGTAGTCTGGATTCCTCATCTCAAAAAACACATAGACAAGATTGAAAAAGTTCAAAGGGCCGCTACAAGATGGATACCAAGCTTAAGGGACCTAAGCTACGAAGAAAGATTAAATAAACTGAATCTACCAACACTACAAGAGAGAAGGAAAAGAGGTGCCATGATAATGCTATATAAATGCATATCAGGGAAGGAGAAAACAGACATAAATGATTACTTAACATATGGAGATGCATCAGCAAGAGGACACTGCAAAAAAACTGCATAAGAAGAGAGGTGATAAAGACGTGAGGAAATTCAGTTTCCCAAACAGAGCAATTGATCATTGGAATGCATTACCGAATGAAATAGTGTGTGCCAAAACAATTCACAAATTTAAGGATATGTACGATAAATATCGTTTAAGACACGGGACAGTACGAGCTTGACTCATTCCTGTAAAGATACAATTAGGTAAGAACAATTAGATAAGAAAACACACACACACATCATCATCCATCAGTAGTCTGGAGTCCTCATCTCAAGAAACACTTAATCAAGATTGAAAAAGTTGAAAGGGCCGCTACAAGATGGATACCAAGCTTAACCACTTAACGGCGGGGCGTCAATTTTGTGACGCTTGGGAGCAAGGGATCATACCGCAGGGCGTCACTTTTGTGATTCTGTGTTATTTTGAATTCACCCGGACTTCCAAGTGGTGGTTTGTATCATCTATCAGTACTGCCAATGTCCAACACTAGTCAGCACTCCTAATCTCATCTGTACACCCATCCATTTTTGACAGTTTAGCCATTTCTCCCCGTTCTTGACTCCCCTCCCTACCCCTCCTCCATTTCCCTATCTTCTCGCCTGCCCGGCCGTGCTACGCTAAGTAAATCTTCCCTGGAATTTTTCACTTATTTCATCCATTGAAATAAGCCCTATGCCCTATTTTTATACCAAATAATATATACAAGAAAGAAATAAGGTAAGTGAGAGTGCCATACACCTGGAATTGGCTAATTATCACCTGATAACACCTCACGTGTACTCTTTCGCTAATTTTCGCTGTTTATTTCCCCTTGAAATATGCCGTATAATCTATTTTCATAATAAATATACAATATATAAGGAGGGAAGGGAGAAGCCTAAGTGATATTTACATTCACCTGGAACTACCTAATTTATAATGTACTGTCTAGATTTCCTGCCAATCATTTCACTGCTATATATTAGCTGCTGTAAAGAGGCTAACGTTGGGAGTAATGCATTTCCCTAGGTAGGCCACCACCCCGGCCCACCCTTATCAGTTCACTCTCATCTTCCAATTTGGAGGTACGTCTGTTTGCTCTTGCTAACTTCAGGGACTTTTCACCCACATGCAAAAGGGCCCTGTGACCTTTACCCCCTACTAAACCTCGTGTGGAAAGAGGTAAAGGGCTGACAATTGATAAAAGAGTGACTACAATCTTTCTATTGAGTAAACAGTGCAAGTGGAATTGTAAATAATGTGTAAATAATGTGTAAACAGCAAGTGAAAGTAATGAATGTAAATATACGTGAACAGTGGAAAATAATTTTATAAGTTATTTCAAGTGACAGTGCATAACACAGTGTAAATAAAATAGAAATGTAAATAACGTAAATAAAATAGAGAACGTAAATAGAAATGTAAATGAGTAGTATTTTAAGAATACGAGTATATACCCTAGGAGTAATGAAAGTGAAAGTTTCACTCTAGCATGTCTGAATACTATGAGTTTTGAGAGTGAATGTGAAAGTGACATTCACTCTCAATGCTAGTATACAGGACGAGAAAGTGAATGCTACGTATTTTACTGAAAGAAATTGAATCCCTACAGTGACAATAAACTAATACTACTGAGGAAACTTATGGATAAAGACTGTAGATATATATAAGTGTTATATAGTAATAGAAATATAAAGTGTGAGGGGTTTTATGAATAATAAATGACAGAATACCAACAGCGAACTAGCGCAAGTGGGAAGGTCATACACGCTCGTAATTTTCATTGCTTTCACAGTGGTTTTTATTTGGAGTATGGATCCCAAACTACTTGATAATCATAGAGTAGTGTTTATAATGTTAATATCTGGCTATGGTAATCATATTATGGGTTGTCGGGAAGTGTAAAGTGGAGACTTCGTTACCCAACTTCAGAGGTCTCCACAAGTCCTACGGTAATCGACGAAGGCTCAACAAACATCCCAGGAGAAAGCTGAAGGTATGTGCCATAAGCATAAATAATTTTAATATTCTAGGACTAATAACTGATTTTTGGCAAATATTTTTTTAGAGTCTGTCGGAGCCCGAATAACTCCGCTGGAGACACAAAACATTGGAAAACATGCCCACGGTGTAAGGGTTAACCAGCAACCTTTCTTCCCTGCTGTACCCTTTCAAGCACTTCACCCTCCAAACCTCCATCCTTACTCATTACACTACCCAAGTACTTAAACATACTCACATTTTCCAATTCCTCACCATCCAACCTCACTGTACATTCACTGATTTCACCTCTTTCAAAGACCATCACTTTACTCTTCCCTACATTCACCTTTAGATTCCGTTTCTTACACACTCTCCCAAACTCATCCACCAAGCCTTGCAGCTCTCCTTCGTCTTCACTCAACAACACAGTATCATCTGCAAACAACAGTACAGGGAGTTTCCAAACACTATCCTCTCTCATCAGGGCCACTCCAACATCCACTACCCTAGCTTGTACTTACTGTCTCTTGTCTTAAAATATGTGTTGCACATAATCATGTCTGTTGCCTCCCCAAACTCGAGTATCCTTTCTCCTTCTGCATTCCTTATACCATACACACATCCCCCATGCACTCCTTCATAACTTTGTGCTCCTTCACCTACATGACCATTTAAGTCCCCTCCCAAAACCACTATCTCATCATCCCGCATACCACCCACGACATGTATTAAATCATCCCCAAATCTTTCTTTCTCTGCTTCACCCAATCCTGACACACACACACACACACACTATATATATATATATATATATATATATATATATATATATATATATGCGTGTGTGTGTGTGTGTGTGTGTGTGTGGCTCTGGCAAATTCTTGTCTTTGACCCCTCCATGGGCAGCCACCTTGTCATGTTGGGGGGGCTTGCGTGCCCCTGTGATCCCACAAGCCTGCCCATGGATGTAATGACATCTGGCAGAGTCTCCCATGCGGGTAGGGTTGTGGGTGAGGGGTCTGACTAAGCGCTGCCCAAAATGTAGGTTACCCATATGGGTCATTGGCGCCGCCCTCCAGAGGGATCACCTTGGTGTTGTCCTGAGTTGGTTGGTTGGGTGTCTGGGCTGGGAGGTGTTGGGGAAGGGGGTCTTTGCACTGGTGGGAGCAAACTTTCGTATCACAGGGTGTCCTTTTGGGGGCACCCTCTGGGGACGAGGTACCCCGCTCCCATCAGCCCGTGCTCGGTCCCATCACTCCCTGGTAGGCAATTTCCCTTGGCTCCTGCTGCCAATTTATGTTCATCAATGTCTATATGGATACACTGAACAATTCTTTAACCACTCGTGTGGTCGGTGACCAGCCGCACAAGTCGGCACCAACTGGTCACTCACTAGCCGACGACCGTGTACCCGCAGGGTCGTCTGCCAAAACTGCGAATCACAATGCCCTTTCTATGGAGCTGTTACCTGGTGTTTTTGTGAATCACTCTTACACAAAATACATAGTCCTCAAAATGGATAATGGTACTTTCTTCCGGAACCTGAATTGTTTTCAGATTCACAGTGGTCTAGTTACACCATGCGGATTTACCCCCAAGGTCTCTTTGCAGGGTGATGGTTCTCTCTTGCTAGAAGCCAGGAATGAAGAGGAGAGTTCACACATCCAGTCCCTAACTATGGTCGCTGATTATCCTGTATCTGCCTCTTGTCACTTGGTCCTAAATCAGTCCCGAGGGGTTGTGTATTCTCATGACTTGATCTCATATTCTGATTCTTCCCTCTTAGAGGGGCTGGCTCGTCAGGGTGTTGTAGAAGTACAGAGAATTATGAAGAAAGTTGATGAGGTTTTAACCCCCACGCCCACTCTTATCTTGACATTTGACCGTCTTATCTTGCCGGAGGTTATCACTGCTGCATGGTGGAAGCTAAATGTTAAACCTTATGTTCCCCGACCTAGAAGATGCTATAATTGTCAAAAATTTGGTCATGTCCACCGTTCTTGCAGGCGGGAAGCATCTGGCCTTCCTGAGGTCTGTGGAAATTGTGGTGGAATTTCTCATGGTATGGATGATTGTTCTCAACCCCCTAAATGTTTGAACTGTGGAGGAGCACATGCAGCCTCCTCAAGGGATTGCGAAGCATACAAGTATGAATATGAGAATATTTCCGTCCGAACGAAGGAGAAAATTTCCTTTTCCGAGGCAAAGGCCAGGGCTAGGGAGCAGTTCATTTGCCCTGGGGTTACCTTTCCTGCTGTGTTGTTTCGCCCTAAGGCTACTTGGCCTGCCATCACACAATGCCCCATCAAATTCTCGGGGTTCTACTTCCCGGCCTTCTCGGCCGGGGGGTTCCACCGAGGGAGTGCAGCCTGAAAGCAGCTGTGCTTCTTCCGGGGAGGTGCCCCCTATCTCTGGGGGTGTCCCCTCTGTGGTGGTGCTTCCAGCATCTGGGAGTGCCTCCCCCATCCCAGTTCCTCCAGTTCCTCCTGTGACAAACACCCGTGTCGATGCTACACCTTGCTTTGACACATCCAAAATTCCCGACGTCCTTCCTGTGCGAGGTAAGCATCGCCGTGGCTCCTCAGAGTGCTCAGAGAGTGAAGCGCTGCTACCAAAGATCTTTGCAGTGGAGGCCACTACTCCTCCTTGGGATGCTCAGGGGTCAGGGCAAGTGCAGGCTTGGGATAGCGTCTCGCTGATGACCCAGCCACCACCAGATAGTGGTGGTCCTCAGGTAGTTGATGCACCTGCTGAGCTGCATGAGGCCTTGCCCTCTCAGGATTCCAGTACTGTGAGACGCGCTACTGATTGTGCTCCTTCTCATGGTGGTACTGCATGCTCTATTCTGGCTAGGGCAGTTTGCAGTCCACCTGCCAAACCATCTCTTGCCCCGCCAAAGAAGAAAACCATCGTCTGGCCCTCTTCTTCTTCCTCCAGGTTATCTTCAGCTGGCAACACACTGTACACCATAACGATGCCAGGCAGTCCCTTTCTAAGGGCAGTTGTAAGCAGCAATCTAAATCTGGTTGCTTGCCGGGGGCAAGGTTATCTCACCTCTCAACCTGATTCTTCCTTCGCTGTGGGTACTATGGCATTCTCAGCCAGTATATTACAATGGAATTGTCGAGGGCTGCGTGGTAATTGGAAGGAGCTGCGGACCCTCCTGGCTTATTCCCCTTTGTGCATGTGTCTCCAGGAAACTCTTGTAGGGCTTGCCACTCCTCATGCACCACCTGGGTATAATACTTTTTACTCAGCTCCAACCCAGGATCCTGTTGGAGGTGGTGCTGTTTTGGTGAGGGCTAATGTCCCTCATCAACAAGTTCACCTCCAGTCTGATCTCCAGTGTGTTGCTGTGCGGTTGTATGCCTTCCGCTGGTATACTGTCTGTTGCATTTATTTACCACCCAGCGCAGTAGTTAGTAAAGCAGACCTTGAAGACCTCCTCAGACAATTACCTAAGCCCTTTCTCCTCCTGGGGGACTTTAACGGTCACCACCCTTTGTGGGGTGACTGTCTAATTAACCAACATGGGCATTTATTGGCATCCTTATTGGAAGACGAGGATCTCTCCCTGCTGAATACTGGTGAGTTTACACGTTTTCATCCTCAGATGAATACATTTACTGCAGTTAACCTCTCTGTCTGTTCTCCTGACTGCCTCCTGGATTTCACCTGGGAGGTTCTGAGGGATCTGCATGGGAGTGATCACTTTCCTATCCTCCTTACTGCAGCAATATCTAGTCCTTGTTCCCATGTCCCAAGGTGGAGGTTAGATAAGGCGGACTGGTCCCTTTTTTCTTCTTTGACTTCTATTGGTGTTTCCATAGAAGACTTTCCACATATAGATGAAGCTGTTTCGTTCTTTACGTCTATTATCCATTCTGCTGCCCTCCACTGTGTTCCAAGAACCTCTGGCACATATAACTATCGCCCTGTCCCATGGTGGAATGAGGATTGTAGTATTGCTGTACGTGCCAAAAAGACAGCATTTTCACATTATCGTTGATACAAAACAGAGCATTATCTTGTTGAATTCAGGAGGGCACTTGCTAGGGCACGCCGGGTCCTCAAACAAGCCCAACAAGACTCTTGGGTGGTTTATGTGTCTTCTATAAATTCTAAGACACCAGTGTCTCAGGTATGGAAGAGGGTACAAAAGATTTCAGGAAAATTCCCGGAAGGCAGGTCCCCTGTGCTGCTGACAAATGGTGAGCCTGTTGGTGACCCTGCGGCTGTGGCCAATATTTTTGCTTCTGCCTTTGCAGCACTCAGCTGTAGAGATGCTAGGGACATAGAAGAGGCTAGGGTACTGAACTTCCATTCCAGGAGGGGGAAATCTTACAACCTCCCTTTCTCTTGCCATGAACTCCAATCTGCTCTTTCCCTTTGTCATGACACCTCACCAGGGTCAGATGATATTCCCTATGCAGTGCTTCGGCACCTGGGTGATGATGCACTGTCTTTTCTCCTCAAGCTTTTTAATAGAATCTGGAGAGGCTCTTCTCTTCCTACCTCTTGGCGCGAAGCTGTTGTCCTGCCATTCCAGAAGCCAGGGAAGACAGGAACCAGTCCTCTAGAATATCGACCAATTGCCCTTACAACATGCTTGTGTAAACTATTTGAAAAGATGGTCAATTCACGCTTAATGTATTTCCTCGAAAGGAATGACTGTCTCTCTCGATGTCAGTCTGGTTTTCGCATGTAATGCTTTTGCCAGGAAGCAGCATATGGTGTGCGTCTTCTTTGACTTAGAAAAGGCATATGATACTACATGGTGATTTGGTATCATCAAGCAGCTTCACTCTTTATGTTTACGTGGTAGGCTGCCCCTATTTATATTAGACTTTCTGCGTGACCATTCATTCAGGGTTCGAATTTGTGATACTCTGTCTCCTTTGTACCCTCAGGAAGAAGGCGTGCCTCAAGGAAGTGTCCTTAGCATGACCCTTTTTGCTATATCATTAGATGGTATTCTGTTCTCTATTCCAGAGGGGGTGTCTGCCTCACTGTATGTCGATGATTTAGCTATATGGTATGCTGCCTCCCGGATGCCCGTGGCTGAACGTCGCATGTAGCTTACCCTAGACCACGTATCCCATTGGGCCACAATGCATGGTTTCCGTTTCTTCCCAACAAAAACAGTGGCCTTACGTTTCTCCCACGTGAGAGGTGTCCACCCCGACCTCGATCTCAAGTTACATGGCCACAGGGTCCGATGTGTGGATGAAGCAAGGTTTCTCGGTCTTGTTTTCGACAGACGACTGACGTGGGTTTCCCACATCCGTGCATTACGTTTATCCTGCCACCATGCCCTGTCTCTCCTACGGACTCTATCTCACCTGTTTTGGGGCTCTGATAGAGCCACCCTGCTCTACCTTTACCGTGCCTTGGTACGGAGGAAATTGGACTATGGGTGTGAGGTATACTCTTCTGCTACTGAGGCACGGCTGCAGCCTCTCAGTTCAATTTATCATGCTGGGATCTGTCTGTCAACTGGAGCTTTCAGGTCTTCCCCAATTCCTAGTCTATTGGTAGACGCGAATGAACCGCCACTAGATCTCCGTTGCCAGTCCTTACTGGTGCAGTGTTGGCACCGCCTTCACAGTCTACCTTCCTCACCAAGTTGTATGGCTGTCTCCGAGGTCGCTCTTTTCCCCTTTTATAACACCTACCCTCGCTATCCACAACCGTTTTGGTACAGAGTGAGGGCTGCCATGGAGGAGTTAGGTGTTCAGCCTTTTCCTGTTTGCCCTGTGCGTGTTCCCTGAGTGGCTCCCTGGCTCCTCCCAGAAGTACGGCCATGTGATTACTTCCCTGAGAGGAAGGCCTTTCTTTCCACACAGGTAGCTCTGTCTTATTTTTTAGAACACGCCTCTGCCCACAGTGACTCGATCCCTGTATATACTGATGGTTCCAAGTCCCACGTTGGGACAGGCTTTGGTGTAGTTTTCCATGATTTTAGCCGTGGTGGGAGTCTTCCTCCTTCTGCCTCTGTTTTTACTCCTGAACTTACAGCTATTTTAGTTGCAATTGAGATGATTTTTAGTTTCCCTCCTGCTTCTTTCACCATTTTTAGTGACTCAGCCAGTGCCTTGCAAGCTTTGTCTTGTGGCTTCTCATCACACCCTCTAGTCCTGTCTCTCTTGGAGTGGCTCTTCTTATTACACAGACGCGGATTTTCTGTACAGATGTGTTGGGTCCCTGCTCTTGTGGGGGTCGTAGGCAATGAGCGTGCTGACTCTGTGGCGAGAGCCGCTGCCTCTTGCCTTGCCTCTCCCCATTACCGTGTCCCATCTGAGGATTTATGTACAAGCACTATAGAAGCTGTTCATCTCTGTTGGCAGAGAAGGTGGGATGCAGCAGGGGCGAACAAACTCTGCAGCATTCGTCAGAACCTGGGCGATGGAGGGTATGTGGGACTATCCCGACAGTGGGAAACAGCTTTGGCCCGTCTCCGGATTGGCCACACTAGGCTGACTCATGGTTTTTTAATGGAGAAGGCGCCCCCTCCCTATTGTGATGACTGTCTGGTTCCTTTGACTGTGCAGCATCTTCTTTTGGAATGCCCAAGTCTTGAGGACCTTTGTCGGCAGTACCTTTCCGGGTGCCGAGCCGACAACAGACCTTACCTTCTCTCTTCGGTACTTGGGGAAGAGGCTTGTGCTATGGGAGGAGGTACCTTCTCCTTTGTGTTAAGTTCCGGCCTTCTCCATAAACTGTAGGACTTTACCATATTTTAGTTTGTGTTTTATACTGTCCTTGTTTAACTTCAGTCTTTCCACCACATTTTAGTTTTGGTTGTTTCTTTGATTTTGTCACTTTGTTTTATCCATCATTTTATTTAATTATTTATTCATTTATTTTTTGACTTCCTTTTAATGTTTGTGTTCGGCGGCATATGACCTCTGCTGTCATGTCACATTTTCATTTATTCATTCATTCATTCATTCTTGTCTCTGATACTTGCGTTATGTTTTCTCTAAGTCAGTCACTGTATGCAATATTTCTCGGTGAACACTCGCTGCACTATTTTATACGTATGTTTCACACTAAACCATCCCAACCTCCTCTCTTATTCCCTTCCCAACTGTATGGAGTATGTGACCGCCTGTTTCCTTAGCAACTGTTGCATATCTCTATGGCGTACATAATGCCTGCTATGGTAGGTCAGTTGCTTCACCAATCCAGGTACTATATGTTTCACAAATATAAGTAATGGTTTTACTCTAAAAAGGTAAGCTACTCACCATTTACGGGCATGGTGATGGAGAGTGGAAACCACGGTATAACAAACCAGACTCCTGCCTGTAGGCCTAACGGCTCATAACGGACCCCAGTGCTTTACAAACAATGTATCTATGTTCCATAGACACAATCACTTCACATTATAGTAAGAAACACCGTACAATCACAATAATTCAATAATGGCTTCTGCCTCGGGTGGGAGGGGGAAAATGGCGGGTTTAAAGGGACAACTGACAGCCGCGCAACCCTCCAGCCTGGCTGCTTGTGAGATACTGAGTTTTTTCTGCTATGCAGTGTCTCATTAGAGCAGTCACAGTGTTGCCAGTGCCTTACCACGGGAAAGCGTGGCACTCGGCAGAACGCATCAAAATTTGACGCTAATCACCCAGAAACTTAATTTTTGGCAATTTTTTTTTGTGTGCTTAGGAACAATCCACATGGAACACAAATCGTGTGACTGTACCTGAGAGGGCTAACTTGTTAAAGTATGTCATGGACTTCAGGGAATGCCTGAATAACTGTTGGAAATTTGCTGCACAACATCTGGAACAAGCACAAAGCACAATGAAGCACTATTATGATCGCAAAGTAAAATTTTGTAACTTTGAGCCTGAAGATGTGGTTTTCATGCTTTTGTCCTTGCAGGAAGACCCCTTTGCTGCCAGATTTAGGGGTATCTATAAGGTCCTTAGGAAGGTTGGCTCTACTGATTATCTTATTAGTACCCCAGATCGAAAGAAGCCAACTCAGCTCTCCTATATTAATTTGCTGAAGCCGTATTATCGTGCCCCGGTTTCCTCCTCTGACAAAACTTGTGGCACTACAAGGTCTGTCTGTGCTGCAGCTGTTGAGGTGGAAGCTGAGGAGGAGGGTTGTCCTTTCACTTTGGGGAGTTGCTTTGGCTGGACAGAGAACAACGTTGCCTTTGATAACTTGACCTCTAAAGTTGCCCACCTCTCTTCTACGCAGGCTCATGAACTGAAGTTGATCCTTTCCCAGCATCCTGACGTCTTCAGAAACACCCCAGGTCTCACCAGTTTGGCTGAACACTACATAGATATTGGAGATGCAGACCCAGTGAAGCTGCCGCCCTACCGTGCTAACCCTCAACTGCAGAGCATACTACAAGGAGAGCTGGATTACATGTTACAGCTGGGCCTGATCGAGAAGTGCATCAACGAATGTAGTATCCCGATTCTCCTCGTTCCAAAACCGGGTGGGACTTATAGACTGTTCATAGATTACCGTAGGGTACATGCTCTGACAAAAACGAATAGTTTTCCTCTTCCTAGAGTGGATGACTGCATTGACAACGTTGGTCACACCAAATTCATTACAAAGATCGATCTTATGAAAGGTTATTGTTAGGTGCCTTTATTATCCAGGGCAAAGAAAGTTTCTTGCTTTGTGGTAATTCCAGGTTGTTTTGTTTACATAGACGATGTAATAGTTTACAGTAATACTTTGGATAACCATTGACAACTTGCGCTGTTGTTGCAGAGGCTGTCTGATCCCAACCTAGTAGTGAATTTGTCCAAATGTGAATTTATAAAGTCAAAAGTAGAATATTTAGGCTACATAATTGGGCAAGGTGAAGTAGTTCCTCCTTCAGCTAAAGTTCAGGCTATTGACAAATTTCCCACTCCTAGGTCAAAGAGAGAAGTGCAAAGATACCTTGGAATGATAGGGTATTGTAGGAGGTTCATTGTTAACTTTGCCAGTGTTACTGCCCCACTGACAGATCTTTTGAAGAAAACCACCAAATTCACTTGGAATGATGAATGTGAAAAAGCATTTCAGGCCACTAAACAAATATTATCTAATTTTCCTGTCCATTTGGCTCCTAATTTCACCAAACCCTTCAAGGTAGCTGTTGATGCCAGTAACGTGGGAGCTGGGGCGGTTCTAATTCAAGAGGACGACAATAATGTAGACCATCCAGTCATCTAGGCCTACTTCAGTAAGAAATTTAACAAATATCAGAGTAACTTCAGTGCCATTGAGAAAGAACTGCTAGCTTTAGTTCTTGCTTTGCAACATTTTTCTATTTATATTCATACATCCAGTGGTCCTCTCATAGTTTATACTGATCATCAACCACTCAAATTCCTAAATAAATTTAAAGACAAAAATCAAAGATTAACAAGATGGAGTTTGTACTTGCAGGAATTTAATCTTCATATCAAACATGTTAAGGGAATTAATAATGTCTTGGCAGATAGTTTATCAAGAGCAGTAGGTTGTGTGCAGAATAATCCCCCGTCATATTCTTCTAGGGGTGGAGGTGTAATGGTATCACCAGCGATGTCGACCTAGCCTACCTGTTGGGATCGAGTAGACTCACGGGTCCGTTCGTGGTCTGTCTTGCTGCTTCCATAGTCGACCTGCCTCTACCGCTCAACCAGGCAAACCATCGGCCCAACTCCTACAGTTAAACAAGCTTTCTCACCCATTTTCTCATTCTCTAGCTTCATGGCCTTGCCTGCAGCTGATTGGCCCAACGTGTGGTGTAGAGTGTTTGTGACTGGCTGTAGAAAGTGATTTGAGGGTTATTTGTGTTTGCGTTCGTCAGTGTTAAATTCCAGCTGGAAGAGGAAGGACAAGAGTTTGTGTGGGGTATTTTTAGACATCCTTTGACTACGTGTTCCCTGTCGCTTCCTTCTATGGGCTGAGTATATTTATATTTATTAGTAACAACCTAAGGGACTCGACCTAGTAGTGCGTGCCCAAATAGTGTAATATATTGTAACAAATATTGTGAGGTGTTGGAGTGTGGTAAAGGTAGATATATTTGTATCTTGTGATGGGATGAGGTATGAATACTGATTTAAATGTAATTAATTGTTACTTAAGTTCATTATTTCTTATATAACTACGTGTATCTTGCATTTGTAAATACTGAGCAATTGGTTAAGTACTAAATTTATTTTCACTTATCAGTTAACTATTATTGGATTGTTCACTGAGCATTAAAGTCCTGTGACGAACCTGGTTGTTTGGTGTTTCCTTCCCATTTTATTGCTGGTGTTTCCTTCCCCTTTTTTATTGATACCTCTTACGGTACACATATTATGAACAATTTCAGTACTCCGTTTGGTGTCCATACTTAACTTATCACGACCGCTACGTGGAATATCTTGTAACGTCGTTAGGCAGCTGTAGCGATCGTGACACAGTAACACAGAGAGTAGGCCAGCAAGCAGTCCAGTACGAGTCTCTCTATCTATCAACACCAAACTACATGCATGGCACACACTACATTTCCTTTTCCAAAATTCAAAACAAATCATGGTTTCACAACACATAGCCTCAGTGTCCTGGGGGGGGGGACCATAAATGCCCCCACTTTCCGCCCATCTCCCAGTAATGACTCGAGCTGCCTGGAACCACCGTTTGACTCACTTCTTCATTTCTGAAAGATTCGCGGCTTTCCTCAAACTTTCACTCTGTTGAGCACCACCTCTCCTCCTCTACACCTCACCTTCTTTTTCTAACTGGGACTCAGCTGTCTGAGGCAACTGACAGCAAACCTTTTTCTGTATCCTCCTACTTTCTCTATGCTCATTTCAAAGACAAAGATGGCTGTTGTGTATATATAAGCAACGACTTATCTTGCTCTTGTATTTGTGAACTCGATTCTTCTGAATTCACTGCACTATGGCTTGGGCTTTCCTGTCATACTCTGACTAATTATATCTGTGCTGTTTATTTATCCCCTAATTCTACTGACTCAAAAATTCTTCGACTGTCTTACCTCTCCAGTGGAACACATTCGATCAATTTCCCCTTTCTCTGAAATCTCCATTCTAGGAGATTTCAATGTTCATCACCACCTTTGGCTCTCCTCTCCTTTCACTGATCCATCTGGTGAACAAACCTACATCTTTTCTATCCTTAATGCACTAGAGCAGCTTGTACAGCAACCTACCTGTAACCCTGAGCAAGTTGAGAAAGCTCCAACAAACCAGACCTCTTTCCTTACAACTAGTCCTTCTGCTTGCACTGTTAACCCACCCCGTCCCATCGACGTATGGGTACGTTGCAACATTTTGCATTTGCCAGTCCCGACGACGTACTGATACATTGTTCAATTGCAAGGTCCCTAATTTGCACAACTTTCAATTTTTGTGCATGATTTTTCGTACGTATACACGGGACACCTTCCTCTATTCCTCTACAAGATGCCAAGCAGGAACAAAGCCTTACATTGCATAACCTCCCCCCTCCCCCCTCACGCCATTGTCTCGCCAATTCACCTGTTACCAGTGACCTGGCAAGTAAAGACATTCAGGGCCAGAGTGATTCCCCAATCGATGACAATGTGGAGGACAAAGTTTACATAGCATTAGAGGAAGAAACAGTCAGAAATAATGATCTGGTAATGTGGCAAAAGAAGGTCAGGTATGGTGATGAGTTAGTGAGTGAAACAATGCTTATAATGCCTATATTACTGTTTGAAAACCAATATACTCTCGTACTACATATAAATTCGTACCAAGTAAATAAATAAATACCATTTATGAGTGGTGTGAAATAGTTACCCTCCCATAGAACTCGTTTTCTTTGATGCCAGCCTGTTAGAAAACCCAGTCAGGTAAGGAGGTACAGGGACCTGGATCAAGTATATTAAACCTCAGGTGAGCGATTTCTTTATGAATATTCGATGTTTCTAACCATAAGCGGAAGTTTTAGCCAAAAAAAAAAAAAATTGAAAATACCTCGGGATTGGGGGGTGTCAGGTGAGAAATAGCTTGGGATGTGACTGGTTCTTTCCTCTCTGTTGGGCTCCTCCAATTACAGCCTTATTACCTTAACCTGTGCTATCGCTCGGGTACAGCCTGTGGACCCTCCAAAGAAACATAGACTATGGCACGTTGGAGCTGCAGATGGGGAGGCCCTAAGGCAGTGCTTATTTGATTTTCAAGGAATGATTATTGCTTCCATGGCCGGGAGCCATCTGAGTGTGCCCTGCCCATTATGGATGTTATTCTCTTGGGCATGGAAGCATGCATCCCTTCTCATATCCTTCGACTAATGCAAGAAAGCCTTGGTTTAATCATGCTTGTTCTAATTCTGTCCACAACAAGGAGAGGGCCTATAAAAGGTAACAGAGTCAACCCATCCCTGAATCACATCTTTTTTATGTTTCTGCCTGGAATTGTGCTAAGTCTGTCCTTCGATCCACTAAAAATAATTGCATCTGTACTAAATGCTTTCAACTCTCCAACACGAATTCTTCCCACTCCTTCTGGCACCTTGCCAAAAACCTTTCTGACAACTTTACCCCATCATCCTTCCCTCCTCTTTTCCACTCTGATGATTCTATAGCTATTTCTCCCGCTGATAAAGCTGATCTCTTCGCTCAGACTTTCTCCTCCAATTCCAGCTTATACGATTCTGGTGCTGTTCTTCCATCACTTCCACCCTCCGACTTCCTCATGGCTGACATTAAAATTTCTTAAGCTGATGTATTTTCTGCCATCACTGCCCTCAATACTAGCAAGGCATAAGGCCCTGATGGAGTCCCTCCTGTTGTCCTCAAGAACAGTGCTTCTGTGCTTAAACACTGCCTAGGTAGAATCTTTTGCCTTTGTCTGTTAACTTGTACCTTTCCTTCTTGCTGGAAGTTTGCTCTCATTCAGGCAGTCCCAAAGAAGGGTGACCATTCCGAACCCTCTAACTATCATCCAATTGCTTTAACATCCTGTGTTTCAAAAGTTTTTGAGTCAGTTCTTAATAAAAAAAAATTAAATCATCTTTCATATCACAACCTTCTTTCTGATCGTCAGTATGGGTTCCGTCAGTGACGCTCCACTCCAAATCTTCTCATCTATCTTTCAGACTCTTGGTCATCCTTCTTTTGGGACTTTGGCGACAGCTTTGCCAGTACACTTGACATCTCAAAGGCTTTCGATCGAGACTGGCACAAATCTTTTATTTCCGAACTGCCCTCTTACAGTTTCTATCCTTCTATCGTTGTCTTTATCTATAGCTTCCTTTCAGGTCATTATATAGCTGCTGTTGCAGACGGTAATCGTTCTTCTCCTAGATCTATCAACAGTGGTGTTCCACAGGCCTCTGTCTTATCATCAACTCTCTTCCTCTTATTCATCAATGACCTAAGTTGTACATCTAACCCTATCCACTGGTACGCTGATGACTTCACCCTTCACCTTTCGACTCTGTTCCTGCAATCTCCATCTCAGTAGTTACTTCCCCAAACAAAGGATGAGACTATTGCACACCTAATATCTGACTTGGGTGGTATCTCTGTCTGAGGTACAAATAATCTTGTTTTTAATGCATCAACGACTCAGTTATTACACATATCAACCCAACAAAATCTTCCACAGGTGTCCCAACTAATGTTTATTAATATTCAGCTTAATCCTGCATCATCCTTGAACATGCTTGGGGTTTCATTCACTCGAGACGTATCTTCGAAACATCATATTACATCTCTTGTAAAATCTGCTTCCAAAAAGTTAGGTGTGCTAAACCGACTCCATTCCTTCTTTACCCCTGCACAATTGTTGACTCAATTCACGGGTTTTGTCCGGCCTTCTGTAGAGCACAGCTCTCATGTGTAGGGAGGGTCCCCACACCTGGACACACTGACTTTGAAAGACTGCAGATTATAGGAAGTAGGAAATACAGACAGGGGGAGACAGTTCCAGAGCTGACATGTTGCATAAATGAAGAACTGGGAGGAACTGTTAACTCTTCCATTAGAGTTGGAGAGAAAAGGGATGAGAGTTTGTGTCTAGATGGGTACTACGCATTCGTCGTAGAGGTGGAGGGATGCAAGCAGACATTTTGGAGAAGCAGTGACCATTGAATAGCGATAGATAAGAGATAGAGACGCGTCAGTGTGGCGAAGAGACAGATGTTAAAGGGAGCCAGTAAGTAACAACAATGCAGGGGTAAAGAAGGTACAGGGCCAGCTTAGCACACCTAATCTCTTGGAAGCAGATTTTACAAGAGATGTAATACGACCGGCTTAGCACACCTAATCTCTTGGAAGCAGATTTTGTAAGAGATGTAATATGATCTTCCCAAGATAAATCCCGAGTGAATGAAACCTCAGGCATGTTCAAGGATGATGCAGGATTGAGCTGGATATTATTAAACATTAGTTGGTACTCCTGTGAAAGATTTTGTTAGGTTTATACATGTAAAAACTGAGTCTTTGATGCATTAAAAACAAGATTATTTAAACCCCAGCCAGAGATACGAGCCAAGTCAGACATTAAGTGTGCCTTAGGCTCATCCCTTGTTTGCTGAAGTAACTGCTGAGATGGACGTTGCGGGAATCTAATGGAAAGGTGAAGAGCGGAATCATCAGGGTAAGAGTGGATAGGGTTAGATGTACAGCTTAGAATGTCATTGATGAATAATAGGGACAGTCGGAGAACTACCAGAAGTGAAGCTATAGATGAAGGCACAGATAGAAGGATTGAAACCATAAGAAGGGATTTTGGAAATTAAAGATTAATGGTGACTCGATTGACTGCCTTTGAGCTATCGAGTGCAATGGCAATGCTTTTGCCAAAGTCCCAAACGGATGATGATGATGTGTCTGAAAGGTAGGTGACGGAACCCATATTTATGATCAAAATACAGGTTGTGATCGAAAACATGCTTTAATTTTTTTCTGTTAAAAATAGACTCGAAAGCTTTTGAGACACGGGATGTTAAAGCAATTGGACGATAGTTAGAGGGTTGGGAATTGTTACCCTTCTTTGGGACTGACTGAATACGAGCAAACTTCCAGCAAGAAGTACAAGTTGAAAGACAAAGGCGAAAGCGTTTACCTAGGCAGGGTGTAAGCACAGAAGCACAGTTCTTGTGGACAACAGGAGGGATCCCATCGTATTTATCAGGTCAGTAACTAACCTAATTCCTAAATCTCCTGAGGCTTTCAGTATTTCAGCAGTCAACCTAATTACACTTATTGTCTTCCTCACCTGCATCCTGCCAATTGCTACACTCACAGTAGCAGTGTCAATCAAAGGCCGACAGCCAAACAGTGGATCTGCTGGCTCCAAACCTTCCCTGTCCCAGTCAAACTCCTCACTGAACAACCGGCTGTAATGCTCGCTCCATGCGTCTTTAATATCCATACTGTTCGCCACTATCCTTCCGTCATCATTCTTCACACACTGGTTACCTGTGATATCCCTGTTCTCCCTCTTCAGCTGATTTGCTACCTTAAATATCATTCTTACTTTCCACACGATTTAAATTATCAAGTAAAAGTCTCTGTGATTCAGACTTCGCCCTGTAAACCTCATTTCTAATCCTATTCTTGGTAGCCAAGTATTCCTCTCTGTTACCACCTTTCTTCCATTCCCAGAAAAGCCTTCTTTTCTCCATAACTGCAACTTCTACTGTACACCCTCATCCCACCACCATTATTTTTTTAAGTCTTGGTAGGCCTTTTGTCCAACCATACACTAAATCAGTAACTCTCAAGAGGTTGCTCTTGAGGGCTTTGTACTGTTCATTAGCAGTTCCATCAACGTCTCCCTGCTCAGCCACCACTCTCCTTATCTCGGTATAGAACACATCCCTTACTTCTTGGTTTTTCAACATCCATATTTTCCTCCTAGGTGCATAGGTCCTCTTTTTTCATCACCAGCTCCTCAGACACCACGTCACATAGGCCTATCAACAACTTGTGTTGCTGCACACACTCCTCGCTCCCTATAACTTTAACGTCCCTCACTAACCTCTTATCAGTCTTCCTGACCATGAAATAGTCTATCTGCCTACTGTTTCTCCCAGACTCGTATGTAATCAACCTACTCACTATCACATTTACTATTCAGTATACCAGTGCCAAGATTCATGTCGCCACCCACGAGCAATACATATCACATGAGGAACCTGTAAGCTGGATTCCATTGTCTAGCAGTAGATTATACAGTATAGTCCCTTTCTCAGTATTCCATTAGGGAAAAAGTAGCGAATGTGTGGTATAGTGACATGTGTTGGGAAAAGAAGTTAGGAGTGCTATATACAAAGTGGAACTGCCAAAAATGTGTGAAAGCTGCATGAACCTCTATAATATCATGAGATGATGCAGAGGGAATCTTCATGCGGTGGCAGCAATAAAACCAGTAGGTTCTGCTATCTGTGGTACTCATATTGAATCATCCCTCAACTACTTCACAGTCCCTCATAAGGAAGATAATGGAATGCCTTGGACCACAAAAACAACAAATTTTTTGTAATGTTACTGAAGATGTCTGTCCACTCATGCTATGGTTTTTATACAAAATAATTGGTAGGTCTTTGCCTGGACTGCACTGCCTTACTACAATGCATTCCATCAATGCTGGGGGTTAGCGTAAGGAATTTTCATCAATGTGAGGTTTTATTTTTACCAGTGATGGACCTCTCCCTCAGTCTCCCATTCCTTACAGCCCATAGTTTTTCTGTAATTTTGAATTTCTGTTCAAATCAGTCAATGCTGAAACTAATGAAATGTCAAATAAAGAGTACAGTGGAATTGTTTGAGAACATCTAAACCCATTATACACGTATTGGTCTCATGAACCCCCAACTTAACTGTGAGTTTATGATCAGGTGGAGCACTAAGTTTAACATATAAATGTTCCACAATTGCCAGCAGGGGCAGACCACACTTAAACCCTGTAAAACTACTGCTTAGCCCACTAGCTTGTCACTTTTCTTCTGTAACACTCAATGTGGGCACTCCTATACCCACCAAAAACTGCATACGAGTTTGACCCAACCTGAGGTCCACATTCAGACGATCATGGCCCCAGGACGTGGGCTAAGCCTTCTTCAAGACATGGTGCCAAACTCTATAAAAAGAAAAAAAAAATGTTCTGTGTTCAAATAAGAATAACTTACGACTTACTACAGATGCGATGCAATAACAATTTAAGCAACCAAAGAAACTGAATACCCACTTTCCACTCGGTAAGCTCAGACTGATTTGAGCTATAAGGAACTCCTTCTGTATATGTTGCCTAAAGAGATTGTGATTAAAAATTGTTTTTACTGCAAGAGCGAGTATTATCCACTTTTTTCTTTCTTAGATTTCTTGTATTGTAAATGCAGTGAGCACATGTAGTTTTAATGGTAGGTATCTTTTGTTTGGTGCACATTCTCTCATTTTTATGTAGATTTCGTTACTACTACAATCTTTTTTAGGCTTATTCCAAATTTGAACCCATTCGGAGAAATGATTTCTTTTTAAAGATAGGTTAGGTTAGGATGGTTAATAATAATAAGTTAGTTAATAATAATAAGTAATAGTTAAGGATAAACATAAAGGATCCAAAATCTAAGTTATGCTTCCGCAAGCATTTAACGAACAAAAGCATTCATGGTGGATCTGCTCAGTGGTGCTGCTCTAAACACGGCTGTAGTGAGTGGACATCTGTCAGCAAAGGAAAGTAGTTTAATGGTGGCGCTTCTGTTAGCTATAATTATCTATGCATGCAGAAGGAGATGAATTTTATGATTAAGTAGTATTTGACATTATTATTAACTAACCTACTTATTAAGTAACCTGACCTAACTTAACCTAACCTAACATTTTAGAAAAAAGAAATCCCATAAAATAAGTTCAAATTTGGAATCAGTACAAAAACTGTATTAGTGACAAAATTTACATAAAACTGGAGAACGTGCATCAGACACCAAAGATAATTATCCAATGGCTGATAGCACTTGCTGTATAATCACTGAAACTAGTACAATAATTATAATGGCAAAACTCTAGTTTCGTGACATGATGACGATAGAATACTATCAATATCAGCCCGGGAACCAAAACTAACGAGCAAATTTAAGTAATATATCACATCACCTTCTTAGCTGCTTTCTGCCATTTAGAAAACTACTTTGGTCATCTTTAACCCCTAAACCGCGGGCTTGTTTTTGCCTGACTTGCATGTCTTGTGGGCATATTCGCACTTCGGCAGACTCTCTAAAAATATTTGCCAAAAATCAGTTATTAGTCCTAGAATATTATAATTAGACATGCTTATGGCACATACCTTCAGCTTTCTCCTGGGATGTTTGATGAGCCTTCGTCTAGTACCGTAAGACTTGTGGAGACCTTTGAAGTTGGGTAACGAAGTCTCCACTTTACACTTCCCGACAACCCGTAATGTGATTACCACAGCCTGATATTATCACTAGAAACGCTATTCTATGATTCTCAAATAGTTTGGAATCCATACTCAAAAAAAAAAAAACACACTCTGAGAAAGCAGTGAAAATTACGAGCACGTATGACCTTCCCACTTGACATCGTTCGCCGCTGGTGTTCTGTCATTTATTAGTCATAAAAACACTCACAGTTTATATTTCTATCACTATATAACACTTATATATATCTACAGTCTTTATCCATAAGTTTCCTTCAGTAATGGTAGTTTATTGTCACTGTAGGCATTAAATTTCTCTTTCAGTAAAGTATGTAGCATTCACTTTCTCGTCCTGTATACTAGGCCGATAGGAGGTTAGTGAGGGATGTTAAAGTTATAGGAAGTGAGGAGTGTGTGCAGCAGCACAAACTATTGATTTGTGATATGGTGCTTAAAGAACAAGTGATGAAAAAGAGGACTTATGTACCTAGGAGGAAAATATGGAAGCTGAAAAACCAAGTAGTAAGGGATGCCTTCTATAGCGAGTTGAGGAGAGTGGTGGCTGAACAGGGAGCTGTAGACAGAGGTGTTAATGAACAGTACAGAGCCCTCAAGAACAATTTCTTGAGAGTTACTGATGTAACATGAGGCTGGACAAGAGGACCACCAAGACATAAAGTAACTTGGTGGTGGGATTAGGGTGTAGAAGCTGCAATTAAGGAGGAAAGAAGGCTTTTCCGGGAATGGAAGAAGGGTGGTAGCAAAGAGGAATATTTGGCTGCCAAGCGTAGGGCTAGGAGAGAGGTATACAGGGCAAAGTCTGAGTCACAGAGACAATTACTTGATAACCTAAATCATGGGGAAAGGAAAAATATATTTAGGGTGGCAGGTCAGGTGAAGAGGGATAATCGGGATATCATAGGTGAGCAGTGTGTGAAGAATGATGAAAGAAGGGTAGTGGTGAACAGTGAGGATATTAAAGATGCATGGAGAGAGCATTATAACCGGTTGTTGAATGAGGAGTTTGACTGGGACAGAGAAGGTTTGGAGCAAGCAGATCCAGTGTCTGGTCCTTGGCCTTTGATTGATACTGCTACTGTGAGTGAGGCAATAGGCAGGATGAGGGTGGGGAAGGCAGCAGGTGTGTCTCGGTTGACTGCCGAAATGTTGAAGGCCTCAGGCGATATAGGGGTGAGTTTAGTCACTGACCTGATAAATAGGATTATTTATGAGTGTGTTGTCCCAGATGATTGGCTGAAGAGTGTAATTGTAAATGTGTATAAAGGGAAGGGTGATGCCCTGGAAAGAGGAAATTATAGAGGTATAAAGCTTTTAGATCAGATAATGAAGGTAATGGAGAGAGTTTTAGAAGGTATGATTAGAGAAAGAGTGAATATTGATGAGATGCAGTTTGGGTTTATGCCAGGTAGGGGGACCACTGATGCCATATTCATTGTTCGACAGCTTCAGGAAAAATATATTGGTAGGAGGAGGGATCTTTATTTTGTTTTTGTTGATTTGGAAAAGGCCTTTGACAGAGTCCTTAGAGAGGTGGTGAAGTGGGCAATGAGAAAGCTTGGCTTGGAGGAGTGGCTGGTTAGGGTGGTTATGGCCATGTATGTGGGTGCTCACACCCAGGTGAGAGTGAATGGAGATTTGAGTGATGAGTTTTCCGTGAATGTTGGTGTGCATCAGGAGTCAGTCCTGAGTCCCATGTTGTTTATCATGGTACTTGAAGTCCTTTCACGTGACTTTAGAAACGGACTCCCGTGGGAGTTGTTGTGTGCTGATGATTTGGTGTTGATTGCAGAGAATGAAAGGGAGGCGGAGGAAAGGTTTAGGAAGTGAAGAGATGGTATGGGGCAAAAGGGTTTAAGGGTAAATGCAGATAAAACAAAAGTGATGATATCTAGGGTTGGTGGCGGTACTGTCAAAGACGAGGGTGAGTGACCATGTGCAGTTTGCCACAAGGGCGTGGGAAGTAATTCCATCTTGTGCGGTGTGTGTGATAAATGGGTGCATAAGAGATGTAGTGGTATCAGAGGTAGACTGCGAGATAATGCTGATTTTATGTGTACAGCGTGCCGGGGTGAGCAGGTGGAGATCGTCAGACGTGAAAGGATTGAACTTGCTGGTGAATCTCTTGAGTGTGTGGAAGAGTTTTGTTATTTGGGAGACATGTTGTGTGCTGGAGGTGGGGCTGGAGCTAGCTCTGTGGCTAGGGTGAGAAGTGGTTTGAAGAAGTTCAGGGAGCTCTTGCCTCTCCTGACATTGAGAGGGCTCTCCCTACGTGCTAAGGGGTCTTTGTATGCAGCATGTGTTAGGAGTGTAATGCTGTATGGCAGTGAGACCTGGGCAGTGAAGGAGGAAGACATTCACCGGCTCAGACGTACAGAAATGACAATGATTAGGTGGATGTGCAGTGTGTCCCTGCGTCCAAGGCCTGGAGGGGCTGGGTTTACAATGGAAGAGTTGAGAGGTAGGATGGGACTGGAGTGTATTGGTGTTGTGATGAGGAGAGGTAGATTGAGGTGGTTTGGACATGTGGAGAGGATGGGGGATGATAATTGGGTGAGGAAGGTGAGAAGTGTTAATATTGGGGGTGGGGTTATGAGGGGTAGACCGAGAAAGACAAGGGACGAGGTCATTAAGTGTGACCTCAGGGTTAAGGGACTGAACAGGGAGGCTGCAATGGATCGTGCAGCGTGGAGAGCCGCCATTAGGTGACCAAGGCCGACACATGCAAGCATGTTGGAGCCTTTAAAAAACGAAACGAAAAACGAAACGAGAGTGAATCTGTTATTTTAATTTTCACTTTCATAATTAATAGCATTCATACATGCTGGAGTGAAACTTTCACTTTCATTACTCCCAGTAGGCCTATATATACTCGTATTCTTATATTACTACTCATTTACATTTCCATTTACATTCTCTATTTTATTTTTACATTTCTATTTTATTTGCACTGTGTTATGCAGTCACTTGCAGTAACTTATAAAACTATTTTCCACTGTTCACTTATATTTACATTCATTGCTTTCACTTGCTGTTTACACATTTTTTACACATTATTTACATTTCCACTTGCACTGTTTTACTCACTAGATCGTAGTCACCGTCTATCATTTTCATTGACAAATTAGCCAGTTCACGTACCACAGCAGTCACTTACCCCTTTACCTCTTTCCACATGAGGTTTAGTAGGGGGTAGAGATCACAGGGCCCTTTGCATGGGGCTAAAAAGCGGCGGAATTGGGCAGGCACGAATCCGACGTGTTTTCACCTTGAAAGACGACAGTAAACTGAATACAGTGTGGTGGGTGGCCTGCCTAGGGGGAGTGCAATGCTGCCAATGTCAGCGGGGTGAAAGCTGCTAGTACATACGCTGTGAAATGATCGGCAGGAAATCTAGACAATACATAATAAATTAGGTAGTTCAAGGTGAATGTAAATATCACTTGGGCTTCTCCCTGCCTTTGTTATATATATTTTTATTATGAGAATAGATTATATGGCATATTTCAAGGGGAAATAAACAGCAAAAACTAGCGAACGAGTGCACGTGAGGTGTTGTCAGGTGATAATTAGCCAATTCCAGGTGTATGGCACTATCACTTACCTTATTTCTTGTATATATTATTTGGTATAAGAATTGGGCATAGGACTTATTTCAATGGATGAAATCAATGGAAAATTCCAGGGAAGATTTACTTAACGTAGCACGGCCGGGCAGGCGAGAGGAGAGGGTAATGGAGGGGAGGTAGGGAGGGGAATCAAGAACTGGGAGAAATGACTAAATTGTCAACAATGGATGGGAGTACAGATGAGATTAGGAGTGCTGACTAGTGTTAGACACTGGCAGTACTGATAGATGATACAAGCCACCACTTGAAAGCCCGGACAAATTCAAAATAACACAGAATCACAAAAGTGACACCACGCAGTATGATCCCTTGCTCCCAAGCATCACGAAAGTGACGCCCTGTGGTTAAGGGGTTAAAGAGGCATAGGACTACCTCTTTAAAAAAAGACGTGTCTAGGAACTGATTTAGTGACTTTGTAAAGGTGGACAGAAGTGCGTGTTTTTGAGTATGAGCAGGATCCATCCAAAAACAAGTAAATATGATTACATTAGGGATAAGTTAGTTTAGCCCCTTCCTGCGTGGATAAGTTTCATAAATTTTCTGGGCTGTGATGTGCAGGCTTTTCTCCAATCCCTCCCACAGCCACCGAGCGCTCCAAAAATGTGTATTCTCGGATTATTTTCACCACCCAAACATATTTATTTTGCCACAAAACCCACATATTCCTATTCATCGATGTGTGTGTAAGAAACGGAATCTAAAGGTGAATGTAGGGAAGAGAAAAGTTATCGTCTTCAAGAGATGTGAAGTCAGTGAATGTACAGTGTGGCTGGATGAAGAGGAAATGGAAAATGTGAGTGCATTTAAGTACTAGGGTAGTGTGATGAGTAAGGATGGAAGTTTGGAGGGCGAAGTGCTTGAAAGGGTACAACAGGGAAGAAAAGTTGCTGGTTCCTTGAAAGCAGTGATAAGAAACAGGGAAGTGAGCATGGAAGTGAAAAAGTTACTACATGACAGTATTGTGATACCAACACTAATGTATGGAAGTGAAGCTTGGATCTTGTTGGAGGGACAGAAGTCAAGAGTGAGAGCTGTGGAAATGAGTTATTTGAGAGGAGCATGTTTTTTTTTTCTTTATGCAAGGAAGAAGGAACCAATGGCTGAGCCCATAAACAGTTCCTTCCAAGAAAAAAAATACAAAAGGGAGCAAATTCAAGATCCGTTCATTTCGAGATGCCTGGACACACCGCAGTTGAAAGACTGGAGATGATAGGAAGAGGGAAATACAGACAGAGGGAGACAGTTCCAGAGTTGACCTGTTGCATAAATGAATGACTGGGAGTAACGGTTAACTCTTGTTTTAGAGAGCTGGACAGAATAGGGATGATAGTCCGTTGCTAGACGGGTGCTACGCACTCGTCGTAAAGGTAGAGGGATGCAAGCAGACAGTTCAGAGGAGCAGCAACCATTGAAATAGTGATAGAGAAGAGATAAAGGGACAACAGTGCGGCGAAGAGACCGAGGTTAGAGGAAGTCAGGAAGAGGAGGAGAGTTGATGAGACAAAAAGCCTTTGACTCCACCCTATTGAGAAGAGCTGTATGTGGGAAGCCTCCCCACACATGAGAGTTGTACTCTAAACAGGAGCGAGTATGAAGTCAATAACTGTGCAGGGGTAAAGAAGGCACAGAGTCGGCTTAGCACACCCAATCTCCTAGAAGCAAATTATACAAGAGATGCAATATGATGTTTCCAAGATAAGTCCGGAGTGAATGAAACCCCAAGCATGTTCGAGGATGACTCAGGATTGAGCTGGATAATATTAAACTTTAGTGTGTACTCCTGTGGAAGGTTTTGACGGGTCGTTAGATGTAAAAACTGAGTCTTTGATGCATTAAAAACAACAAGATTATTTTTGCCCCAGTCAGAGATACGAGCCAAGTCAGACATTAGGTGTGCCATAGCCTCATCCCTTGTTTGTTGAAGTATCTGCTGAGATGGACGTTGCGGAAACCGAATGTAAAGGTGAAGGGTGGGATCATCAGTGTACGAGTGGATAGGGTTAGATGTACAGCTTAGAAGATCATTACTGAAAAACAGAAAGAGAGTTTGTTATAGGACAGAGTCCTGAGGAACACCACTGTTGATAGATGAAGGAGAAGAACGATGGCCGTCTGCAACAGTAGCTATAGAACGACCAGAAAGGAAGCTATAGATGAAGGCAAAGATAGAAAGATAGGAACCGTAAGAGGGCACTTTGGAAATTCAAGATTTATGCCAGACTTGATCGAAAGCCTTTGAGATGTCAAGTGCATTGGCAAAGCTGTCGTCAAAGTCCCAAAAGGAGGATGACCAGGAGTCTGAAAGGAAGGTGAGAAGATCGCCAGTGGAACGTCCCTGACAGAACCCATACTGACTATCAGAAAGAAGATTGTGATAGGAAAGATGCTTTAAAATTTTTCTGTTAAGAGTAGACTCAAGAATTTTTGAGACACAGGATGTTAAAGCAACTGGATGATAGTTAGAGGGTTGGGAATGATGACCCTTCTTTGGGACTGGCTGAATGAGAGCAAACTTCCAGCAAGAAGGAAAGGTACAAGTTGACAGACAAAGACGATAGAGTTTGCCTAGGCATGGCGTAGGCACAGGAGCACAGTTCATGAGGATAACAGGAGGGACTCCATCAGGCCCATATCCCTTGTTAATATTGAGGCCAGTGATGGCAGAAAATACATCAGCTGAAGAAATTTTATTTCAGCCATGAGGAAGTCAGAGGGGGGAAGTGATGGAGGAACAATACCAGAATCATCTGAGGTAGAATTCGAGGAGAAAGTCTGAGTGAAAAGATCTGCTTTATCAGTAGAAGAAATAGCTACAGAGCCATCAGAATAAAAAAGAGGAGGGAAGGATGATGGGGTAAAGTTGTCAGAAAGGTTTTTGGCAAGGTGCCAAACAGAACGGAAAGAATTCGAGTTGGAGAGTTGAGAGCATTTAGTATGGATGAAATTATTTTTACCAGAGAGAAGAACAGACTTAGAGGCTTAGCACGATTCTGGGTAGGAACATAAAAAGGATGTGATTCAAGGGTGGGCTGGCTCTGGTATCTTTAATAAGCCCTCTTCTTGTTGCGGACAGCTTTAGAACAAGCGTAATTAAACCAAGGCTTTCTAGCATTAGTCAAAGGATATGAGAAAGAAATATATGCTTCCATGCCCGAGAGAATAACCTCTAATGCACAAGGCACACTAAGGTGACTTCTGGCCATAGAATCAATAATCATTCCATGGAAAAAAAAAATAAAAAAGTACTGCCCGAGGGCCTCCCAATCCACAGCTTCAAAGTGCCACAGGCAATGGTTCCTTGGAGGATCCACAGGCCGTACCAGAGTGATAGGACAGGTTAAGGTAATAAGGTTATGATTGGAGGAGCCAAACGGAGAGAAAAGATTAACAGTGTAAGCAGAAGGATTAGTTGCAAGGAAGAGGTCAAGTATGTTGAAGCTCTCTCCAAGGCAGTCAGGGATACGGGTAGAGTGCTGTACGAGCTGCTATAGGTCATTAAGTATAGAAAAGACGTAGGGATGTTCACCAGTTGGATCAGTGAAAGGAGAGGAGAGCCAAAGGTGGTGGTGAACATTGAAATCTCCTAGAATTGAGATTTCAGAGAAAGGAGAAATGAATAGAATGTGTTCCATTGCAGAACTAAGATAGTCGAAGAATTTTTTATAGTCAATAGAATTATGAGATGAGTAAACAGTGCAGATATATTTAGGCAGAGAATGACAGGAAAGCCGAAGCCAGAGAGTAGAGAATTCAGAAGAATCAAGTTCAGAAACACGAGAGCAAGACAGGTCGTGGCGTACATATACACAACAGCCACCTTTGGCTTTGAAATGAGTATGGAGAAAGTAGGAGGATACAGAAAAGGGTTTGCTGTCATTTGCCTCAGACAGCTGAGTCTCTGTAAAGAAGAGAAGGTGAGGTTTAGAGATGTGATGTTCAGCAGAGAGAAAGTTAGAGGAAAGACCGCAAATGTTGCAGAAAAGAAGAAAAAGTGAGTCAGACAATGGTCCCAGGCATGTAGAGTCATGACCGGGAGAGGGGCGGATGGTGGGGGCATTTATGGTCCCCCCCCCCCGGGGACTCCGAGGCATGATATTTTGTCGCCATTTTTTTGAAAAAGGTTGTGTAGTGTGTACTGTGCATGTAGATTGGTGTTCAAGTTAGAGAACCTTGTATTAGAGAGCATGCTGGCTTACTGTGTAACTGAAACATGAAAAAGTTCAACAAAGTGGGATGATCAAGACCTAGTCCCGAGGGCTGAGTAAACGGGAGCTCCAGCTCTCCCTATCATCAGCTTTCCATCCACCTTGGGAGTAGTGCCCTACTTGACTGGTGCTACAGTTTACTCCTTAATGTGGATTCACATGGAGAGACGGATTGATGAATGAGGAAGTAAAGGATCGTTGTGGTGTGGACGTGATAGGGAGCGTTATGGGAAACACATTGAGGTGGTTTGGCCATGTGGAGAGGATGGAGAGTGAGAGACTGACGAGAAGAGTGTATGTGAGTGACGTGGAGGGGGGAGAGAGGGAGAAGGAGGCCAAGGATGAGATGGAGGGAAGGAGTCGAGAGGTATATGAGACAGGGAGTGTGAATTGGGAGCAGGGCAGTGAAATGGCGGGGGACAGGGCGACATGGAGGTGATTTGTTTGTGGCCACCCCTTACAGGATTAAGGTGTCTGAAAATAGATAGATAGACAGAGACTAATAGACAGATACTGCCAGATTCGTGTATTACTTTCATTGATACTAATATTCCCATCTCCAAAAGTATTGAAATTCTCTGTGTCTCAATAATGCTCTCAGCTGGACCTCCCATGTTAGATCACTTGCTAAAACCGCGTCAAAGAAACTTGGATTCTTGTACAGAGTCCGTAGCTTCTTCACTGACGAGTAGTTAGCTATAACTTATAAGTGTCATGTGCTCTCTCAGCTTCAATATTGCTCACCCTTGTGGAATGGATGTGGAGAGGTTGCCTCCCTTGCATTACTTCAGATATTTTTATGGCAAATGCTCAGACGAAGTTGCGTCCATTGTGCCACCTCTCCATGCCTTCCCTTAAGCTACACGGGCATCTGGTAGCGATCATGACTGGAATATCACTCAGCTCCAAACTGTATCTCTCTGGAACTCGCTGGCCCAGAAGTGTTTCCCCCCAGACGTCAACCTACAGCTGTTCAAGTCCAACTGTTAAAGATATTTTATGAATGAAGGACGCTAGTAATCTGGTGTATGGATTATTTTTTTTAAATTCATTTTTTTTCCTTCCTCTGTCTTGTTTAAAAATGTTGAAATCATACAGTGGATGGCTGTAAGGCCAATAAACGTATCAAACCCACTGGTGAAAAATTATTCTGCAAGTAAAACTTTTGAAACCTTTTGTATTTTCGTTGGCAACCATCAAAAGGGCAATTACCAGAACACTAGACAGGGCAACTTTTACTAGAGCTAACCCAACCATGAAAGCCACTCCCTTCAGGACTGACATGCAAGAGGTATTATGATATTACTGTACCAGCCCTGTCTATGTGAGTTCTGCCAGTTCCTTTAGTCTAACCCACCTTTTGTCTGTGCATATTATGAAAATATACCATACTGTGCAATATATATTCTACACATAACGGGACAGTGAAAAAAAAAAGGAAAGTCCCCTGGATCACAATAAGTTCATTTTCCTTGATAATAAAGCTACGATGGTAAGTTCATTTGTGCATTGGCATGAGTCCATAGTGTCGAACGATACAATATTCATAATTGCAAGAATTCAAACAATACTAAGCACACTACAAATAACAATCTCTCGCTTGCCAAAGTCGTAGAATTTTGTCAGTAATTTATTGGCAGGTGAGATGAGACAGGGGCACTTAAAGTGCTGTAATCTGAAAATAAGCGTCAGTGCCATTTCCATCTGACTACACCAATAACATAAGCTAAAGCTCCAAAGGGGTATGACAGTGTCAGGGATTCCTATCCATAATGATACTAGAGCTAACACTAGTTATGTTATGGTTAAGTAGTACAGTAAGCTGCTGCCTAGCCCCAAATGTTCATTATGGCATCATAACTGTATTGCAAGGCATGACCTGGTGCATCTGAACTTGAAAAATGAAAACGTATGGACCGACAACCTGCAGTATTACACAGAAACTGGTAGCTACTCGAGTTGCAAAACACTACTGATAAGGGTAGCAATGATGCCAGGTGCTGACTGTTGCTGTTAATGCAGATGCTGTGGCCCCATTCTTACTCCTGCATAAACCTGGTTGACTGCAGACTGAAGCAGCTCTACTCCTGTAGTTCACCATCTTTCTGTCGGGTGTTGTGGAGGCAACTGAGGGGTTTGTATAGCTGGGTCCATGAGCCACCTAGTTATAACAATGTCAGCAGGTCAGGGTATCCATCCCCAGTAACTTAATTGCTAAATTGACTGTCCTTGTGTAACAGGAACCTGTCAAGGAAAAAAATACTTTAGGGTGATACTGCAACCACAACCAGAAAACTAATGCCATAAGTGAGCACACACGCGGATCTAAATCAACACCATGGCCCAGGACGATTTCAAAAGAGCAAGGGCATCTGGTGTGGGGATATTTCAGTTACCTTTAGTTTGGGAGCACACGAAGTCCACCTGTAAGCACCTGGAGAATGAGCTTGAGAGTACCAATACTCTACCTGTAATTAAAGGGATAACAATGTTTTAGTGTGTTGTGCACATATATAGAATCTAAATTAACACTGCATTAGATGGTAATGCAAATAAGTACAAGAAACTGAACTCAGGGCTACGTGTGCACATCTATACAAAGTGAACAGACAAAGCTATTGTGTGCTCATGCAGCTATGTACAGGAAACTGTACCCTTAACTGTGCAGTATCTCCATCCATCCATCCATCATCCAATGCTACGTTGCCCCATGAGGAGCTAGGAGACCGGGGCTAAACAAGTTGGTCCTGACATTTGAGATGAGAGTGACCAGCCTCACTCGTCCCTGAGTGGCATTACTTGAACAATGAACCCCAACCAACCCTTGGATATAAACCTTCACCGGCTCAATCCGATTGGAGCTCCATAATTACCCACTAAACCACTTGGTGCCAAAATTTAGTTATGTGGTTACCACCCAGCATATAAATGGTCTCCGGGTGTACTGGAAACCATTTGGTTTGTCACTCAGTGTAGAGTCACCCACATACAAGAGGAAGAGGAAAGAATGAAGGAAAGAAAGACAGAAGAGGGAGTGCAAAGTCACCTGTAGGCAGAAGGACGAGGAAAGAATGAAGGAAAGAAAGACAGAAGAGGATGGAAGGAAAGAAGAATGAAGGAGAGGAAAAGGCAGACACACGAGGGCAGCACTACATCGAGTGGGTGCATGGTGAGCGCCTCCACCTACCATTAAATGTGCAGTATCTATAGCATCTAAAACATCAGGACCCTGAGACCTTAGGATGTTCATTGTAGGCTATTTGGTCTGTAGTAACAAAGCATGGAAAATGGCCAAGATCAGTGAGAAACTTTTTTTTTTAAGCTGATCACACATAATAGTGTACGATACAGTGCCATATGGACACTGAAGGCCAACATGGTGAACAACACACATGGTCAACATATGCTGGAAAACACATGTAGAAAGCATGGTGGACAACATGATGAACAATACACATACCTTTAGCCAATATGAGGAAGAAAACGCAGTGAACGTATACATGATGAAGTACACATATACCTGTAGCCAACATGGGGGACAAAACACGGTGGCCATGTGGTAGACATCATATGTGGACACCACGAACACTCATATAAACATACATACATGGCAAAAACGACCCTAACCAGTCACTCCTCGCCCCCAAGCTTTCTCACTGCTCACCTAACCACCTTTCTAGGGACACTGTCCATATATATAGATAGATAGATAGACAGATATAGATATGCATAGATAGATAGATAGATATAGATAGACAGAAATAGAGATAGATAGATAGAGATAGATTCATAGATACTGTAGATAGATAGATAGATAGATACTATAGATAGATAGATAGATACTGTAGATAGATAGATAGATAGATAGATAAACAGATGTAGATAGATAGAGATAGATGTAGATAGATAGATATAGATGGATGTAGATAGCTAGATATAGATAGATGTAGATAGATAGATAATAGATAGATACATAGATAGGTAGATATAGATAGATACATAGATAGATAGATATAGATAGATACATAGATAGATATAGATAAATAGATAGATAGATATAGATAAATAGAGAGAGAGAGAGAGAGAGAGAGAGAGAGTCCCGGAGGATTGGAAGTCAGGTATAATTATTCCCTTGTACAAAGAGAAACAGGAAAAAGAAGTGTGTTGTAATCATAGGGGCATTTATCTTCTTAGTGTAATGGGAAAAGTATACGGTAGGATACTTATTGACACAGTTAGGGAAATAACAGAGGAATGAGTTAGATGAGAACAAGGAGACTTTGGAAGAGAAGAAGTTGTGTAGATCAGATATTCATTCTTAGATCATTAGTGGAAAAGTTTCTACAGAAGGGAAACAAGTTGTATGTGGCCTTCATGGACCTGGAGAAAATATGTGACAGGGTGGATGGACAAAGATTGTGGAAAGTACTGAGAATATATGGAGTAGATGAGAAGTTGTTGAAGCCCGTGAAGAGTATGTGAGGGTGCTAAGGCTACAGTGCATGTGGATAGTGAACTGAGTGAGTTTTTCTATCTGAAGGTTGGGTTGAAACAGGGATGTGTTATGTCTCCATGGTTGTTCAATCTGTATATGGATGGGGTTGTAAAAGCGATACAAGCTAGGGCAGTGGATGTTGGAGGACCCCTAATGAGAGAGGGCAGTATTTGGAAACTCCCTGTACTGTTCTTTCCAGATGATATTGTGTTGCTAATTGAAGAAAGAAGGGGAGCTGCAAGGCTTGGTGGATGACTTTGGGAGAGTGTGTAAGAAACTGAATATAAAGGTGAATGTACAGTAGGGAAAATTAAGTTATGGTCTTCGACAGAGGCGAAGGCAGTGAATGTACAGTGTTTGAAGCCAGTAATAAGAAACAGGGAAGTGAACATGGAATTGGAAAGGTTATTACATGACAGTATTGTGATACCAACTCTAACGTTTGGAAGTGAAGCTTGAACGTTGTTGGAGGGACAGAAGTCAAGAGTGAGAGCAGTGGAAATGAGTTATTTGAAAGGAGCCTGTGGAGTCACATGGAGACACAGACTGACAAATAAGGATGTGAAGGAGCGTTGTGGTGTGGATGTGAATGTGATAGGAAGCGTTAGGAGAAACACAATGAGGTGGTTTAGCCATGTGGAGAGGATGGAGAGTGAGAGGTTGACGAGAAGAGTGTATATGAGTGAGGTGGAGGGGGAGAGAGGGAGTGAAAGGCCAAGGATAAGAGGGAGTGAAGGAGTGGAGAGGTATATGAGGGAGGGGGCAATGAATTAGGCGCAGGGCAGGGGACAGAGTGACGTTGAGGCGATTTGTTTGTGGCTACCTCGTATCAGGGATTAAGGCGTCTGGGGATATATATATATATATATATATATATATATATATATATATATATATATATATATATATATATATATATATATATATGAGTAGTAAACTGTAGCACCAGTCGAGCAGGGCTGGTTTTTTTCAGTGTCTCTGTAATACAGAGAGTAGGCCAGCATGCAGTCCAGTACAAATTTAACTGTCAACACCAAACTACTTGCACAGCACGCACTACATTTCCTTTTCCAAAATTCAAAACAAATCATGGCTTCACAACGCATAGCCTCGGAGCTCACGGGGGGAGGGGGGACCATAAATGCCCCCACCTTCCGCCCACCTCCCGGTGACGACTCGAGTTGCCTGGAACCACTGTCTGACTCACTTCTTCGTTTCTGCAAGATTCGAGGCCTTTCCTCTAACTTTCACTGTTGAGCACCACCTCTCCTCCTCTACACCTCACCTTCTTTTACTGAGACTCAGCTGTCTGAGGCAACTGACAGCAAACCCTTTTCTGTAGCCTCCTACTTTCTCTATATTCATTCCAAAGCCAAAGGTGGCTGTTGTGTAAATATATGCAACGACTTATCTTGCTCTCGTTTTTGTGAACTCGATTCGTCTGAATTCTATACACTCTGGCTTCGGCTTTCCTGTCATTCTCTGACTAAATATATCTGCGCTGTTTTTTTTATCCCCTAATTCTACTGACTGTAAAAAATTCCTCGACTATCTTACATCGACAATGGAACACATTCTATCCATTTCTCCTCTCTCTGAAATCTCTATTCTAGGAGATTTCAATGTTCATCACCACCTTTGGCTCTCCTTTCACTGACCCACATGGTGAAAAAGCCTTCATCTTTTCTATCCTTAAAGAGCTAGAACAGCTTGTACAGCACCTTACCCGTATTCCTGACCACCTTGAGAGAGCCCCAACAAACCTGACCTCTTCCTTACAACTAAGTCTTCTGCTCACACTGTTAATCTTTCCTCTTCATTGGGCTCATCTGATCACAACCTTATTACCTTAACCTGTGCTATCGCTCCAGTATGCTCTGTGGACCCTGCAGAGAAAAGTAGACTGTGGCACTTTGGAACTACAGATGGAGAGGCCCTCAGACAGTACTTCTTTGATCTTCCATGGAATGATTATTGCTTCCACGGCCGGGAGCCATCTGAGTGTGCCTTGCACATTACGGAGGTTATTCTCTTAGGCATGGAAGCATACATTCCTTTCTCATAACCTTTGATTAATGCAAGAAAGCCTTGGTTTAATCGTGCTTGTTCTAATGCTGTCCACAACAAGAAGAGGGCCAATAAAAGATACCAGAGTCAACCCACCCCTGAATCACATCTTTTTTATGTTTCTGCCTGAAATCGTGCTGTCTGTTCCTCGATCTGCTAAAAATAATTGCATCCCTACTAAATGCTTTTAAGTCTCCAAGTCAAATTCTTCCCGCTCTTTCTAGAACCTTGCCAAGAACCATTCGAACAACTTTACCCCATCATCCTTCCCTCCTCTTTTCTACTCTGATGATTATGTAGCTATTTCTCCTGCTGATAAAGCTGATCTCTTCGTTCAGACTTTCTCCTCCAATTCCATCTTAGACAATTCTGGTGCTGTTCCTCCATCACTTCCCCCCTCTGACTTCCTCATGGCTGACATTAAAATTTCTTAAGCTGATGTATTTTCTACCATCACAGGCCTCAACACTAGCAAGGCATATGGGCCTGATGGAGTCCCTCCCGTTGTCCTCAAGAACTGTGCTTCTGTGCTTACACCCTGCCTAGGTAAACTCTTTCACCTTTGTCTGTTAACTTGTACCTTTCCGTCTTGCTGGAAGTTTGCTCTCATTGAGGCAGTCCCAAAGAAGGGTGACAATTCCCAACCCTGTAACTATCGCCCAATTGCTTTAACATCCTGTGTCTCAAAAGTTTTCTAGTCAGTTCTTAATAAAAAAATTTTTTTAAACATGTTTCATATCACAACCTTCTTTCTGATCGTCAGTATGGGTTCCGTCAGGGACGCTCCAATGGCGATCTTCTCATCTATCTTTCAGACTCTCGGTCATCCTCCTTTTGGGACCTTGGCGACAACTTTGCCAATGCACTTGACATCTCAAAGCTTTCGATCGAGACTGGCACAAATCTGTAATTTCCGAACCGCCCTCTTACAATTTCTATCCTTCTATCTTTGCCTTCATCTATAGCTTCCTTTCTGGTCGTTTTATAGCTGCTGTTGTTGACGGTAATCGTTCTTATCCTAGATCTATCAACAGTGGTGTTTCTCAGGGCTCTGTCCTATCACCAACTCTCTTCCTTTTATTCATCAATGACCTTCTAAGCTGTACATCTAATCCTATCCACTCATACGTTGATGATTCCACCCTTCCCCTTTCGATTCGGTTCCAGCAACCTCCATCTCAGTAGTTACTTCAACAAACAAAAGATGAGGCTATTGCACACCTAATATCTGACTTGGCTCGTATCTCTGACTGAGGTATGAATAATCTTGTTGTTTTAATGCATCAAAGACTCAGGTCTTACATCTGTCAACCCAACAAAATCTTTCACAGGTGTCCACGCTAATGTTTATTAATACTCAGCTTTATCGTACATCATCCATGAACATGCTTGGGGTTTCATTCACTCGGGACTTATCTTCGAAACATCGTATTACATCTCTTGAAAAATCTGCTTCGAAGAGATTAGGTGAGCTAATCCGACTCCATTCCTTCTTTACCCTTGCGCTGTTGTTGGTATACACGGGTTTTATTCGTCCCTGTGTAGAGTACAGCTCTCATGTGTGGTTAGGTTCCCCAGATACAGCTCTCAATAGGGTGGAGTCAGAGGCTTTTCGTCTCATTAACTCTCCTTCCCTTACTGGCTTCCTTCAACCTCAGTCTCTTCGCCGCACTGTTGCATCTTATCTCATTTCTATCGTTACTTCAATAGTCACTGCTCCTCTGAACTGTCTGCTTGGAACCCACCACAGCTATGGCTGTTGCGTAGCATCCGTCTAGCAGCAAACTCTCATTGCTTTTCTGTCCAACTCTTGAATGGAAGAGTTAACCGTTACTCCGAGTCCTTCATTTATGCAACAGGTCAACTCTGGAACCGTCTCCCTCTGTCTGTATTTCTTGCTAGCTATGATCTCCAGTCTTTCAAATGCAGTGTGTCAAGGCGTCTCGAAATGATCAGATCTTGAATTTGGTTCTCTCTTGCATTTTGTTTTTGTCTTGAAAGGAACAGTTATTGCTGGCTCATGCCCATGGGTTCCTTGTTCCTAGCATAAAGTATATATATATATATATATATATATATATATATATATATATATATATATATATATATATATATATATATATATATTATACGGGAAAGAAGGAACCAAAGGCTAGGATCCCGCAAAACAGTTCCTTCCAAGAAAAAACAGGAAACAATAAAAAAGAGAGCCAAATTCAAGATCCGTTCATTTCCAGATGCCTGGACACACTGCATTTGAAAAAGTGGAAATTATAGGAAGCAGAAAATACAGACAGAGGGAGACAGTTCCAGAGCTGACATGTTGCATAAATGAAGAACTAGGAGTAACGGTTAACTCTTCCATTAGAGAGTTGGACAGAAAAGGGATGAGAGTTCGTTGCTAGATGGGTGCTACGCACCCGTCGTAGAGGTAGAGGGATGCAAGCAGACATTTCAGAGAAGCAGTGACCATTGAATAGCGATAGATAAGAGATAAAGAAGTGTCAATGTGGCGAAGAGACAGATGCTGAAGGTAGCCAGTAAGAGGAGAGTTAATGAGACTAATAGCCTTTGACTCCACCCTAATGAGATGAGCTCCATGTGGGAAGCCTCCCCACTCATGAGAGTTGTACTCTACACAGGAGTGAATAAAACCCATGTATAAAGGTAACAATTGTGCAGGGGTAAAGAAGGTACAGAGCCGGCTTAGCACACCTAATCTCTTGGAAGCAGATTTTACAAGAGATGTAATACGACCGGCTTAGCACACTTAATCTCTTGGAAGCAGATTTTGCAAGAGATGTAATATGATTTTCCCGAGATAAATCCCGAGTGGATGAAACCTCAGGCATGTTCAAGGATGATGCAGGATTGAGCTGGATATTATTAAACACTAGTTGGTACTCCTGTGGAAGATCTTGTCAGGTTGATAGGTGTAAAAACTGAGTCTTTGATGCACTAAAAACAACAAGATTATTTTTACCCTTTTTACCCCAGCCAGAGATACGAGCCAAGTCAGACATTAGGTCTGCCATAGCCTCATCCCTTGTTTGTTGCAGTAACTGCTGAGATGGACGTTGCGGGAATCGAACGGAAAAGTGAAGGGTGGAATCATCAGCGTACGAGTGGATAAGGTTAGATGTACAGCTTAGGTCATTGAAGAATAATAGGAAGACAGTTTGTGATAGGACAGAGCCCTGAGGAACACCATTCTCGATAAATCTAGGAGAAGAACGATAGCCGACTACAACTGCAGCTATAGAACGACCAGAAAGGAAGCTATAGATGAAGGCACAGATACAAGGATAGAAACCATAAGAAGGGATTTTGGAAATTAAAGATTTATGCCAGACTCGACTGAATGCCTTTGAGCTGTCAAGTGCAATGGCAATGCTTTCGCCAAAGTCCCAAAAGGATGATGATGAGCAGTCTGAAGGGTAGGTGAGAAAATAGGCTGTGGAGCATCCCTAACGAAACCCATATTTACGATCAGAAAGAAGGTTGTGATAGGAAACATGCTTTATAGACTCGAAAACTTTTGAGACACAGGATGTTAAAGCAATTGGACGATAATTAGAGGGTTGGTAATGGTCACCCTTCTTTGGGACCGGCTGAATGAGAGCAAACTTCCAGCAAGAAGTACAACTTGAAAGACAAAGGCGAAAGAGTTTACCTAGGCAGGGTGTAAGCACAGAAGCACAGTTCTTGAGGACAACAGGAGGGATCCCATCGTATTTATCAGGTCAGTAACTAACCTCACTCCGATATCTCCTGAGGCTTTCAATATTTCAGCAGTCAACCCAAATACACTTATAGTCTTCCTTACCTGCATCCTGTCTATTGCTCCACTCACAGTAGCAGCGTCAATCAAAGGCCGACAGCCAAACAGTGGATCTGCTGGCTCCAAACCGTCCCTGTCCCAGTCAAACTCCTCACTGAACAACCGGCTGTAATGCTCGCTCCATGCGTCTTTAAAATCCATACTGATCGCCACCACCCTCCCGTCATCATTCTTCACACATTGCTTACGTATGATATCCGTGTTCTCCCTCTTCATCTGATTTGCTGCCTTAAATATCATTCATACTTTCCACACGATTGAGATTATCAAGTAAAAGTCTCTGTGATTCAGACTTCGCCCTGTAAACCTCATTTCTAATCCTATGCTTGGCAGCCAAGTATTCCACTTTGTTATCACCTTTCTTCTTTTCCCAGAAAAGCCTTCTTTTCTCCTTAACTGCAGCTTTTACTGTACACCCTCATCCCACCACTTTTTTTTTTTTTTTTTTTAAGTCTTGGTGAGCATCTTGTCCATCTACATACTGAATCAGTAACTCTCAAGAGGTTGCTCTTGAGGGCTTTATACTATTAATTAACAGTTCCGTCAACGTCTCCCTGCTCAGCCGCCACTCTCCTTATCTTGATACAGAACACATCCCTTCGTGGCTTTTCAACTTCCATATTTTCCTCCTAGGTGCATAGGTCCTCTTTTTTCATCCCCCGCTCTTCAGGCACCACGTCACATATCAATAATTTGTGTTGCTGCACACACTCCTCGCTCCCTATAACTTTAACGTCCCTCACTAACCTCTTATCAGCCCTCCTGACCATGAAATAGTCTATCTGCCTGCAGTTTCTCAAAGAATCGTATGTAATCAACCTACTCACTATCACATTTAATATTCAGTATACCAGTGTCAAGATTCATATCGCCACCCACGAGCAATACAGATCACTTAAGGAACCTGTAAGATGGATACCATTATCTAACAGTAGATTATACAGTATAGTCCCTTTCTCAGTATTCCATTAGGGAAAAAGTAGTGTCTGTGTGGTATAGTGACATGTTTTGGGAAAAGAAGTTAGGAGTGCTGTACACAAAGTTGGACTGGCAAAAATGTGTGAAAGCAACATGAACCTCTATAATATCATGAGGTGATGCAGAGAGATGTCTTCATGCGGTGGCAGCAATAAAACCAGTTGGTTCTGCTATCTGTGGTACTCGTATAGAAACACTGCTCAACTACTTCGCAATCCCCCATAAGGAAGATAATGGAATGCAAAAGAAGGGCAACAACAAACCTGCAGTTCACTGGGTTCAAATATCAGATGAGCCTTGGACCACAAAAATAACAAATATTTTGTAATGTTGCTGAAGATGTCTGTCCACTCACACTATAATTTTTATACAAAATAACTGATAGGTCTTTGCCTGGACTGCACTGCCTTACTACAATGCATTCCATCACCGCTGGGGTTCGCGTAAGGAGTTTTCACCTATGTGAGGTTTTATTTTGACCAGCGATGGACCTCTCCCTCAGTCTCCCATTCCTTACAGCCCATAGTTATTCTGTAATTATGAGTTTCTGTTCAAGTCAATCAATGCTGAAAACTATGAAAAGTGTTGCATAATGATCGAAACATGTGTAAATGATTTTTTTTTTTTTTTTTTTTTTTTTTGTGGGAGCTGATGGGGTAAGTTCCTAATAAAATGGGGCATCCAATCCCAACAGCAAATATTCGAGAATGTTTTGCATAACATCAAAATCGGAGAGAATACTCCAGTCTTGATTTGGTACGATAACACATTCTGTTCAGATGAAGATTTCCTCAGAAAAGCCCATCTGAGGGTAGGTGACCCGGCTTGGGGGCAGTGCAGATAACGGTGCACCACAGGTATAAGCCGTCCATAATAATGGCATTTCATTGCTCCTACTGCCAGTGGCCACGCTGGCTGTCATCTGATGACCGTTTACCCGCACTGCTTTTGTCCAGTAACGCTTTACTGTCCTAACATCCTTAAGATTTTGTGGCAAACGAATGAACAATAACGGGTTAACCAATTTTTTTTTTAAAGTACAGTGGAATAGTTTGAGAACATCTAAACCCAATATACCGTACATGTATTGGTCTTATAAACCCCCAACTTAACTGTGCGTTTAAGATCGGGTGGAGCACAAAATTGAACATAAGTAAATCCCATAATTGTCAAGAAAGGCAGACCGCACCTGAACCTCGTAAAGCTAGTACTTAGTCCAGTAGCTTGCCACGTTTCTTCTGTAACACTCAATGTGGGCACTCGTATACCCACCAAAAAAAGCACACGAGTTTGACCCAACCTTAGGTCCACATTCAGACGATCATGACCCCAGGACCTGGATACAAACCTTTTGTAAGACATATACCCCCCCCCAAAAAAAAAAAAAAAAAACACGATTTGTGTTGTGTTCAAATAAGAATAACTTACGACTTACTACAGATGCGATCCAATAACATTATAAACAAACAAAGAAACAGTGAATACCCACCTTCCACTTGTATGCTCAGATTATGAACTATAAAGAACTCCTCCTTCTGTATTTGTTGCCGAAAGAGAACGTGAGTATAATTGTTTTTATTGGGAGAGCGAGTATAATCCACTTTTTTTTCTTCTTATATTTGTAGTATTATAATTGTCGCAAGCGCATGTAGTTTTAATGGTAGGTATCCTTTGTTTGGTGCACGTTCACCCATTTTTTATGTAAATTTCGTCAGTGATACAAGTTTTAAAAGCTTATTCCAAATTTGAATTTATTTGGGGGAGAAATTATTTTTTAAAAAGATAGGTTAGGTTAGTTAATAATAATAACAAGTAATATTTAAGGATAAACACAAAGGATCCAAAATATAAGTTATGCCTTCGTAAGCATTTAAAGAACAAATGCATTCGTGGTGGATCTACTCAGTGGTGTTGGTCTAAACACGGCTGTAACGAGTGGACTTCTGTCAGAAAAGGAATGTTGTTTGAGGGTGGAACGCTTCCGTTAGCCACCATAGCTATATTTATATACGCATGCAGCAAGGAAATGAATGTTATGATTAAATAAAATCATTATTATTATTAACTAACCTACTTATTATTATTCAGTAACCTAACCTAACCGAACCTAACCTAACTTAAAAAATATATACTCTCAAAAAATAAGTTCAAATTCGGAATCAGCATAAAAACTGTATTAGTTACAAAGGTTACACAAAAACTGGAGAACGTGCACCAAACACAAAAGATCCAATGGCAGATAGCACATACCGTATATTCACTGAAACTAGTACAATAATTATAATGGGAAAACTATGGTTTCGTGACATGATGATGATGGAATACTATCAATATCAGCCCGGGAACGTAAACTAATGAGTAAACTTAAGTAATACATCACATCCCCTTCTTAGTTGCTTTCTTCCATTTAGAAAATTTTCTTGGTCATCCTTCAGGAGGCGTAGGACCACCTCTTAAAAAAAGACGTATCTTTGAACTGATTCAGTGACTTTGTAAAGGTGGATGTAAGTGCGTGTGTTCGAGTATGAAGAGGATCAATCCATAAACAAGGCAAATATGATTACATTAGGCATAAGTTAGATTAAGTTAGGATAAGTTTGGTTAGGTCAGCATAAAGCTCAAGAAAACAAGATTAACAGAGAGATAGGGTCGGCATGAAAACATCATTTACGCTCATAAAGTTAGTAAATAAAATAAAACAGAAAATGTGAAACAAAGTAAATGAATATGGGTAGACCTTAGTAGGTTTGAGATCGAGTAAGTCTTCTACTGAGCCTGAGGAAAAAAAACGTCGGTGAGGCATAAGGAACATGATTATAACAACAAGGGGGAAACACGTCAAGATATGCAATTGTTCATCTCATAAAAATAATCAGAAAACAAAGTGAAGGAATAGGAATTTAAATGGTAAGGTCGTTCTGCTGCCTAAAGGTAGGTGACCCATTTGACATCTTTTGCTTTAGTCCTCAGATTACTGCGCGCGCGCACACACACACACACACACACACACACACACACACACACACACACACACACACACACACACACACACACACACACACACACACACACAAGCACGCGCGCGCGCGCATAAAAAATTTATCGTTACCCATAAAACATGTGCCAGCGCCCCTCAGTTTACTGTAGAGCGGCAATTGTGTGTTGAACATTGATATTATGGAAACTATTCTTTTCTCTCAATGACGTCGTCTTGCAGAGAGAACTTGGCCTTCCGGTCTGCCTTTGGCCGTAATAGTGTCGTTTGGAGCCAGTGTTGGAGGTTCAGATCACTCCCCAGCTTGAAATCACTCTGATGTAATCTGGACCTAGGTTGAAACCACTTTAGAGTGACTTGAACCTAGGTTCAAAATATTCCTGCTGGTTTCACAGCACTTGCTTTTAAAGGTTCAAATCACTCCCCAGTTTGAAATCATTGTCTCGACCGGGGTTCCCCGGAACAGGACAGGTGCTATACAGAACGGATTCGTGTATCATCAAGTGACTCACTCGAGTACAGATACATGCACAGTCTCCATCAGTCCTACCCGTGCTTCCTGGCGTGCATGAGGTCTGGTGAGCAAGCTGTTTTACTTCAGTTATTTTTTGCATTGCATTTTCAAATTGGAATTCTGTGAAATAAAAGCACATTTGTTGCCAGGTGAATATCCAGATTTCTGCAAAGGTGATCCAGGAAAGTAGCCAAATATCCGTCGGAAGGCATCTAAGTATGTTCTTCAGAATGCCGAACTGTTTTACAAGGCATCAACAAATGACCCTAAAAGTAAGTTTTTATATTATGTTATATGAAATGAAAAATAATCCAGTGCACTAACATATTTGAAAGAGAATGGCTATTCTCTTAATGACCAAAATCTTTTCAATTCACTTGTCAACCTGAGTCATTCTAGAAGCTGAATGAAAGAGAATAGTGCCCGTTTGTTATAGTGGTGCTGGTAACTCCACACAGTCAAAAGCTCTTGGAGGCCGCACTGGCAGGGATAAAACTTTGGCCCAAATTATGGAAAGGTGAGTAAATTGCAAAACCATATACTATAGTCGATCACACACACACACACACACACACACACACACACACACACACACACACACACACACACACTGCGGATTCAGTGATTCATATATAACCAAGTGTATAATACTTATGCTAGTGATTTAATTTTCAGATTTTGGTGACCTGGTGTGGCAGCTGCTGTGATGAATTACCTAGCAACATGTGATCATTGTCAGAATGTCAGTACTAGGTTCAAGAGGACTTCACCAGAGCTGAACCTTGTACCTATTCCCTCAACACCATGGAAACAAGTTGGCATAGACCTATGCTCCTTGACACCAACAGAAGAGGGTTATGTCTACATGGTGGTTATGGTAAACTACTTAACCAAGTGGACTGAGGCAAAACCGCTGAAGAATAAGACTGTTAGAAGTGTAGCTGTACTCATTAATGAGACCATCTGTCGCCATGGCATGCCAGCTATCCAAATCAATGACCAGGATCGTGAACTTGTGAACAATGTGTCCAGGGAGCTGCATGGTCTTCTGGGTGTGGAGCAACGGATCACCAGTGCATATCACCCCCAAGTCAATGGTTTAATTGAGAGGAACAGTCGGACAATACAGTCGTCCCTGCTGAACGTGTTAGAAGGGCAGAACGATCAGTGATCGCAAACTCTACTGGTGTGCTCTTTGCTATCAACACGAGCAAGCAGAAATCAACAGGACTTAGCACATTCTATCTGATGTGTGGTCCTAATATTGTGGTGCCAGTTGAAGTCGAAGCTAATCAATGTGAAGATATCCCAAGTGAAGCTCCTGATTGCGATTTCGATGCATCATCCTTTCAAGAGTTCTTGCAGTCAGTTACTGACCTTAAAAAAGTGGTGTACTCGAAAGTTTCATCAAATATTGACATTTGTCAAGCTCGTCAACAACAAGATTTTAACAAGAGACAACATAACAAGGTTTCCTTTCAAATTGGCGATTCCGTTCTTCTGTGGAATAACGAACGTGCAGGCAGGAAAGGAGCGAAGAGTGTTGACCCTTGGTCTGGTCCATATGACATCTACAAGGAGGTGGGCTAGGGACTATGGCAATTGAAGAACCCTAAAACTTTTGAAGTCTTAAAGACAAAAGCAAATGCTTACAACCCCAAGCATTATAGGACTTAGATGTGATGATGTTGAAGGTAATGAAGATGTGGAAGTGACTGGAGCACAGGAAAATTCTGAGCATCTCTTCATCCCAACTGATGGTGCTTGGAAAAAATCCATTGCCACCAAACTTGGTTTACCACCCCCTGAAGGAAGATTCCAGAGACGTAAGCCTGAAGTATCGTCTAAATAGCCATCATTTGTTGACACAATTCTTGAGGATGGCAACTGCCTGTTCTGTGCATTATCAAAGGAGATAACAGGAACTGAAAACCACCACAAGAAATTTAGACAATGTGGTCGAAGTGCTCACCAATCAGCAATATATGTCTCACTTTGAAAACTGTTCAGATCAGAAGGACATGGATGAATACGTGAACAACAGTCGAATGTACGCTAATGTGTGGGTGACAGATATAGAGATTATTGCAGCAGCTTCCCTGCTCAATAGGCCCATTGTGATCCACACAGAAGATCAAGCAGGTGTTAGAAGATGGTTGTCATATGAGCAACTGTGTGTGGTTCCACCAGTTACGTATCATTGGCTCCAAGTGTATTTACGATTTTTTTTTTTTCCAGGTGATGATCCACTTTCGTGAATGTGGTACCTGTGCACTTCTGCCGGGTGATTGGTTGGCTTCAATTTCAAACCTGAAGTATCCATTTACAAAAAAACAATTGTACCTTATAATCCAATTCTCATAAATTCTGTTTTGCATTGTCACTGTACTATACACGCAGACATGAAACGAATATGTATCAGTGCTTCACCCAAATGGACAATGAATTTGAGGAAGTTGAATTTGAACTGAAATATTTATTGTTATAAAAAGTACAGAGTTGTTGCATCTCGCTATATTAAAAAAAATAAATAAATAAATAAACGCATTTGGCTGGGTAATTGCAAATAAAAGGTATCTTTTAATACTTAGGCACTTATTACATTAGACAATATTACCATTCTAAGTAAATTAGCAGATTTGTTAGTGGTAAAGTCTTGGAAGTGGGAAGGCGAATGGAACAGTCGCTACAGAGGAGGGGGGGACACGAGAGACAGCTAGGTGGGAAAGACAAGTTATGTCATCTCGCAAGACGTCAGACTTTATTATAGATCACACCTACTCTACTGCTTCGATACCTTCACCCATATTATACGTAAGTATATAATATCCGTAAGTATAATACATTTATTTATTATTAGAGATGCAACAACTCTGTACCTTTTACAACAATAACTATTTCAATTCAAATTCAACTTCAAATTTATTGTCCGTTTGGGTGAAGCACAGATACATACTCGTTTCATGTCTGTTTGTATAGTACAATGACAATGCACAACAACATTTATGAGAACTGGAATATAACGTACAACTGTTTCTTGTAAATATGATACTTCTGGTATGAAACGGAACCAACCAATCATGCAGCAGGAGTGCGCAGGTGCCACATTCACGAAAGTGGATCATCAGCTGGAAAAAATCGAGTATAACTACAGTTAACACTTTTAATCATGTTATTAATGCGTGAGTGTCTCAATGGACCCAGGACAATAGGAATTTGTAATGTGTTTGTAGGTAGATTAATACCATGTAATCTGTCATATGGTCTTGTGTTTGCAATATAATCAAATTGCATCTTATTTAATTATTTAATCCCAGCGGACTTTCACATTATACATCCAGTCACTTTTCCTAAAATATGCATGAAAATATAATATGCTCTGTTATAATATTACAACCTTTGCATCTTACTTAGTCATTTAATCCCAATGGACTTTCATACAAAACATTCACTCACGTTTCGTAATATATGCATGAAAATATAGTAGGTTATCTCTGGTATATATATCCTTTTCATATTATAAAAGGAGGCAACTTAGTATATTTTTATTAGTTTATTTATAGGAATAATGAGGGGAGTGTTCTGAGCCTGTAGGAAAGTGATTTGAACCTGGAGGAAGTGTACTGACCCTGATCAGGGAAGTCATGTGAACCTAGGTTCAAATCATTTTAGAGTGACAGCCTAGGTTCATACTATTCTAGAGCGATCTTAACCTAGATTCAGATTACTCGAGTGGTATTTGATGGAAGTGATTTGGACCTGATACACCGGGGCCAAAAAAAAAAGGGGTTGATCTTGGTTTCCTGGGTTTACTGGTTTTCTGGATTTAATGGGTTAACTGTGTTTTTTGAGTTTATTGGTTTTATTGTGTTTATCAGGTTTACTGGGTACTGACTTTATTAGGATTTGGTTTACTAAATGTATTGCACTTACTGGATTGATTGAAGATAATATGGTGCCCGAAATAGAGCATATTTTCCCTTAGAGGCTTTCCTTAAAGCCTTAGCTGTGCAGTCTGGCTCCCAGAAAAAAATGAATTTCACTTTGATGGAAAGATGATGGTCAGGAATAGAGAAAATTTGTTATTAGAGCCATATATTTAGAGCGTGCCCTTAGGAAGTGTCCTTAGAGCATTCTTGGAGCGGGTCCTTAGAGCATCCTTAGAGCATGTCCATAGAGCATCCTTAGAGCATGTCCATAGAGCATCCTTAGAGCATGTCCATAGAGCATCCTTAGAGCAAGTCCACAGAGCATCCTTAGAGCATGTCCATAGAGCATCCTTAGAGCATGTCCATAGAGCATCCTTAGAGCATGTCCATAGAGCATCCTTGGAACGTGTTCTTTGAGTATGTCCTTAGAGTGTCCTTGGAACATCCTTGGAGTCTGTCCTTAGTGTCCGTCCCTAGAGCCTTTCCTTAAACACAGCGATGAACTCTGGCATAGACCTAAATATGGGATTGTTGATGCCTGGGTCGATATCCTGTATCACCTGGAATGTGAACCGCTGCGCCAGGCGCGAGACGAAGAGGAACAACTCAAGGCGGGCCAGGGATTCTCCAACACATACACGCTTCCCTGCATAAATAAACAGATAAGTAAAATAAAAATAATAAATAAATAGACAAGTAAATAAAGAAATACATAAAAGCAGTAAATAAATAAATTAACAAGATATAAGAAACAGTTAACTTTAATTCGGTGACGACGTTCCCATAAACGGACGTTTACCTACCTACAATACCTACTTACCTGCCTACTAACATACATACATAAATTCATACATTCACATATACACACATACATACATACTTGTTTACATAAGCGAAGTAAAAATAAATATGATAAAAAATTGTATAAAATGGTTAGTTCCTTTAATTCGGTGAGGTAATTTGAAAGCTTCATTCTTGCATCCCCCAATACACACACACACACACACACACACACACACACACACACACACACACACACACACACACACACTTGCCTAAAAGAAAAAAAATACTATAAAGCAATTCTTTTGAGTCCCGTTTCGTTTTTTCATTTGTATTGTGGCGTTATTGGACGATTTTATTCAGGTTCGGAGACAATCTCTGAACTCCATTACACAAACACAGATGCATGCTTGCTTGGATGCAGTACTCTGAAACAAGAGAGCGATGTCAGCCACGAAGAAGTGCTATGGAAGGATGTAGAGCAGCAGTATTGTCTTTTTCTGGCACTGAGCTATATGAAATAAACTGCAAAAGGACGAGAATCTGGGCAAAGTTATAGTGAGCAAACTATAGTATGTGTAGTGGACTACAGGTGCAATTTACAGATAAGATGTATCTGTAGCCTACATGTCCAGACATTTATATTCGTCCTCTCTATCACTGCTAACTGCACTATAATACAGGATGCAGGCTGATCAGATATAACCATAGGCGGGCTATAAATGTTGATCCTACCCAGCGATCAGGCCTATCTGTTTTTAAACATACTACACTACGATATATTTTGTATTCTGAGTGGCAAAGGAAATTTCGAAGCACCCATTCCTTTGCGATTTAACTTGCATACAATAGCATTTTATATTATGAAGTAGACTGCAGCACCAGTCGAGCAGGGCGGTCCTCCCGAGGTGGATGGCAAGTTGGTGACAGGGAGAGCTGGAGCTCCCGTTTTACAAACCCTCAGGACCTGTTTCTGACCACCACCCCTTGCTGAACATTTTCAGTGTTTTCATTAACACAGAGAGTAGGCCAGCACAGCCTACTCCCATAATATCTCCACCTTCAACTGTCCACACCATACTACATGCAATTTAGATATCACACCTATTGCCATCCCTCCTTCGCAACGGCCGCTGCTCTATTATCAGCAATTCCGGTGGTATCTCTGATTGCCACCACAGGCAGGGTAGGGCTAGTGGCACAGGGCCCTCCTGGTTGTAATAAAGCGACTGTGCCGACAGCGGCTGTTGCAAACACTGTTTGTGTTCGACAGTGGAGCAGCACGGGTTCGGCCTTATATTTCACTAATATCTGTGGGCTTATTACCAATCGGAATTCCATTCACTTTTTCCTCCAGTCTATATCACATCAAGCACTGTTCCTCACAGAAACTCAAATCTCTCCCTCTATTGACATATCCCCATTTTGTTTTCCTGGTTACCATCTCCCTACAAGCTTCCATGGCAAGAGTGGCACCTGCTGATAATTCAAATCTGAATTTGCAGTTGACACTGCTTTGAACTTCAGTTATTTCTGATTATTCATAATATAAACTAAATTATCCAAATTTTACCAAAATATCTGTATAGTTTATCGCTCTCCCAGTGCTTCAGAACTCAGCATATCTGACTCCATATTCACACAGTTCATTGACCTTAACCTCACCCTTACCACTGAAATTACCATTTTGAATGATTTTAACATACATGCTGTAGAATGGTTATTGCATTCTTCCAGGACTGACAATACTGGTCTAGAATGTGAGCTGTTTGCAGAATCGTTTCTCATGCAATTGGTAAAACAACCAACCAGAATACCAGATAATCATCACCATAACACGTATCTCTTGAACGTCTTCATGACAAATAACCCGGATCAATACAAGATAGAAGTACTGTCACCACATGGATCCTCCGACCACAGTCTCATCAAAGCCTCATTAGGCAGTTGTGCCAAACCTCCCCGTTCTAAACCTGTCAGGGTGACCTGATGGTACTTTGATAGGGCAGACTAGGATGGATTTAAAAAATATCTGCTTAATATTCCATGGCACACTTTCTTCTCAAGTGACTTCAGTTCTATCCAGCCTCACATTAATGTCTTCATACGTGCTGTTACGAAAGTGTTCATACACAGTCAACAGTTCACTAAAAGACTGGACTCCCCAGAAAGGTTTGACAGCAATTGTGTCAGAGCTACTACCCAAAAGTCCTTACCTTACAGCTTTTACTTAAAATCAACAGCATTTGATTCGCTCAGTCAATTTAGAATTGTCATTAACCATGCATAAGCAGTAATAACCCTCTCTAAATCAAACTTTCTTCACAACAAAGCATCCAAACTATTAAACCGCTGAGTCACGTTAATGTACTGGTACGTTACATTTTGTCATGTTGAGTCTTGCCAGTGTTCTCATACATTTTGAAGTTGCGAGGTCTGTCATTTTTGCACATTTTTAAAGTTTAGCACGTGATTTTTGGCAGGCATACGCGGAAGAATTTCCACTACCCACCACCAGGTGGCGACTCCGCCTTACCCAATGTGACCCCCCCCCCTTGCATACCACTGTCTCGCCAATTCACCTGTTACCAGTGACCTGGCCAGTAAAGACATGTCGCGCCACGGTAAGAAATTCAAGGCGAGAGTGATTCCCCAATCATTGACGATGTGGAGAACAAAGATTATGTGGCAACACAGGAAGAAACGAGCAGAAGTGATGAGGAGGTAATATTGTCAGGGAAGGTGTGGTATGTTGATGTGTTCAGTGAGTGAAACAATGCTTATTTCGTCTATAGTATTGTGTGAACATTAATATATTCTTGTACTACATATTAATTCGTACCAAATGAAAAAATATCTACCTATTCTGAGTGGTTTGCAGTAGTTACCGTAGAAACAGGTCCATAGAAAACGTAACAGCTGCGGGGCGGCTCCAAAGAACACGGTACCAGGTGTTTAAAGGGTCACCTGTATAGCCCATTACTAAGCTCAAGTGAGCTCTTTTTCTGTTATTTGACGCTGTTTCTCACAAAAAGCGGAGGTTTAAGCCAAAAACAAAAAAATCAAAATCTGCTGGGATTGGAGGGGGGGGGGGGGAGATCAGTGATGAAAAATCTGCTGGGATGCGGCGGGTAAACCCCTTAAGACCGCAATTGTTTCAGGCTGGGTACCTGCTACAACCGCAATTCAGGGGTGTTTTGGCAACTTTCCCCAAGGGCAAATTGACTGTGTTCTGGCCAAAAAGGAAGAATTTACACACCTGACAACGCAATCTGTACTCCCATAGGCCTAATGGTTTACCGCGCAATCGCGCGTCAAAGTTCAAAAAAAAATTATGATAGTTACCCCACGAAAACAATCGAAAACATGAAAATTTTGATAACCACCTTTTTTTCTTATTGAAACAGGTCATTTCAAAGTGTTTCGTCACACCAACTATAAAAACAGGTGTATGTAGGTGTGGGAAGATTATTAGGCTGTAAGGAGATAAAGTAGGCTGTGGAGAGTAGGCCTATAGGTACGGAGGTTGGAAATAATCAGCTTTTCGCATGAAAAGAAAGCGCTTCATTGTGTTCTGTAACATCTACCATGAAAACAGGTGTGTATGTAGGTGTGGGGAGATAACTAGTGTGAAGAGTAGGCCTACAAGGCCTTGGTGGTAATTGGGGAGAAAAATTTGGGAACAACCAAATTCTCTTGTGGAAACCCTCCATTTCAATGGGATTTGTCATACCAGCCATAAAAACAGGTGTGTATGTAGGTGTGGGGACATGAAACACGTGTGGGGAGTAGCCCTACAAGGTCTCATAGTCATTCCAAAACTAACACAGACGCATATAAATGTTTATAACCATCAAGGGCATCAAAATAAAGTCGAATAATGCTATAAAAGCATGCAAAAGAACGGAAAAAAAACAATAATTTGTTTCCAATTTCTCTTTTTACTGTTCCAACTTCGAGTTGCACATTTATCACTCCGTTACAATTATCACATTATCATTACACTTCATCACACTTATCATTACAGTTTCGGCAACAACCAAATTCTCTTGTGGAAACTTTCCATTTCATTGAAATTTATCACACCAACCATGAAAACAGGTGTGTTTCTATCTGTGGGGAGATGAAACAGGTGTGGGGAGTAGCCCTACAAGGCCTCATAGTCTTTCGAAAACTAACACACACGGACACTACTCAGAGATGCTAATCTGGGCCGGTAGCGAGGATGAAAAAAAAAAATATAATAAAGAAGATGCGTCGTATGTAATACAACATATGGCATTCTCCAACTACGTACATACAGAAACTGGTATGAACAGAGTGAGGTGTAAAAATTTGGGAAGAAGTAGAAATAATATGAAACAAGTACAGCCGCGCACACAATTTCACAGTACAGTCAGCGTTGCAAATCCTGTGGGTGACCAGGGTTCAGAGTTTCACAGCATCGAACGTGCGGGGGAGGGAGGGAGTAGCGACCTGGCTCGCGTGTGAGGCGGCCAGGCGGGTAGGGGGCATACTGGGGAGGGGGGAGGGGGGAGGGGGGGAAGGGGGGAAAGACAAGAGGGATGAGAGATGGTTAGTGAGTTAAGTAATACAAGGCAATTTTTTATTATAGTGTAATAGAGAGAGAGAGAGAGAGAGAGAGAGAGAGAGAGAGAGAGAGAATAAACATACCAGGGGAGGGGGGAGGGGGGAAGGGGGGAAAGACAAGAGGGATGAGAGGTGGTTAGTGAGTTAAGGTATACAAGGCAATGTTTTATTATAGTGTAATAGAGAGAGAGAGAGAGAGAGAGAGAGAGAGAGAGAGAGAGAGAGAGAGAATAAACATACCAGTATATAGAATAATTCCCATAGCATCTGTGACCGCACTTTACACTAATATACAGAGCTTAGTGTAACAGGTCGTTACGATATTATGCACAGTTTGTGTTTTGTAGGGAACTGTCAAAGATCAGGTGATTACGATGGTGCTGCCTTCGAGGGGGTCTGTAAGTTGCCGAGAGGGCGCGTGTCCGTTGCATGTTTAGGTTCGTGTGTGTGTGTGTGTGTGTGTGTGTGTGTGTAAGATATAAGATAAATGTATCATGATCCCGTTTACCGTCTCTAAATGTTCGCTTATGTCACTAGGTTTTGTTTGTCTGATACAGTGATTCATTTGGTAGGTTACTTATTTGGAATATGAAATGCTTGATGCATTTATATTTATTATTTATATTTGACTTGTGACACCGTTCGTCTACTCATATTAGAATAGGTGCAGTGCACTGGGAAACAACAGCTAATATATATGCACACATTAGAACCACGAACGTATGCATATACAACATCAGATAGATGAAGGAGAATATAACATGCTAAAACTTCACCTGATACTGTATACTGTAATGAGGAGGATATCTTTCGACACCTGTTGCTCAGTATTTCCATGAATCTTTAACCATTCCAGTTGCAACTGTCAAGTATTTAAAATAGTAGTGGTTAGTTCGTAATGAAATTCCAGGATATAAAAAGAAGGGGGAGGGGGATGGTGCCTCGTCCTTATTACACAGACAATGCTTATGACTGTTATCACATACCCAGCAACACTGAAATACATATGATTAACATTCACGTGTGTAAATGGAATGTTTCTGATAACCGCGAGAATTAACCTCTGTAAGGAAACCATAGGAAAACAAAAATTACTTTACACAAGAGTTTATTAAACAGTCAGTCCAACCCCCACCCATTTCAATAACGGGGCGCAGCCTATCTGGCACTGACGTAACAAGACGTCGCACCGTCTCTGGTCGGCGTCTGTAGGTCTCCCACGATTCAGAGATGAGTGCCATGAGCTCCCGGGTGGACCTCTCCCTTGTCATATCGCAAGTGTTTACCATCTATGCCCAAACGTGCTCAATTACATTCATATCAGCTCTTTTGCTGGGCAGTTCCAGGAGCTGAAGGTGATCCTGTTCATCAAACCAGCGTCGAGCAGTGCGAGCTGTGGACGGGACACCTGCCGTGTATGAAGAGTATGGGCCCAGGTGGAAACGGGAAATCCTTCTCACAAGGGATGGCAAGGATTCTTCAAGCACCTCGATGTGTTTATCTGATGTGAACCGCCCCTCAATTTGGAACACGTCACCTGCACCATGCAGCGATATCCAGCCCCTCACATTGCAGGTGACATTGCCAGAACGAGGTACCTCCATGATGTTACGACGCTCGTATCTTCAAGCATGTTATGAGTTAGTGGATTATTGACGTTTGTGTATTTCTTTCTTGTATATTACGCCTAAAATTGTGCATAAACATTCTGTATTCATATATGTATTAGTCCATAAACATACATTATAACAAATCCCTTTTCGCCTGACCAGCAATGTAATGTTCATGCGTAAACCGGCAAACCATCCATAATTACCACCTCGTCCACACTTCATGACCATTTACCGGGCATGGAGCACTTAATACCCCTAGACCGCAGTTGAAATAACGCTGTCGATATTGACATATTAATTCAATATTCCCTATGAATATCTGTTATATACATCTCTAAAGAACACTAAGATTTTAGCATGCCATATGATTTGTTATACCTGTTGCTATTTTTCATCAACTCATATTTGAAATTGTATTTGTTTTTTCTTTTTATGTAATTGTTTTTGCATACCGATATGTAGTCTAAATGTAATGAACTGTTAGGTATCAACTATTTCATATTTCATAACCTGATCTCCAGGGTGGTAATCATTTACAGAACATTAAGGGAATTAATGCACATGCTTATGTCCATGGCCAAATTGTACAGATTGATTAAGTTTAAATATTTCAATACATTGTAACTATTTATTGTTTACAAATCAGGTTAGCGTAACATTCAGGTAAGTAAATATCATCACTTACCCAGTTACAGTTGATGCGTAATTGTCAAATGCCTGCTGTTTACATCAGCATTATTCACTGCAACATAATTACCTGGCTGCAGGTCCTGGTGCATTATAAAAAGTCTCCATACCCATTCACTCTCAGTTTTGCGACTGCACGACATCTCTGTCCCTCTATCGTATAGCCACATTTATAGTCCTCCACCAAGGTCCTCCACAAACAATTAGGCTACAGCTTATTAACTAACATTTAACCCTAGATAGGTAATGTGGGGTCTCAGAGACTCCAGTCCCCGAAATTTCTATCTATCTATCTATTGCCAGACGCCTCAGTCCCGTTTGGGGTGGCCACAAACAAATCGCCTCCAAGTCGCCCTGTCCCCCGCCATTTCACTCCCCTGCTCCCAACTCACACCCCCCTCTCTCATATACCTCTCCACCCCATCCCTCCATCTCATCCTCGGCCTCCCCCTCCCTCTTTCCCCCTCCACCTCACTCACATACACTCTCTTCGTCAGTCTTTCACCCTCCATCCTCTCCACATGGCCAAACCACCTCAGTATGTTCCTCATAACGCTTCCTATCACATCCACATCAACACCACAACGCTACTTTATATCCTCATTCGTCAGCCTGTCTCTCCATGTGACTCCACAGGCTCCTCTTAAATAACTCATTTCCACTGCTCTCACTCTTGACTTGTGTCCTTCCAACAACGTCCAAGCTTCACTTCCGTACGTTAGAGTTGGTATCACAATACTGTCATGTAGTAAGTTTTTCACTTCCATGCTCACTTCCCTGTTTCTTATCACTGCTTTCAAAGAACCAGCAACCTTTCTTCCCTGCTGTACCCTTTCAAGCACTTCACCCTCCAAACCTCCATCCTTACTCATCACACTACCCAAGTACTTAAACGTACTCACATTTTCCAATTCCTCACCATCCAACCTCGCTGTACATTCACTGACTTCACCTCTCTCAGAGACCATCACTTTACTCTTCCCGAAATTTAATTTTAAAAAATATGAGCGTAAGGTCTACAGACCTGTCCGTCTCATTACCTTCCTGCCTAGTGATGCTCTTCATGGGGATGATGGGGTCATAGCTGTACCTGGCTCTGATATTGCTCTATAGAGCCATTGGGGTATGTTAGACCCCAGATTACCTATAATGTAACCTCAGTTGAGCCCTCTTGTGATTTTTTTAATTTCAATTTGCTGTCTTTCTCCTTTTGTATACAGAAGGTCCCAACATCGGTCTACTGCAGACCACCCATGGAATCATGATATTACTTTTCAAGTTTGCAAGATTTAATTTTAGAATTTTTATACCTAAAATTTAACCATTTTTGTATAAACTTTTAAAAAATATATATATTTTCGATTACACTTTATTTTTTCTGGCTCTATTTACAGATAAGGGGTTGAATTATTTGTGTATTGAAGCATTTTGAAATATCTCAAATGGAAGTTTCTTTTTTTTTTTTCCGTGGGGTCTGTCAGACCCCACGTTACCTAATATAGTAACAAAATCAAGATTACCTTACAAGGGTTAATGAACATACCCGGTGTTATTTACTCTCCCACAATGGCCTTGGCCATGAGAAGTAGAGGAGAATACTTTCTCATTTGTGAATATTTCACGTCCCCAGAACTCAAGGTCTCGCTCAACATGGAGTTGTGCCAATTCCAGCCTCCCGGCTCTGTGAGCATCAATCAATTTCTCATTCTGTCCGGGAATTCTGTGATTTATACCCCTCTCGTGCAGCCTGTGCCTTGCAATCATAGCACTGACATCCAACTGCAGGTTCTGTGCGATATCCACGGCGTTAGTGTGAGGGTCTGCTTCAGCTGCTGCCACAATAATGCCATCCTGTTCCTCATTTGTCCTTCGATGCGCTCCTGTTCTCGCTGTTAACAAACCAGTACAGGGGGTCTCATTTCATTCATTAAAGTGCAAAAACAATCGTAAAAGAATTGGTAAAAGTAAACCCACTACAAAACTAACGCATAATCACACATTACTTCCATCTACACTATATTCAAATACAATGCACAACCGACAGACAGTGATTAACAATTGGCACACGTTGGACACAGAAACAGTTGGAGACAGTTGGTAAGTAGGTGTTACAGAATTGTGAGTATTTGGAGAGACGATTTAATAATAGTGTCATGAGGGAGTAGTGTGTCGACATGATCTCACCGCACTGGGTTGAGGTTGGTGAGTGGGAAGCCGGACAAACATAGCAGATGGATGGAGGACGGTGGGGGTTGTATAGAGGGTGGGAGAGGTGGGTGGCGCTGCCAAACATCTTAAAGATATTGAAGCACTTGGTTATAGGTTACTAGAGTAAATATCGAGGTAAAATTGGTAGGGCATGTGGCAGAGTTAGTAGACGGGGGGGAGGGGGCTGATAATGAGGATGGAGAGGAAAGTGATATGGGTGATATAGTATAGTGTATCAAGATAAGAGGATTTAGGATGAGGGCAGAGGGCACGGTGACATGTTAAAGTAGGTAGAGGTGTAGGATTATACTGAGACGTGTGCTGATTAACAGACTTGGCTGTAGGGAGCAGCAATATAGACAGTGTTGTTTTGTAGAAGCAAACCATCGTTTAGTCAGGATAATTTGTGTAGGTCATAATATCTTTTGGATTAAACATTGTTTCGTCTTCTCACGTCTTATTTACACTCACCAAACTCAACCCAGTGCGGTGAGATGATGTCGACACACTACTCCCTCATGACACTATTATTAAATCGTCTCTCCAAATACTCACAATTCTCGAACACCTACTTAGCAACTGTCTCCAACTGTTTCTGTGTCCAACGTGTGCCAATTGTTAATCACTGTCTGTCGGTTATGCATTGTATTTGAATATAGTGTAGATGGAAGTAATGTGTGATTATGCTTTAGTTTTGTAGTGGGTTTACTTTTACCCATTCTTTTACGATTGTTTTTGCACTTTAATGAATGAAATGAGACCCACTGTACTGGTTTGTTAACAGCGAGAACAGGAGCGCATCGGAGGACAAACGCGGAACAGGATGGCATTATTGTGGCAGTAGCTGAAGCAGACCCTCACACTAACGCCGTGGCTATCGCACAGAACCTGCAGTTGGATGTCAGCGCTATGACTGTCAGGCGTAGGCTGACGAGAGGGGTATAAATCACAGAATTCCCAGACAGGAGAAACTGACTGATGCTCACAGAGCCGGGAGGCTGGAATTGGCACAACACCATACTTAGCGAGACCTTGAGTTCTGGGGACGTGAAGGATTAAAAAATTAGAAAGTATCCTCCTCTACTTCTCATGGCCAAGGCCACTGCGGGAGAGTAAATAACACCAGGTATGTTCATTAAATATTAGTTAATAAGCTGCAGCCTAATTGTTTGTGGAGGACCTTGGTGGAGGACTATAAATGTGGCTATACGATAGAGGGACAGAGATGTCGTGCAGTCCCAAAACTGAGTGTGAATGGGTCTGGAGACTTTTTATAACGCACCAGGACCTGCGGCCAGGTAATTATGTTGCAGTGAATAATGGTGATGTAAACAGCAGGCATTTGACAATTAGGCGTCAACTGTAACTAGGTAAGTTATTTATGATATTTACTTACCTGAATGTTACGCTAACCTGATTTGTAAACAATAAATAGTTACGATGTATTGAAATATTTAAACTTAACCAGTTTGAACAATTTGGCCATGAACATAAGCATGTGCATTAATTCCCTTAATGTTCTGTAAATGATTACCACCCTGGAGATCAGGTTATGAAATATGTAATTGCTGATACCTAACAGTTCATTACATTTAGACTACATATCGGTATGCAAAAACAATTACATAAAAAGAAAAAAACAAATACAATTTAAAATATGAGTTGATGAAAAATAGCACCAGGTATAACAAATCATATGGCATGCTAAAATCTTAGTGTTCTTTAGAGATGTATATAACAGATATTCATAGGGAATATTGAATTAATATGTCAATATCGACAGCGTTATTTCAACTGCGGTCTAGGGGTATTAAGTGCCCCATGCCCGGTAAATGGTCATGAAGTGTGGACGAGGTGGTAATTATGGATGGTTTGCCGGTTTACGCATGAACATTACATTGCTGCTCAGGCGAAAAGGGATTTGTTATAATGTATGTTTATGGACTAATACATATATGAATACAGAATGTTTATGCACAATTTTAGGCGTAATATACAAGAAAGAAATACACAAACGTCAATAATCCACTAACTCATAATGTGCTTGAAGATACGAGCGTCGTAATATCATGGAGGTACCTCGTTCTGGCAATGTCACCTGCAATGTGAGGGGCTGGATATCGCTGCATGGTGCAGGTGACGTGTTCCAAATTGAGGGGCGGTTCACATCAGATAAACACATCGAGGTGCTTGAAGAATCCTTGCCATCCCTTCGTGAGAAGGATTTCCCGTTTCCACCTGGGCCCATACTCTTCATACACGGCAGGTGTCCCGTCCACAGCTCGCAATGCTCGACGCTGGTTTGACGAACAGGACCACCTTCAGCTCCTGGAACTGCCCAGCAAAAGAGCTGATATGAATGTAATTGAGAACGTTTGGGCATAGATGGTAAACACTTGCGATATGACAAGGGAGAGGTCCACCCAGGAGCTCATGGCACACATCTCTGAATCGTGGGAGACCTACAGACGCCGACCAGAGACGGTGCGACGTCTTGTTACGTCAGTGCCAGATAGGCTGCACCCCGTTATTGAAATGGGTGGGGGTTGGACTGACTATTTAATAAACTCTTGTGTAAAGTAATTTTTGTTTTCCTATGGTTTCCTTACAGAGGTTAATTCTCGCGGTTATCAGAAACATTCCATTTACACACGTGAATGTTAATCATATGTATTTCAGTGTTGCTGGGTATGTGATAACAGTCATAAGCATTGTCTGTGTAATAAGGACGAGGCACCATCCCCCTCCCCCTTCTTTTTATATCCTGGAATTTCATTACGAACTAACCACTGCTATTTTAAATACTTGACAGTTGCAACTGGAATGGTTAAAGATTCATGGAAATACTGAGCAACAGGTGTCGAAAGATATCCTCCTCATTACAGTATACAGTATCAGGTGAAGTTTTAGCATGTTATATTCTCC